>NW_019174258.1:4099922-4513668 GCF_002260705.1 Seriola dumerili
CAGCATTACTGCTTCTCTACTTAAAACCATTCACAGGATTATGGCACTGGATACACACAGCTTTTAAGATCTTTGCCCTTTTATTGTCAAAGATAAGAGGTAAAAACAAGACTGAGGATTAACCATTAATCCACTCAGTGCATGTTTGAAGTGGCTCATTTCTGTGTTTGTTTGCTGACTTCTCCTTTGTGCTGTTCATTTTCTGTCAATGCAAGACAGGTGCATTTCCCTGAGATAAGTCATGATTGACTTACAAAATACATCAACATGATCTTTTTTTTTTTTTTTCACTTCAAATTGGCAAAAAGTATTCCCAATCTCTTCAGTCTGACTCCTCTTGATCCCCATTTTTTTCTACCTACTGAATCCTTTAGACAAACATTCCTGACGGGCAATTCGCTAATCAGTTTGTTCAGAGAAATTTGATTCCTTCTCTCCTTTCATCACGACTTTCCCATCCTCTTAACTCCTCAAGTCCTCCCCTCTAATCCTCCTCCCCTCTGTTCAGGGTCGAGTTATGTTCCTGGTGCAGGAGGCTGAGACCATCTGAGAGCAGAGGAGAGGAGGAAACGCGATATTATAGAACAGATAAGAACAGAAGACACATTAGAGAAGAAGAAGAAACTCCGGTGACATTTTATTGGTATGCTGGTGTTACCTGGGAGCCAGTCGGTATCTCCCTCTGCTGCGATACGATCGACCTCTGGACTGTTGTGGAGGATGGCCCATGTCCTGGTGGCTTCCACTGTGGCAGTCAGGATAAGAATGAGGATGGAAATATCGGCCTCCTCTCATCCCTCCTCTGTGTCCTCCTCTCTCCCACTGTCTCTCTCTGTTGTCATTTTCACTACGGTCTCTTCTTTCCTCCCCTCTCTCCCTCCATCCCCCTCCATGTCGAGGACCTCCTGTCAGCTCTCCTCTCTCCCTCCAGCCCTCACCACCACCTGAAGATAAGAAACAAAGCTATACTTTTATAACGCTCAAAGACATTGAAAACATATTTTCTCAATCAGCTTTAGACTCTGAACAAAGCAATCCAAAATGAACACACAATTTTCTGCCAAATTTGAAACATCTTCAGGTATTTCAGATGAGATAATTCTGTATTTTTGTGTTTTCTGTGTGACTGCCTCACTGGACTCTACTGGAAAGCTGTGATGTCAGGTATTTCTGTGCAGCTATTAAAATTGGCCACTGGTAATAAATTCTGATTAAACAAACCTGTTGGCAAACTGCTTCCTGTTTACACATCAAGCAGGTGCAGTATGAGTATTCATTTGGAGTCACGTTTCTAGCAACCTTAATAATGTAAGGGTTCATCCCAATACCCACACTTGCACAATTCAAAAGTAGACAACTACCTAACTGTGTGACGTATTTCCAATAATTTCCACAATCAGACCACGAGCGCATGGAAGTTAATCACACACTGGTTTAAGACGCCCTCTAAAAACATTCTAAAACCTAAGCATTGTTTGAAAACAACCTCCTAAAACATGAGGGTTTTCTAAAAAATAATTCACTAGAACCTTGCCCACATGTATTTCTATATGTAGGAAATAAGAAATAAGTAGGAGTTATTTGGAAGATCATAGGTGTACTGTACTTAAGAGGCATAACATATTATTTTAAATGGTTTGTGTGTGATACAGCTTTTAAGAATGGAACATTTTCTCAAAATCTTTAATAAAAGAATATTCTTATCATTATCATTAATATCATTTATGTTGATAATGTCAGACATGTAATATCCCATCAAGAGGAATGGATTGCTGATATTACGCAGTGTCAGTTGATAGTTCACCGTAAGTTCACTGTAAGTGATCCCTATATTAATAAATAACAATAAATATCGTTAATAAATATGTTAATGTTACAAAAAAAAACACTTCAGATCAGAACTGGGGACGTTTTAAGGATAACTTTAATCTAGTTTCAGTTTCTAAGTGTTGTTTCTCACATTGTGTATACAGTGCCTGGTAGCCATCATTGTCACCAGAGTTGGAAACTGAATTATTTAGAGAAAGAAATTAAGATGAATGGTTACAGAGCTCCTTATCAACTGTCATCTAACAAATAAAAAAATCATCTGAAATAGGTTTTTGTGATTTTTCCATCCATGGCAGATTTCTCGATCTTCGCAGTTAGCAACATTTGCTCTGTTATGGATTATAAAAATGATTAACTGTCTGAAAAAGCTAAATGTTTCCCTGCTCCTGTTTACCAACCATTATAATCTATCCTCACTTTCAGAAAAGCTTCTAACATACTTTTCACTTAAGGAACGTTGACAGATGTGGCAGATTTTAAGCCAATTACAAAGTGCTCAAAATAAAACACCAAATCCAACTTTAGCCCTTGCCAAAAGGGAGCTGTAGCTTGCTACCATCAATCCACTGCTTGAGTGTGAAACTGCAGAAAAAAGCACATGAAAGCATGCCACGCATAAGTGAACAATGTGTCAGTCAGGCCACAAGTACCAAAACTTTTTAAAGGTCTTTTTCAGTGGTTGTTAGGTCTTTTGGAAAAGTTTCTCTGATTTAGATTCAGAGTAAAACCAAAAGGAGGAAACAAATAAGTTTAAGGAGATTAGAGATTATGGAAAACACATTATTTCTACATCAGAGGAGATTTAAATTTGTGTTGTTGAAAATTCACAGTTCAAAGTTCATCACTACTCTCAGAGTAAAATGTGAAAATTAGGTTGTTTTTCATTTACTTTTTGTCTTTTTTGGCCAAAAATAGACTGGAGAGACGTGGTAGAGCGGCTATACTGGATTCACTGCTGGAGTGTAATTGCGAGGGCAGGCGGGCAGAGGAGATATTTGCTGAGGAGACTAAACATCAGGCCTGATTCCAAACAAAAACCAAACCGGGCCCTCAACGATACCACATAGCGCCACCACTACTCTCACGCACACACATTCTCTCCCTCTCTCTCTCTCTCTCCCACACACACACACACACTCTTCATATCCCCACAGTTCTGTAGTAATGATTGGTGTCTGCGTCTAGCAGAAATGAAACACTGAGGTATAAAGAGTGTATAGCCTTCCATCTATAAAACCAGAAACATCCTCATGAGACCCACAGGGGTTGACTTGGGCAAAAAGCAGACAGTTCGGCGCAAATTGGAGACTCTGCGCCAGCATGGCACGCAGAGAAACGGTCGCAAAAGGTTTATAAGTCGCAGGGTTGAATAGAAACGACGGGTTCAAATTTCATAGGCTACTGCTGAGTCGTCTTCTGCGATTGACTACTGAGTAGGATGGAGCGTTAAGATTACAGTCGAGTCTTGTACTGACAGGGAGCTTGATTTGGCTTTAAGTCTGCACATTACAGCGACAACCATCATAAAGACTGGCCGCATTAACACTTCGGCATAACAAACTAGTGCGCGTGTAAGAGGGTGAATATGTTGGATAGATGTCTGGTGAAACAGAAAGAGAACAATGGTAATAAATGAGAAAAAGAAGCAGAGAAAGAGTGAGGAGAGAAGAGAGAAAGTTGAAAGGATGCAGAGTGAAACGGAGGGGAACAACTGAGGGGAAGGGGAGCAGAGAGAGGGGAGAGACAGGAGAGAGAAGCCTGTAATCAGTTAGTCTTGTTGTGTGTCTTAAAATAGAGCTCTCCCAGCCTATAAACAGAAACCTACTATTACTAGTGCACTGACAAAGCAAGTCTCGGACCCAAGCATGCACTTGTGTGCATTTGTGTGCGTGCATGCACACTGCGTTATGCATTAAGGCCGCAGCACACATGGACCTCATTACAGCATGGCCCTCTGGGTAATGTGGTTCTGTGTGGGGCACCAGGGAACTACAACCACAGATCAACTATCAGATTAAAATGCTGCTTCTCTGTTTGGCTCCAGAAGCCAAACTGTTTTTCATATGAGCTACAGTTTGTTCTTGCCACTCAGATCACTTGAGGCCAGTTTATGTCTGTGTACTTTGGACAATGATTAGAAACAAAGTCTAGCTCCAAACTACTGGAGCCTTCACAATGATACAGTCATCATAATGTCACTTTTATAACATGTCTTTTGGCAATTTTACTTCTTTATTGGAAAGTTGACAGTATAGATCCAGACAGGAACCACCGGAAGAGAAAGAGGGATAAGACATGTGACAAAGGTCCCCCATCAGCTTTGCACAGAGGACATTGTGGTTATATGGTATGCATCTAACCACTAGGCCTCCAGGACGCCCCAGAAACACCATAACATTTCTTAATTCAGGTCAAAACGTTTTTCTCTCGCTGACCTTTATTTAACCAGGATGGTCTCAAGATCAAAAAGTCTTTTTCCATAGAGTCCTGGCTGCATAATTATGCCACACGAAAACAACATAGAACCAACAGTCACAGACAGAGTGAATGTTGAGTGAGAGTGCGGAAGGAGAGAGCATGAAAGGCATTCAATTACTTTTAAAACTCACAACATCTCAACACATCTAAGGTTGTTAATTAAAACAACCAAAGTTCCTCATTTTAGTAATTTAAACATAAATGACTTTGTGTTTTAAGTCGTTAGAGATGAATTTGAAAGTGTGAAGAAAAAAAAAAAAAGGACAAACATGTATCATGCATTGTGACTATTCTTATATGTATATTATCTTATATGAATAAGTCTGTAGGTAAGTCTTTGCCTTTTTTTAAATGTTTTAGATATAAACAGCAACATCTTCACAGACACACTCTGACATGAGCTGAAAATCATAAAACAACACTGGTCACAAGTGAACCTTTGCACTGAGCAGGTGTCTGTAGTGTTTGGAAGGTCGTCTATGTCTAACAAGATATGTTATTCAGTCAGTCAGATGTCTCACCTGTGTGTCTGTCTCTGTACCCGGGTCCTGGTGTGGTTTTATGACTTTGCTCTTGTGCGTTGGGTCTGGGTCTGCACTGCAGGACTCTGCCTCTCTTCCTGCAGGTTTCTATGAGTCTCTCTCTCAGGAGGAGAAACAGGGACAGGCAGGACGGCTGGAGAGAGAGGTAGACAATAACACACTTCAGATTACAACACACACACTGCATTAACAAAGACACATCTCAAAATGAGGCTAGTCATATATGGTAAAAATAAAAAGTAAAAATAAAACCAAGAAACATAAAAATACTTGTAATAAAAGAAAACGTCTCTCCTCAAATCTTTGCCACACACACACACACACACACACACACACACACACACACACACACACACACACACACACATTCCCTTTTTCTTTTCCTGTCTCCACTCACATCGTTGTCCAACAGCACAGTTTTCTCTGTCCCACTATGTGCCAGCAGGTACTTTGATTGAAACAGTCGTCCGTCGAAGCTGTGCCAAGGCATGAAGGCAGCATTGGGCAGCGGGCAGCCACTGGCGCAGTTAGCACCCAGCAGGTGGCCCAGTCCTCGGACATAGAGAGATCCCAGCTGCACCGCACGACTGCAGAGGAAAGGCAGCTGAGAGCAAAGAAAGAAAAATTGTTTTTATTTGGTCGGCGTCTTTATCAAGAGGCTGGATACTTTGGTACATTAAATTTGCAAATGAAATAGCCATGACGCAGCAGCAACAGTGACTCTTCTAAGCCAGGTCACAAATGACTTCACCAGATGTGACAATAAATTCCTTCAGCTCAAAGTTTAACAAACCAAATGACAGATCCTCAGCCCCTAATAACAACAGACCACACAGCTGGCCACTCGACTGTCCATGGAGAGAGATCTCACTGTTTCATTTACTAATGTGGTTAATAAATGTGGCAATAATTTTCCATTATTATCACAAAATGTGAATCTTCATTTGACAGAAAAATCTTCACTATCCTAAGTTCACTTACTGGCTTTTTAGTGGCCGAGGAATCAATCTACGCTCCACAAATATCCTCCTGGCCAGCGGCATCAGTCAAACAGAAAGAACCATCTGCTTTTTCAATCAGTGTCACCACCCCGGAAGAAAGTCCTTAAAATTTCTCTCACAGTTGGTAAAATAATTGCCATTTCCCAACCCCAATTTGGACAACCTTATCTGTTCAGTCTTGACACACAGATCACACAATTATATACGACTCAGACCACCCACTTCCCCGTTACTTTACTCTGCTTCCCTCTTCTCACTGGCGGACAGTCAATCTATCTGTGTATCTGTTTATAGTGGCCAAAAGGGACACAAAATTGAGATGACTGTATGTGACAGTGCCTTTGTTCAGTTTGGCTCATTACAACTAATTTCACATTGATGAGAAAGTAAAATGATACATGGTTTTGCATTTGAATGATGAAATTTTTTTCTTGTATGAAATTATACTGAAAGTGGAGAAATTTTGAATAATGAAAGACTGAAAAGTAAAAATGAAACAAGGGAAAAAAATGAAAGGATGAAACAATGTTGTTCCTTATTTATCTGAATGTAAAGTAGTAATTTCTGTATTGTAGAGAAAATGGTCCAATATGTAATTAATAATAAATAAATCAAGTAATTTAACACACAATTAAACTCACAATTTTATAAATGACTCCATAAAGATTTCTTCCAACCTCAAACTCAATGGCTACATTTAATATCCACTAGACTATATTAATGAAATTAATCAGACAAATATCTTTCTTAGAGATGCTTTTTTTTTTTTTTTTTACAAAGGATTCATACATTTTGATAAAAGATCAGGATTATGTTGTTTGTTGACGAAGAAAGGAGAAAGGAGAAGAAAGAAGAAACTGGAGGACAATAAAGAAAAGAGGATGATGAAGAGGCCGAGAAAAGGACAGCAACGATAACAGTAGGCAGATGCGTGTGTTCTCTGCTCTCACCTGTCCTCTGGCAGATAGCATTGATAACAGGGATTACATGTATGCACACACACAGAGACACACAGCCATGCCTGCCACCTGCTTCCAGTCAAACACAGCTTCACCTTCTGAAAACAATGAACCACTGGACAGAATCACAAAAGCCTGAAAGCGCACACGAACACACCGACACAAAGAGAGAGAGAGAGAGAGAAAGGTGAGCAGAGACAGAAAAAGAAGAGAAGGTGCTTGAGAGTAAAAAGAAGAAGAACATGAGAACACACAAAGTGAGAGAGACAAAGACAGAAGTGTGTGTGTGTCCAGCGGGGCTTTGTGTGTAAATAGCTCCATGTGGTGAACGTGAGCCAGGACAGACAGGCGACTGTCGCCAGCACACTCTCTCTGTCACACACACACACACACACACACACACACACACACACACACACACACACACACACACACACACACACACACACACACCGGTGGGCAACAATCACAGTCCCATGGGGAGGGATGTTGCAACAGAACCGGCACATCCCAAAACCGACCCACAACCCCTTTCCCCTAAACACACAAAAATGGTGTGACTCATATTCTCTCCTTTGAACACGAACACACACGCACACAATCACACACACACAATCACACACACACACACAATCACACTCACACACACACTTTCTAATAAATTAACATTTTACAATATCTTTTTTTCATGTGGTGTTGTAATGAATTAGAGGCAGATTTTCAGTTTGTACTGTCATGTGTTGAATCTGTAGCTTTCTATAAATTGTGCACACGTGTGAAGATGCAAATGCACACACATAATCAAAGATTGTGTGTGTGTGTGTGTGTGTGTGTGTGTGTGGTTAATCCATACACTAGTCACTCAGTTAACCCCCTCCTGCAGCTCTGAACCTCTCCCAGACAGCATATTCAAATCAACGCCCAGCCCTAATTATTGTGTAGAAAACAGACGAGCAGCAAAAATACAAATTACTAGACATAAGTATGGTAATTAAGCAGTAAAAATAAATGGGGCTACAACAAGGCAGCAAACAGCAGGGCCGTTTTCCCAGAAAATGGAAAAGCAAAGCTGACTGTCTGAGAGCTCAAAAGTCACATCACCCGAGCTCACTGACGACAAGTAGCATTGATGCTTCCTTGCTGATTTCAAACACAGCACTGTCTAGATTAGGGTTTCAATTATGATTATTTTCATAATCAATCGATCTAATAATTATGGTTTAATCATTCAGTAAAAGATTGTGAAAAGGCTCATCACAAGTCCCCAGAGCCCAAGCTGACTACAACACTTATTTTTATTTTAATTATTTAAAAGACAAACTATATAAAATCAAACCTATATATTTGAGAAAATGGAAAATGGAAAAAGTTCAACATTTTTGCCCTCATGTTCAGCCAAACTCTGCTGGCACAGCACCAGTCATCGTTGAAATATCGTGCAGTAACAAAGTGATCATACTGAAGCTTTTCTTAGAAGATATAAATCCAATTTGGTTCTAGGGCAGCAATAATTTGTCGAACGAGAGAGAATGAATCAGCTGATCGATTAACCATCACGTCATATTCCAAATAAAAATGCCACAAATTTTATGGCTTGACTTCACATTATAGTGAACTAAATATTTTGGGGTTTTGTACAGTTGTTGGCACAAAGCAAGACATTTCGCAGCATCACCCTTGACTAAAGGAAACTGCTACTGTATATTGTATCTTTTTTCTGTTTCGTATGTTTTATAGAACAAACATATTCATTTGTTGCAGCCCTATTTTTCTGAATGACAATTTCTCATTGTTTGACTCTCATATTTTTGCTTTGTAATATTCTCATATTACACCATAATCTGGAGTGAAAAACTTTGAATGGTTTTTAATTGGCTTCACTCTAAGGTTGTGTCTGTTCACAAATATGTATAAAGGTCATTCATATTCTAATTAATTTGGCTTTAATTCTTCAAAAACTACACAAAGGAATAAAAAATCTGGAAACCTCTCCATTGTTATTTTGAACTTTTAAGAAGCTGAAGGTGAAAATCTGATTTAAAAAATGCAAATTTACCATTTACGAAACAACCACACTGTAGTTTACCATCATTGTTTTGGGTTTTGTTAGTTTGTTTATTTTTTTGTAAAGACTCTCAATCAGCAGGGTGTTTGTATTTTCTCCTAATTTTTTTGTTTTGACTTTCTATTACTGGAAACATTTTCTGACCAGTGTTTGCCACAAGAGGACTTTGTTTACTGTAAACTGCAGGGAACATTGTCTTCTTGCAGCAGGAAACACAACACAACACAACATGTTTGGCTGCATTGAGACACAACATTTGGGTAAAAATCTGAAAACTGAGCGGGTCATTTTATTTATTTTTTTCTATGAAAATAACTAAAAATAAAAAATTTGCGTATTTTTGCTTGTAACTGACCTTAATCTGCTGAAGCTGCTGAGGGGATTTTATGCTCAGGCAGACACTCTGACTCAGGTAAGCATCCACGTCCTCTTGAGACAAAGTCTGCACCTGATAACATACACACATACACGCACATACACGCACATACACACGTACACACATCCACACCACAGAAAATATATGGTTAGTCAATTCAATCACATCCCAGTGTGTCTTCTGCGTGGGTCAGTTTGTTTTGTCTGCTCTCTATGCAACAATTCAACAGAGAAAGAAACAATGCTGAATACAGAAACAAGGCTGCCCAGTTGTGTGTTCAAAACAAACAAACCCTGAAGCTATTTAAACAGAAGAGCGACGGGGGAATGTGAATGCAGCAGTAATCAGACAACAACAGCTACTGTTGTCTGTCCCAGCTTTGATTGTCTACTCGTCTAACGGTCCATATAACAAGCTGCTCCTCTGACTGTCTGTTGGTCCTTCATCCATTTAAATGACTGGATCCAAGTATCCGTCTGTCTTTCTGACTAAAATCTGTATCTGCCTGCAAAGCTGTGTGCTGATCTTTGTGTCTCAAGTGTTCGACTCTGTCTCAATAGAGTGCCATTGGTAAAATTATCTTGTAAACCCTAATTTGCTGAAGCCTAATTAGCTAGTTTGTTAAAACGTCACTGATCCTGTGTTTGTCTCTGGCTTCTTGCTTTTCCTTTATGCTTTGGAGTTCAAATTTAACTTGAAATTAAACAGCACAGTTCCTTCATACCAAACTGTTCATCTGCAGGGCTAAATTTAGATGACTTATCAAGTGTGATGATTCAATGCAAGAAAACATTTTACTCTTTTTCATAAGCATATTTTGAAAACTTATCAAAATATTTGAGATGAATTTCTTTGAAAACAGAACGTCGTTTGTTAGGGAGTCATTAAAGAATTAATTATGACCTCTTGACATTTCATTTGTTACAGAGTTGATTAATGAATCTACAATAATTTGTGTTTATCTCCTGTAAAATGACGCATGTATCCTCATCCAGGTGATCTGGTCCTGTGATCTCTGTTGTGTTTAAGCGCCATCAGATGACGTCAATGCAAAAAGTACAAACAAAAAACATAAATCTCTGCTTCTTTCACATACTTTGAAAAGCGATCATCAATTCAAATTCGAAAACAAGGCATTACAACAGGATTACAAACAGCACATATGTTTATAGTTTAAAATTTACAACCAAAATAAGAACAGAAGAGAACTGGGGTGAATTAAGATTTCTCTTGAAATATTTAAAGCCCTTGGGTGCTTATCAGACCTCTTGCTGACATAAGAGCTTAAGTTACAAAGACCAGTGTCTGTGGCTAAACTGGGCCCTCAGTGGGTGATAATGGCTACCATCAAGTCATCACAAAACAACACAAAACAGACTGTCAACAAGTTGTGTTTAACTTCACATCACAACTTGACAAAAGAGCAAAATAATTGTTGTATATGTTATAGACGTAAATCCCAAATCAAAAGCTGTCTTGTATGTTTACTTGTCACCAAATACATTTGGTCTTTCATTTTCTGTTTACATAAATCACCAGGTGTAGCTGTATTAACCAATTACTGCCACTATCTTGAATGAAATGCCTAAATACAAACTGAATTCTATTGTACTCAACTGCTTCATTAAACAGCTTAACTTGTTCATTGAAGGCTAAGCCAAACATGCAGCCCACACCAATGAAAACCAAAAGAGACATATCAATCACAGTGCAGACGTCATCATTTTCAAAGCACCCATCACTAATGATGAAAAAATACCCTGCTCAACACTGATTTTAATTTGGCTTCCGTCTTTCTTCTTGCTGTGTTGTCTTTACCCACTGAAAACATAGAAGAAAAAGGTGAGACATTACCTGCAGGACTATGTAAGTGACCAGGCAGAGGGCAACCAGGAGAGAGGCTTCAATAGCTCCACATAACTCAGAGAACTCCTGACAGTCAAAAATTGTAAGGAAGGATGTCAGACGAAGGGCAGAAACATTAGGACCAGTGCCGAACCACAACAAGTTCAGACTGGGACGATCACCTGCAAATGTAAAAAAATAAAAATAATAATTAGAGAAAAAGCTCTGTGGGTGTTGTTGGCAAAAGACTGCATGAATTGAGACTTTAAAGTATTAAGTGCATTAAGTTTGATGTCAATCTATTAGCCAACAAAAAGCATCTTTTCAGGGTCATTATAATAGCCACTGATGCCTAAGAGGCAAGAGGACAACTGCTAGTTTGATCACATAGGAAAAAACTGGAAACAATTTTATAACCACATTACGCATTTTGTTGCTTGTTTGTTTCTTGAGCATTGTAAACTAAAGTGGATCATCCTCCCAGTGCAAAAAAATCAACTACGAACTATGAACTAAGATTTTGTCCTAACTTGAGCACAGACAGAAAGATATTGAGAAACTAGCAGGTACGGTACATGGTAGGCTGAGGGGGAGAGGCTGGACCATGTCAGGTTCCTTCAGAGGGTTTCCAGGGTACACAAACCATTCCCTAATCGCTGGAGTGTCAACAGTGCTGCCTGAAAACAAAACAAAAGTCAAAGTAAGACTTGGACTGACTTCACACCACTTGGGAAGATAAAAAACACTTTTGTCTTTATTTTTAAACTACAGTATACACATGACACCACAGAGTAAAAGCACAAACTCCACTGCAGAGCATGTATTTCTAGTGGGGTGTGTGTACTGTTTTTCCATGTGGATGTGCACAGTCTGCATGTTAGACTTACTATGACCTCTCCTTTGCAAGTTTGTGTATGTCTTTTTTGTTTTCTGACTGTGTGAATGGTGTTACCAGAGTACATCTGTATCTGCGTATGTGTGTGTGTTATGACCTTAAATGTGCATGTATGTCTGGCTTTGTGTATATGCACATGATCACTCCAGTAAGTTTGCTGTCCTACCATCACGCCCGAGCAGCAGTCCATAGATGTGCTGTCTGCAGAGTTTGTAGACAAGGGCCTGAGGCAGCAGTTCAGCATCCTCTTCATCCTCCAAAGTGTTGCTACATTCAATGACTCCCTCACACACAACACTGTAAACCATGAAACCCTCTGCTGCGACATGCTTCTCTCTGCATGCCTGGAGAAAGCCACATGGTGGACAATATTTAGTCAGTCTGGCATTCAGTACTCTCAGAATTTAATAGAGTCCTACAGGACACACACTGTGTATGTATCTGAAACATAATATACCTTTAATATTTCTGGACTGACATATTTCTCAAAGGCAGAGTCGGGGAGATGTGCAGAGATGTCACCTTGCTGAGGAGCTTCCTGTCCAGGTAGTGAGTAGGAGCAGATCCCCCTTTTGAGTAGCTCTCTGTGAGGCGCTGATAGATTCAGAGACTGAAGGATATGCTCAGTATCTTCTGCTTGTCTGCCCCACAAAGAGCTCACAAGCTGGGATACAGCTGAGACCATCTGTCCCCGAGGAGGACCAGAGTGTGGTGCTGGATTGTTTTTCCTGGGGAACAATAAAACAGGATTGTCATGTAATGTCCTCATCTGAACTTTAATTAAGTTGGCTCACTGTCAAACGCCCAAACAAGATGAAGGTTTTTTTCTCTGCAGACATGTTTTCTAATTATATATAACTATCACAAACTGAAAGACTACAAAAAAAATCCTTGTTTGAAGTAAGCCTGGAATGCAAAATAATTTCATGCAACATTCAACAACTAAGTATTCATGTTAGTAAACATACTCAATAAGTGGTATTTATTTGGAAGAAGATAAGAATGAAAATTGAAAAATTCAATATTCATGAATTAGAGGAATTATTGATGGAGAGCAAACACCAAAGTAAAAGCCCGGACACCTGTATCTTGCCATGGCATTATTCCTGATGTGTTGCATCTGCTCCTCTGACACCACATCGTTACCTAGGAGACACGCCAGCAATGGTAGCTGGGAAACAGCCAATCCAGTGGCTCGGCAGAACCTCTGTTGGTCATACAGGACAGTGGTGAGGCTGTTTATCTGTAGCTTTGCCACTGACAAGTAGGGAACACTTTAAAAAAAACACACACACATTCAGATCAGACAATGACTTATCAATAACATAAAGTGCTAGACTGTACAAATCTATCATCAAATTCAGCATTTTAGCTGTGACTCATATTTAGTACAAAGCATTCTGCAGCAAGTATTTTTACTTGCTACTTTAATTCCAACCACATTAACTGGTCATGTTCAATATGTTTTGAACATGACCAGTCTCATAGAACCTGGGCTCTAATACAGTGATACAGAAATAGGGAGACTCTTTGTTGTTGCATTTACTTAGAAATATTATAATTTCAGCAAACCTGTCATATATGATGAAGTCTGAGTCTTGTCCCAGAATGCCCATGCTGCCATGCTGACGAGCATAGCTGGCAATCTCATAGTCAGCCTCTCTCACTGAGCAAAACACTTCCTGACCCAATGATCTGCAAACAATAATACAATCTATATCAAGAAAATAATAATTAATGGTAATTCTGCCATAAACAGCAGGAACAATAACCCTCATCAGATCCAATTTCATGTAATGAAATTAAGTCTTTCAAATACATTATTAACTTAATTATCACTGTATATACTGCATAATATCCACAGGACTACAGAATCGTAATCATTTTTATAAATGCTAACCTGAGAGCAAAGGGTGTGAATGTTGCCAGACCAGAAGGTAGACAAAAGAGCTCTCTACCAGGCTGCTCTCCATGTGCCTTCACGTGACAAAATATTTTTGAAATTTCCCTGTTCACTCTGCGTCTCCTCTTCACCTGCAGACAGGAGAGGATGTTTGTACACAGGAGGTTGAGAGTGTCTAAACCTACAAGATCAACTGAGTAAACTTCAGATCTCAATATGAGACGCGTAACACATCATGCATCTGTCGATGAATTCTGTAACTCAAGACAAAAGTGGATTGAGTCTTTTAACAGGTGAAAATATTCAAACACCTCAGGTTTACAGTGTTTCTTTCCTCACCCACTCTTGTCTCTTCTGCTCTTCCACCACTCCATCAAAGAAGAAGACCAGTCTGATGCCTGCGGAGGTAAATTCCTCCACCCAGTTCTTCAGGACGCCCATGTACTCCTTCCACTGCCCCCCACACACCCAGTCCTTACATGAGTACCAGTGACGCAGACAGGCCATACCATCTACAACAAGTGTGGGACCTACACAAAGAGTGAAAACATAAATGTAACAGAGAGCGGACCTGCGGGTCAACACTCATCCCTAACAATAGGAAAGAAATGTCCCATTTCATGGTTTCAGGTCTTTTGGTTTTCAAAGCTACCAGCCTTTAGATCATCAAAACATTATTTTTCCCTCAGAGCTGCCAGTAATACTTTTTAAGAATCACTCTCATCTTTCAAACAACTAACATCACTGTATATATATGTATATATATATACCATAGTCACATGTGTTTTCTCACTGATTGCATTATCCAAAAATATCATGTTTAAATAGGTATGCTAGTTTCACATTTATTACAATCTAATGCCAATACATTTTTGTTTAAGAGTAACAGTAGTCTTGGGAATAATGTAAGTGGGTGTATGGTTGCTACCACTTATGTTGCTGTTATTATGACATGACCTGAAACAGCTACTGTGGACAGATGTATACAGTAGTGGTGGTCTTTAGTTTTTTTTTTAAACAGAACATCCATTCATTCCCTTCATCACATCTTTGTGTCTGCTGGAAACACTTCCATTGCGTTGAGAGTATTTGCAGCACATGTGTTGTCAAAATGATGAAGATGTTCTCTGAATATGTTTGTGTTTTGTCTATTTGCATATGTTTTCTTAAGTTGTAGTGCATTGAGCTCTCAGGGTCACCGTACTATACTTTGTTAAACTTAAAGTGAGAAGTCAAACTTCTAGGTTTGTGCAGAAAAAAAGGACACCATGGATGTGATGTGTGGAAACTTTAAAAAGTGTTAAAGACAAAAATGCATGCATAAAAAATTGACAGAAACAAACCAAAATGAAGCTGGAGCCCAGGGGTACTCCTACATCATCTGTCACTCTACCTGTGCAGTTTGCTGTGGTTGTGCTTCTGGCAACATGTTGCGTGGCCATGTCTCTCAGGTTCACAGTCACACAGACTTCCGGACAGCAGTAGTCCATGAAGGACTGAAGACCTTTCACACCCATCCCTACAGAGAAGAAACAGAAGGACAGAGTGAAAGTGGCTTCACCGGAAACTTGAGAGCCAACTTAGTCAGGGCAATACATTATGCCAGTTTATTGGACTACCACTTCAATTTCACGTGTTTATAGCATCTTGTATTGTAATGGGTGAGCCTGTTTCGACCTCACATCGCTGCAGGACAAACACATTGCTGCATCTCACCAGGTTTTTCAGTCAGTGCTCAATGAGAATGGATCTGAATGCTAACAGTTAGCTTAGCTTCCAGCCGATAAGCTAATCGTTTCCGAAGCAGCCCCGTTTCCTGTCCTTACAAACCAACTCTTCTTATACTAAATTATGTCTGCAAATACCTCTACCTCCTACTATACCCTCTATACCTCTACCCGCTTTAAATAGCAAAAACTTACTTTAAAATCTTGACGTATGGGCAGCACTTACTGTGTTATGTTGACTAGGTGGAAATGCAAATTACTTCCTATGATCTACGCATGGCGTCATCACGTTGCAAAACAAAGCACACGTGCTCGGCGCATGGAGTGAGCTATCTGTAATTAAGAGTGTCGGTAGAAGTACACAAACATTTATTTCAATAAAACTATGGATACAACTATATATGTAGTCCATTACAAGCAGAGTCCTGCATTCAGGAGTGCACTAAAGTTATAGCACACATACGTTTAACTACTTTACATACATGTCGTTTAGTTCAACAATTCACAAGATAAATCTGTGAGGGTTGTGAAAAACGTTCTGCTTCACACATTTTTTTATTCTTTTTAAACATAATTTTAATAATATTTTCTCTGTATTTCATGAAATATTGGATTTTTTACCTCCTTGGACCTCATACTCATTAAATGAAACTGTGTGAGAAGTTTAAAGGGGAAATGTGTCTTTGGTGGAACTACAGACAGTTTTATAGGCCAGACATCTGAAGCATGACAATGGGTCCATATTTTATCACTTTATCATTTGTTTGATGTATTTTTTTTCTTTTGTACAATCTTAATTTGAAGAGTAACCAGTAATTACAGCTGTCAGATAAACATTGTCCAGTGAAAAGTACAAAATTTCCATCTGAAATGAAATAGAATAGAAGTAGCATGAAATGAAAATACTAAAGTAAAGTACAAATACCTCAAAACTGTATATAGGGCTACAGTACAGTTTCCACCACTGGTGATTAATACAGATTATGCAGAACCAAAAATAAAATATAGCCTTAATTCAGGTCATCATTGTACTGATTCTGCTGTAACTAAAAAATAAACACCCTAATGTGGCATGAATGAGAATGGACAATTGAAGTTTCTGTGGACTCAGTCCTCCCATAATCACTCTTCAGGCTAGGATCAGACACAGGCTAATTGCTCTCCAGGCTCTCCTGGAGAATGGGGGCTCTTCTCTGGAGTCACAAGCTATTAGGTCTATACCTTCTTAACACAAAGCACCCCCATCCCTTCAGTTCTATTGTCTGAGCAGAGCAGGAATAAAGAAAAGGGACATATGCTGGCTGTCAGTCCAGCTGTCAGCATCTGTCGTTCCTCAGCCAGATGCTCTGTGGACTGGGAGGACAATCCATCCCTTCCAGTCAACTGATCTTCAAGACAGGAGGAGTTGTAAATCTGCCCCCCATGATTGCAGTGAAAAGTTATGACCACTGGATCCATGAAAACCACAAACTCAGAATTTCAGGGCCCTTTCCCAAAAGTACCAATGGCTGCAATGACTTTAGCTCTTATCCTGAGAATGATTTGGTGAAAAAATGGACCATGGACTTGTCCAGATGTTGAATCAGCAGCTGCTCTACCCATTCTTCTTCCAACTAGATCTGCATTACTGGCGTGATAATCAGACTGAATTACCTTTTTAAGATAACACAGGCACATACACACAAACATTGTGTTATAATGCGCAGAGATTGTTTGGTGTTATACAGTCATGTTTCAAATTCAAGGTTGCTGATTATGATTGTGAATTAGCTCCCAAGTAGCTTGCTGTCTTTGAACAGTTTGAAGTTGTCCTGTCAGACCGCTCTGAGTATTTCTTTTCTAAATGGAATGATCTGTCACCAGATTTAGTCAGTGTTTGATGGATAATTTAGCTGAGCAATATGATCTTCTCATCCACTGTGAATTCTACTAAAAATGGTTTAGTCTGATATAAAGTGCAGGGAGTTTCTTCCAGGAGTGACATTGTTTGACAAAAAGGGTTACTGAGGATGTGAGATAACTTTTGAATCAGCTTCAAGGATTGAATTTAGGCTGTAATAACAGTTACTTTCATAATCAATTAATGTATGAATTATTTCATTTTTTATATCAATCATTAGGTCTGTAAAATGAGTCCAAGGTCTATGTGCGTCTTCATATATCTTGTTTGAATTAACCAGTGGTCCAAAGCCCACAGTTTACTACCATAGAAGAGCAAAGAAAAAGGAAAATATTCACATCTGAGAAGCTGTAACCCATGGATTTTGCAATGTTTTAACAAAACTTTCTTTAAAACAATTAACCAATTATCAAATTTTTTGAAGATTATTAATGGACTAATCGATTATTTGACTTGAAAAACACATGAAAAGCATTCACACAATCCACAAAAACCTGGATGTGCACACCTATGCAATACCTTCATGCCTGTACATACAGTATATCCTCAATATGTGAACACAATAACCAGCCCTGAGACAGGACTTACATAATCCTGCATCCCATTTTCAGCAGTCAGTGTTTGGGTCTGTTGCCTATTCACTTTGGATCTTTTCAACTTCCTCCTCCTCCTACACTGACTCGTCCTTCTTCTCTTCAAATCTCCTCCTCTTTGAGTTCCTCCCCCATGTTGCCTCCCTCTCCTCCCCGCTCCTGACCAAAGCTTGACTCAGGAGAAACAGAGGCAGATGTTCCAGGAGCACACGACTGCCCTCAGCCCTACCCCCCAACACCTCCCATTTGTACTGGATCAGCAGTTAACCCCCGGAAAGAATTGACCATACAAGCACGCACACACACACACAAAGAGCACCGCTGCCCAAATCTGTACTGGCTCAACAGTTGTCCAACTGAATGAACAACGCACACACATACACACATATACACACCAAATGCTGCCCAGATCCCCTCAGTGTCCCTGATAGTAGCCACCCTGGGGTCAGGCCTGGTGTCAGCGTCCAGGGCCCAGGGTCTCTCTGGGCAGCTGGTCTGGCTAATCCTGCTGCTGGAGGCCACTGGTTCTCGAACTAAAGGCCAAGGACCCCTGGAGGCCACAGGGCAGGGAGCTTGGGGAGCTGGGAGTGTGCGATTTGTTCAAAATGCAGAGGTTTTTGTTTGTCTGCTTGCCCTTTTGCTTGTTTTAAGCCCAAATCAAACTTTAAATGCCATGGTGGAGCAAAATGTAAATACAAATGTCATGTGGGAATTTATCAAAAGTAGATTTATTACTGTAAACTGCTTAAACCCAAAGAATTTAGATTACATCTTAATCAAAAACACCAAATATACAATAAATATATAAGTTTTCATTAGATGTAATTGTGCAGCCATCAAACTGGAATTTTAACATTTCACTTAATATTAGAGCTGTAACTGAAGACTATTTTTGTTATTAAACAATCCTCTGATTATGTTCTTGTTTCATTGTCAGAAAATGGTGAAACTGCCAGTTATCATTTCCTAAAGCACAAGGTGATATCTTCAAATAGCTTTTTATAGTCCAACCGACATGCAAAAATCTTCAGTTTGTATTCATTATCACAAAAGACAAAGGCAGAAATGCTAGAACTAAGTAATGTATGTCCATTTAGCTTGAAAAAATGGCCTAAATGATTAACTGATTATCAAAATATTCTGTCGATCACCTAATCGTTTTTTGTTTGTTCTTTTGCTTTACACAATATGGGACTGAACAGTGGAACAAGTAGATGTCAAACAAACAGAACATGTGATGCGAAATATTGAATAGACTCAAAATATCCCATGTTAATACAGACTACATACATATTTAAATGGACTTACTACCTTTCATAAAACTCTAAAGGGCAGCCAAGAACACAAACTAGGCTGTCACAATATCATATATGTACCACAGCTGTAATTTAAGTTTGTGTCGCACATTGAGTCTAACAGGTGTTGTAAGTTGCTACATTCCTGACTGGGACCGTAGGTAGTGGCCTCAGGTCTTTGTGGCTCAGATAGGGAGGGGCCACTAGAGTCTCGTGTTTCTGACGTCAGTGTTGTTGTTGCTGAGGGAGTCTTATCCATCAAGCCACAAGCCACACGACTCTCCCATTATCATTATAATCAGCACAGGAAAGAGCACCTATCTATCTATCATCTATCCATCTATCTAGACAGTGTGATGGAACAAATGTGTAATTTGTCTAATTGAATATTAGTCTCTGTTCAGTTGTTTTTAAAGCCTTTCAACCCAGGTTCAAATTAAATGTCAGTCAGCTCTGGTTTTAATTAAAGCCAGTATCATTGTCGTGCATGTGGGAACTCGGCATAGAGCGAGTTACATTTGTTCTGGCTCAAATTGAATGATCCAGAGTGCCTGCAAATTTTCTATAACTGACCAGACCAAAGGCTGCCATGCTATGTGCAACAGTGTGTGTGTTTGGTGTGATGGTGATGATGTGGAGGTTCCCACGACGGCCATCCATCCATTTCTTGGCACACACACACACACACACACACACACACACACACACACACACACACACACACACACACACACACACACACACAGACCATATGGCCATCTCATACCCATTGCATGCCTCCACTGTGATTTGGCCCAAAGACCCACTAGTAGCTTCACCTACAGAGGCATTTGGCCTGTAAATCAGAGGATGGAGAGAGAAATGAAGGAGTTAGAGGTGGAGAGATGGTAGAGGGACAGGAGGAAGAGGTTGACAGAGTTAGGAAGGAGAAGAACGGGATACAATAGAAGAAATGAAGATAATTTATAGACAGATAGAGGTGAGGGAAGCCATTTGTTAGTTGGTTGGTGCTGTGGTGTTTGGTGAGCAGATGGCCGGGGCTCGGGGAGGGGCGTGTCTTGTCCTCGCGACCCTTCACAAATCACACGGCTCTCCCCCGAGGGGCTCGCGACTCGCCGTTCAATAAGAATCAATGGGAATTACTTCGCGAGAGAAAGGGATGAATGGGCGGCGGGGCGCGAGACCTCTTCCTTTGTTGTCCCCCTGCGTGTCACAGAGCTCCTGGTCACATACACACACACACACACACACACACACACACACACACACACACACACACAGACCCACACACGCGCGCACACGCAGTTACACATACACGCATAGACAATAGGAAAGCACTTCAGTTAAACAATCGACCTCCAGTTAAACAATTTTTTTAACCTCATACACACACACGTGCACACAAACACACACACACACACACACAGACACACAAAGAGGGATCAGAAGGGAGGAGTTCGTGCAGTTTCCTTAAGACACAATTAGAAAATCTGGCATAAATTATGTTTTAGGGGAAAATGTCGTCTTGATGTTGGTGAAGTGGGGGGGTTCACTTTCCATCTACCCATGCCTTTCAGTCACGGTTTGCTGGCGTAATCGGAAAATGTGTGCCACGTCATGGTGATGAATGACTGATAGTATATTGGCCTAATACAGGGAGGGAGAGAAAGAGCACCGGGGACCTCTGAAAGTCGGGATGAGTGTAAATAAAAGGCTTCAAGAGAGGGATTTTACGCCACGCCACATAGGAGCATTGTAGGCTATTGAGATGGGGGCTGAAATCAACTGGTTAAATAAAATGAGCAGCTCAGAGCAGCGTCCTATAGCTAAACACACATACGGGTATCTGGAAAGACTGTGGCAGGCAAGGATAATAGTGTTAAAGCTTAAGGTTAAAGGCCCTTCAATCAGCCTCAAGGGGTGTAAAGAGCATATCATGGACACACAACCACATTAGACATAGGCCTCTCATTTATCTATACACTGACCCAGAGGGAATTATAGCCAAGCAGGGACATCAAACCTATGCAATGAAAGGACATGACCAGCTCTCGAATGCATCAGCAGTGTGTGTGTTGACATGACGATGGACTGGTCCTTGTCCATATGTGATAGGCTAGTTGTGGAGTGTGAATGAAGGCCTTGTGTCTTGGTGACAGCAGCAGCAGATCAAAATAGATGTTGTACCACCCCCCCACCCCCCTTCACATACACACACACACACACACACACACACACACACACTCACAATCACACACACACACACCCACACACACACACACCCACACACACCCACACACACACACACTCACACGCACACACACACACACACACACACAAAACACACACACACACACACACACACACACACCCAACAATGCTCATGTGTTTGTAAACATTAGACATCTGTGCAGTAAGGCTCAGTGAGGCTTCACTACCTGCTCCATGAAATTAATAAAGAAATCAGTCAGATAAAGAGGCCCTTCCTGGATCATTGTTGTGATGGTGTGTTGTGAATGTTGAGTTGAGTGACAAGTGGGACGCCAAAACCCAGTCAGCTGACAGTTCTGTCCAATCATCAACTTCCTTCCCAGCCTTTCATTTCCTTTTTGTGAACAGATAGATAGATAGATAGATAGATAGATAGATAGATAGATAGATAGATGATTCCACCTTTTGTTACTTAAATATATGAATAATTAGAGTTTAATATACAGTGAATTGCAATTCTCCTTGCCTTATAAATATAAGGCATTAATGACTCCATATGATCACAGAATAGCAGAGCATAATGGGGGATTTGCTTATCTTTTTAAGTTTAATGAAAAGTGGTACACCAACATCTTCAGCTGCTTCACAGTCAGAGATAAGCACATAGTAATACCATCATGCCAACAAGTGCGAATTCTTCCCCACATTTTCCTGCTGATGAACAAAGTTATGTAAATTGGACAGTGGGTCCATGTGCGGACTCTGTTATAATCCCATTGTCGTATATAATATTTTATCTCTCTTGATTGTAGGCTATGCAGTAGGCTACATGTGATATTTTATTATCAAACATATTGTAAAACAATTGTTTATGCAACTGGCCGTGCTCTCTCTCTCTCTGGCTCCTTCTCTTCTCACTCTCATCATGTCTCTCTCCTCTCTCGGTTCTCCTCTCTCTCTCTCGCTCTCTCTCTCTCTCTGGTGATGTATTATTGTGGGAGAGCAGGTGCTGCCGGCCCAATTACCATACAGCTGAAAGCACAAAGAAAAAAAACTTTACTCCCTCTATGCCTCCCCTCCTCCTCCTCCTCATCCTCCTCTTCCCCCTCCCTCTCCTCACAAAGTCTCTTAATGACAGCCACGCGAGTGACACACCACCAAGTCTTTTTTACTGCCTGTACCAAAAAGCAAGTAAGGGAAATACACAGGCATGCGGTGAAAACGGTTTAGGTGTGTTCGTCAGTGTGTGCGTACTTGGTTTAGATTTTCTTTCAGAGATTATTTTTACCTTAAAGCACGCAAAGCTGGGCTCCATAAAGTGATGAGTGGGAAGTGATTGCCACGAACTTAATTTTGCATATATGGAGCAAAGGTTAATGGACTGTAAACCTAATTCTTGACATTAATGTGATTTTAGTAAGTTATATTTGGACGCTATTAGTGCAAGAAAACAGCACCAAGCAAATGCCCTGCCTGACATTTTTTATTTGCCATTAAATCAGTAGCCTAGATAAGGGTATACCAACAATACTCACACATAATGTAAGATACACCAGTAAATTGCACAGGTGAGGAGTTGTAGGACATAAAGCCAAGAAATAAAGATAAGGTAATGAGAACAGATCGGCGTGTTTCGGGGGTGTGAACATGTGGAAACCACGGCAGGGGTAACACCATAGGAATGCGGCGGAGCAGATGGTCGTTGTAACGCAGTTGGGACGGCCGGCTGGCCGGCTGGCCGTGCAGGGAACAGGACAAACATAGGCTTTACCATAACCCCATATATGAGAAGCCACCCTCGGACTGGCTGCTGCCCATATAAATCACTTGATGCAGCGATGTGGAGGATTTCGTGCAGAGGTTAAAGAATTTGTCGGAATGTAAATGGGCCCCTGTGTGTTGTGCTGTGGAGGGAGGGAGGCATCAGGGGAAGCAAGGGGTTGTTGCACATTTAACAGCTCAGTAGCCATTTGGTCTGTCCCTTTGAGAGAAAAAGAGAGGAGTGGGGGCGGGTTTAGAAAAGTTGTGTGCGCCCCCTCTCCTCCCCCTCCCCTTTCTTTGTGATGGCCCCGGGGCGGACTTGTGGTGGTGGTGAGGGAGGGGAAGAAGAGGAGCAGAGGCTCATTTGCATCTTATTACCCTCTGCCTGCTGGCCCGGTATAAAACCCTGTGCAGGGCAGGAGACCCATCAGACAAACACACTGTTATACCGAGAGAGACAGAGAGAGACGGAGACTTGTTTTCTGTGTTTAGGATCAGCATATCATTATCAATCAAGTGGAAAAATAAACAAGGCCATCGAGAGCTGCCTCTTTCTCCTACAACGACTGATTGGAATTAACTGTTATATTTCCATCGGGGATTTCATTCACGCTTCTGCAGGAGGATCCTTCTGTTGAGGATTACTTTACACTGTAAAACTTTTTTTTCTTTTACCCTTTCTGTCAAAAACTCGTGCCTCATATGGGAAAGTAGAGAGGCAGAAGACAGGCGCACCAAAGGAAAAGTTTCCCCTCATCCTCCCTCCTTTACCTTGACTGTGACTTAACGGAAAGCTTTTAAAAACTTTCTCCATGAGTGTTTGAGCCTGGCTACTCGGACCTGTGGAGCTTTCACTGCTTGTTGAAGGGGCTGTCAACACAATGGGACGTCTGTCTCTGCTCCTGGTTGTCACTCTCTCCCTGCTCACCTGCCAGGTAGGTCCAATGTAGATGAATTATAATATTTAAATGCACGCTGTGTTCGTCTGTATAGATTTTGTGGTTGAAAACATTTAAAATATTTTCTACTCAAACATCAGCCTGAAGTTACCTGTCTCAAACACACCGGACTGACTGTGTTTGTGTGTTGACCTCTTTAGGTTTTGTGCTCCGGAGTGTTTGAGCTGAAGCTGCAGGAGTTTCTCAACAAGAAAGGGGTGACGGGGAACGGCAACTGCTGCCCCGGAGGCTCCGCTCATCCGCAGGGCCACCAGCAGTGTGAGTGCAAGACTTTCTTTCGGATCTGTCTGAAGCATTACCAGGCCAACGTCTCCCCAGAGCCTCCCTGCACCTATGGCGGGGCCGTGACTCCCGTCCTCGGCTCCAACTCCTTCCAGGTGCCGGAGACCAATGCGGACACCTTCACCAACCCAGTCCGTTTTCCCTTCGGCTTCACATGGCCAGTGAGTGCTTATAGATATTATTTATTATAATGCATTGATATCAGCAATAAAGCACCACTTATTGATAATCTGTAAATTGTAATGTTGTACTTTTGGGCATTTTGCCTTAAAGGTCATGAACTTTCCCTGTAAAATCCCTCTAGGATATAAACTCTATATATTTAATTTATAGTTTTTTGTGTGATATTTCTGTCATGGGTATATACTAAAATTTATGTCACATTTTAAGGGAGTTATGAAAACCATGGGCAGCCTGTGAAGTTATTAGAGTCTTGCTCCACTGGGACATGTTAGCTTTGAAGAGTGGAAAACGCAACAGATGCTCCCAAACTCAACACTTGTGAGGGTCTTTGTCAGCAGTGTGTGAGAGGGGCTATTGTAGTATTTCTGTGCTCTTTGGTGGGATAAAACGGGGAGGGGAGGAGTGTGTGTGTGTGTGTGTGTGAGTGTGTGTGCGCGCGCGTGTGTGCGCGCGCGTGGAGGGGGGAGTGTTTTCACCAAACGCTTCTCTCCTCCGACCAGGCGTGGTGGGAAATTTAACATCCTCTGAGTTGGCACATCATTGGCATCGCAGCGTGAAATTCCGCCTCGTTTGGTTTTACGGCGGTGTCAGAGTGTGATAGTAGCAGGGGTGTGAAAAGGGAGCAGGTAGTAGCCCTTATTAGGCCCCTAATCAACATGGGAATTAGGTTGTGAAGTTTATTGGGAGGCCTTAATGGCCCTCTGCTTCTCTGCGGAGGGAGGGAGGCCTCCAGGCCAAGCAGCTGTTGACTCTCTCTCTCTCTGTCTCTCCTCAGGGGACGTTTTCACTAATCATTGAAGCTCTGCACACTGACTCCCTGGACGACCTGACAACAGGTGGGTGGCAGCCAGAGAAGGCAGCAGTGTAATTCAAAGACAGGCCAGAAGGCTAACAGTGGCCTTGTGTTCTTTCAGTGGCACCTTTTTCACCTAGTGCTCAGTCATTAGTGCTAAACAGGACACACCAAGTCTGATAAATGCTTTATTTTTTCTCTCCTAAGATATTTTGCTGACACTTTAATTAAGAGCCATTTATATTCAGTTTCTACACATAGATCTAACTTTGAAAATAGACGCCATTATCTCAATACTTTGTTGTGTTGTCTCATCTGTGAGATGTTGAATAAACCAGCCACTATTTGGCATAAAACCTGTACTATAATGGCGAATTCATTGATTTTCTCATGGAGACCAACTTGATGGCCATGATGATAATAAGTAACTTAATTCAAAGACAGTCTTTATGTTTTATGATACCAGGTTTCTTCAACATCACACAGGGAAAAGGCCACCTATAGTTTGTGCAGGTGCCATTTGGCCCCTGTGGTGTGATATTTTCTGCTGTTATCTTTATGTCCTGCTCTTATCACTGCACTAATGATGACTAACTAGCAGCATGAGATTGTGTTGTGTTGTGTGTGTGTGTGTGTGTGTGTGCGTGTGTGTGTGTGTGTGTGTGTGCGCGTGTGTGTGTGCGTGTGTGTGTGTGCGTGTGCGTGTGTGTGTGTGTGTGTGTGTGCGCGTGTGTGTGTGCGTGTGTGTGTGTGCGTGTGCGTGTGTGTGTGTGTGTGTGTGTGTTTGTGTGTGTGTGTTTGTGTGTGTGCTAGAGATAATGGAAAATCAAAGTTTTTATTGTGTAATCAGTCCAATTATTTGTAAAATGAAAAAGCACGGTTCACAATTTTATTTTTGGCAGTATGGCAGCCTAATGGTCATAAATACAAAGTGTGTGTGGATGTCTGTCCATTAGAAAAATGTTCAAAGATCTGAAATTTGTTGTTAACAAAGAGAATATAACTGATAGTGGTGGTCTGTGCACCCAACTCAACTCAACTCTAACAGTAATATCATATGATCAATAACAAGGTGCACCCCTCACTTCTGCAGACAACCCAGAGTATCTGATCAGCAGGATCACCACTCAGCGTCACCTCACTGTGGGAGAAGAATGGTCCAAGGACATGCAGACAGCCGGCAGGACGGAGCTGCGTTACTCTTATCGCTTCCTATGTGATGAGCACTACTACGGCGACGGTTGCTCTGTCTTCTGTCGGCCACGAGACGATGCATTTGGGCACTTTACCTGTGGCGAGCGTGGGGAGATCATATGCAACTCTGGCTGGAAGGGACAGTACTGCACTGAACGTAAGTGGGTTTGATTTTTAATCCAGCAGTATCTTTCAGGTGGTTTACGCATCATGTGGAAAGGGAATAAACAGCGAATGAAAGGAAGTGAGAAAACAGTGCTCCACCTTAGGAGTATTGCACTAGTCAATATTTGAATTCACCAGCAGCTGCTTTTGGGAAACATAAGCTAAAAGAGCAGCAGCACAGACATTAGTAGTAGATGCTGATGTTTACATAGAATGTCTGGTCCCACAATACTTCCTCAATGCATGAGGAATAATAATACATGCTTTACATTGGCTTTGGTTTAGGCTGGATGAGTGCAAGCTTTTAAAAGAAGCATTATTTTACTGTCAAAACTGTAAAGAGCAATAAAATGAATATTGATGAGAATCTATCTAAGAAGTTTCTAAAACTACTTTTCAAAGTTAATTTCCCCAATAGTCACTCGCCTATCGTTATTGTTTAGGGACTTTTTCCACCTCCTAATGCAGGGCCCGTGTGCAACAGGCGTCAGTTAGTTCTCCCATAGCACCAGAGGCCTCCATTCTAATGAGCCGCACTGGCTCCTCAGTAATTCACACGCCGCGTGCCTTCCATTAGACCACTGGGGCCTCCTCGCCCCAAACCTCCTCCCCGATTGGCCAAGTGGGGGTCCTGTATTGTTGCAGCTCGGGCTGGTGATTGGCCAAGCGGGGTTGTGTATTGTTGTGGAGGGGGCAGCTGCTCGGTGAGAGGAGACAATGGAGCAGCTGTCTGGTGGTTAGCTCCACACAGACCAGCTGGCCCTGGGGGAAGGAGGAGGGGAGTGAGGAGAGACGGGAGGAGTGGAGGAGGGAAAGGAGAGTGCAGAAGAGGAGAGCAAGAAGAGATGAGGAGAAGAGAGGGGATAGGTGGATGGAAGAGGAAGGGAGGAGAGGTGGATCAGAAAGGGGAAGGGGGGGGCAAGGGTGAGAAAAGGGACTTCTGACCCATAGTCAAGGGGAGAAAGGGGGCTTTGTGTGGGACGCTTTTGTGTTGGAGAGCAACCATGTTAAAGGAGAGGGCTTGTTGGCTGGTTCCCCCCTTTGGTGACCAAAGCTGTCGTAGCCCCCTGTGGGCTCTTAAAGCTGAGACGCAACATTTTCAGCAACTTTTCCGGTATTCAAGAAACCGCCATATTTCAGCCTGCGGTCAGGTGTGACCTGATGACCCAGATTACCCTCATGGTTTTGGCAGCGAGGTTTGGTCCAAAGTGACTTAAGCCACAAAACAAGGTTTATTAAGCCTATTAACTGACAGGGTAAAACTAGAGGGAGAGAAAGAAAGAGACTGTAGGCAGACAGGCAGACCAACAGGTAAGCAGGTAAACAGACTGGACAGACAGGCAGACTGAAAGGCAGACAAATAGATAAGAAGGTCAAGGCGCCAACCAGACAGGCAGGCAAGCAGTCAACAGTTTCAAAATGCCATGGGTGAATGGGATACTGATGGAGGGCAAACACATTTCCAACACTGGATTTCTCATAATTCACCTGTCACTATTTGTTTCCTCTCTGCAGCAATCTGTCTTCCTGGCTGTGATGAAGAACATGGCTTCTGTGATAAACCAGGAGAGTGCAAGTAAGTCCAGAAACTTTACTGCTTTAAATGGATCATTGTAAGATTTTTATTCAACAAAACCTTTTTTTTCTGATCATTGTTTTCCTTGTTTGGTTATTAACAGTATTTAATGAACGTTGTGTTCCCAGGTGTCGTGTGGGCTTCAGTGGGCGTTACTGTGACGACTGCATCCGTTACCCGGGCTGCCTCCATGGCACCTGCCAACAGCCCTGGCAATGTAACTGCCAGGAGGGATGGGGCGGGCTTTTCTGCAACCAGGGTGAGTTTACTGACGGATTTACTACTTTTCTGGGACCCGCTGGGACTCAGTCAGCCCCCCTTTGTTTCATAGTTAAACTGTTGTTGTTTATACATTTTGTTTATTCTTGATGTTTCCAGATCTGAACTACTGTACGCACCATAAGCCCTGCCTTAATGGAGCCACCTGTACCAACACTGGCCAGGGAAGCTACACTTGCTCCTGTCTACCTGGATACACAGGTGCCAGCTGTGAGATCCAGGTCAACGAATGTTCTGAAAACCCCTGTCGTAACGGAGGCAGCTGCACTGTGAGTACCAAGTGAGAGAAGAAGTGTGAGAGAAGTGGTGTAGTGATTTAAAAAAAAAAAAAAAAAGCAAGTTGATTCAGAGCAACAAGCCTCTGTATAACCACTGTTTACTTTCTTTCCAATATAGGATAATGACAATGGCTACAAGTGCACCTGCCCACCTGGTTTCTACGGTAACAATTGTGAGTTGAGTGCCAATACCTGTGCAGATGGGCCTTGCTTCAATGGCGGACGCTGTGTCGACAACCCCGAAGGTGGCTACTTCTGTCAGTGCCCCATGGGATACGCTGGCTTCAACTGCGAGAAGAAAATTGACCACTGCTCCTCCAACCCCTGTTTAAATGGTATGTTGTCTTATTTGTTTTTACGTTTACCTTCACCTGAACCAACAGGTAAAATATTTGGAGACTAATACTCACTCAATTCTCAATCCTATTCCCCTCTGCAGGTGCAGATTGTGTGGATCTGGTGAACTCTTACCTCTGTCAGTGTCCTGAGGGATTTTCTGGTCCTAACTGTGAGGACAGCAGCAGCAGCATCTCTGGTTTCTGTCTGTCCTTTCCTTGTCAGAACGGTGGGACGTGTCAGGAGGGTGTGAACGGCTACACCTGTACCTGCCCTCCAGGTATCACAGCACTGGACAGATCTCTCTTGTGGGATTATGTTTACATAGTTTGTTTCTTAATGTCATTTTATTTTAGTTTCGTTCTAGACTCTAAAACTCTGCTCCTTCTGCAGGCTATACCGGCAAAAACTGCAGCTCCCCCATCTCCCGCTGCTATCACAACCCCTGCCAGAACGGAGCCACCTGCCATGAGCGCAGCGGCCGTTACATGTGCGCTTGTGTGCCTGGCTACGGTGGTCACAACTGCCAGTTCCTGTTACCACATAAACCCGGGCATCAGCCAGTTGTGGATGGACCGGATCGGCGATATTCTCCTTCAGGAAATGGAAATGTTGAAGACGAGGAGGATGACGAAAGCAGATTCCCATGGACGGCTGTGTGCGCCGGTGTCTTCCTTGTTCTTGTGATCCTGATCGGCTGCTCAGTGCTGGTGGTGTACGTTCGGGTCAAACTGCAACAGCGGCAAAGTCACCACAGTGACAGTGTCCACAGTGACAGCCACGAGACCATGAACAACCTGACGACCACAAACAATTGTCTCCGCACTGACAAGGAACTGGGCGCTACAGTGACAATGTCAATTAAAAACACCAATAAGAAGGCAGATTATCATTCAGACCTCGCTGGGTCGCTGGGCGGTCTTAGTGGAATCAGCGGGCTCAACGGATCAGAGAAGAACGGCTTTAAGACTCGCTATCCCAGCGTGGAGTACAACCTGGTCCACGAGCTCCGGCCTGAGGAGCTGTTGCTGTGTAAAGAGGAGGAGCAAGATGAGCCAGAGGTCAAATGTGAAATGCTGGATGAGTTCGACTCAGAGGAAAGACACAGGAAGAGACAAAACAGGTACAGAACAGTCAAATTATACACTGACATAGACACGGTGCTTGGAGTTTTTCTATCATGCATGCCTTAAACTAACCTAGTTTTAACATGTACATTATTATTATTATCGTAAATGCAATGGAAATATGTGCATCTAGAAGCTGTAGTATTTGTTGTTGAAGGACGGCATTTCTGAATCTGTGTTATTCTTTGTTCCATAGTGATGCATCAGAAAAGAAACATGTGGAAGAGTCGCCAAGCTGCAGCGAAGCAAAGTATCAGTCATCCAGTGATCTGAACTATCAGGCAGCAAGTGACGTCAAATACCAGTCAACCAGTGATGCTGAATACCAATGTCCTAGTGACAGCCGGTACCAGTGTACCACCGACACCAAATACCAGTCCGTTTATGTCATATCGGACCAGAAGGATGAATGTATCATTGCTACAGAGGTGAGCAAACAAAAACAGATTTATCTACGTGGAAAAGAATATAAAATAAATGTTAACTCCCGTCAGCACTAACACCGTGTAAAAACACACTAAACACTGATGTTTTTCTTCCTGTATTAAAGGTATGATACCAGTCCAGACCAGATCAGAGGGGACCAGTTTGCTCTGGTTGAGGGCGGTCCACCCACACCAGCCCTGAGCAGTAGAGCTCAGCTTGTCTCCAGGAGGTTCTACTCCTGCTGTTTGCTGCTGTTCCCTGGGATTTACCGGAGGACTTTGAGCCAAGGTGCTGCTGAGCCAGCACAGAGTCAGTACCAACTTGGCGAGGACTTAGTACTAATGTAGTGCTACGGGTGAATACTGGACATTTTTGATCCTCATTGGATGATGGTCTAATACTGACTCAGTGCTATGGACGAAGTGCCAAAAGACAGTGCTAGCAATTGTACAAATTTTGTACAGAAACAGTGCTGAACGAGTACTCGTGCAGTCAAACGATGACTGCTGGAGAACTGATAAAGAGCTTGCTCGATGTCTGTTGCAGTACTGGATGATTTACTGCTCGTACCAGGATGAACTCTTCTCTCCCGATAAACAGTGGAGTATTGACTTCGATGTTGACCGATGATATTGTAGTACCGTGGAGTACTGATTGAATGAACAGTGTAGTACCTTTGGAGTACTGAGAACTTTTGAAGTACTGTTGTAGTACTGTTATGTGCTGTGGTTTTACAATGCAGTGTCATGGATATTGGACAGTTCCTGTTCTGTGCAGTGCTGCAGAGTAGAAGGTGGAGTTGTAGCAATGTTAGAAGTGCGTTAGAACTGCAGCAGCTAAAAATTTATCCAAAAAATCTCAATTGGAGCTTTCCTGACAAAAAATGAATAAATAGATAGATAAAGCAGTGGGACTTCTACAACCGCTATACATCTTTAACTCTGCAGCACTGACAAAGACCGTGTTGGCTGAGCTGGTTCTCAGCAGAAAATAGAGAACTGAAGACTCCAGTAGTGACTGCAGATCGATCCAACATGGATCCTGTTGGGCCATACTGGCCTCTGACCCCTGAAGGTTGTGATACACAGGGCAATGTTTTGGGCAGGGCAACTCAGGAAACACTTTCAGCATTGGAGGACAAAGAAAGGGAGACAAAGTGATACAAATCAGACAAAACATGAATGAAGCTCAATATGAATGAATCGTTGATTTCTGTTGTTGTGTATCAAACATAATTTGCTGCTTATCCAATTACAACAAAATCCCCAGATTAGGTGAAATTAATGTTGCATCAATGTTGCAGCAACTCAAAATTGACAAATTTGTCTTGGTGCAATTGTACCGACCTCTGCTGATGCTGTCGTGTTTCAAGGTGAGCCAAGCTATAACGGACTAGTCTTAACTGCCAAGACCTCATTGCACTATGGAGGTGTGTGTGTATGAGTGTGTGTGTACAGAAGAGGTGATGTCTTTGTGTGGTGTCAGATGTATGCACTGCCCACTCCTGTTCCCTTCACTCCCAGTCTTCCACTATTAGCCAATAGACGGACACCATCACCCTACCTGCCATTGGTTAGGATTATTTGTTTTTATTTTATTTGTTATCTAAAGAAAGATGTATTCTTTTAATTTAATGATGTAATTATTTGTGTTCCATTTTGTTGTGATGTTTTTGTTAAACCTGTTATAATTTAAGTCGGATTGTTTTTACTTGGCAGATAATGTATGTATGTAAGTATGTATGTATGCATGTATGTGTTAGGCACTTGAGACCACTGTGACTGTGTTGTATTTAAGAGAAGAGTCGTATGTACAGAGCCTGTCATTTTTATTACTGGAAAACAGCGCAATATTTTTCCAAAATAAAAGAGGAATGAAATATGGAACATCTGGTGTTGAGTGATTTTATATTTATATGTTTTTTTATTCTTAAGATCACATGCACTGAAGGAAAGAATATACTGATTATGAAAAATAACTTCCTCGGTCTGTGTTGTGGATTCATCTCACAGTAATAGGAGTTCATATTTAGTGTGCACAACTAATGCTTTAGCTTTATTTAGGGGTGAGGATTGCATCATAGATGGCAAAACAAAACATTTGCAACAGATCAGTCTTGTATACAGCCATTTTTACATGTGAAGTTCCTCTAAAGGGCAATCTCACAAATTCAAGCCAAGGGATTTGTTGTCGCTAAGTGATAGTGTGTTGGTATTTGCATGTGTATGTGAGTGTGTGAGTTCGTCTGACACAGCAGAAGACTGTCTCCTTGTGGAACCACTAAATGAGACAAAGACACACCCCATAATCATAGACCGCTTAGCTAGCCTCCTCTGAGGCCAGAGCCATCTCTTTGTGTGTGAGTATTGGTGTGTGAGTGTATGTGTGTGTGTGTGTGTGGGAGAGAGAGAGAGAGAAATGGAGTAAGAGTGTGTGTCTGTATGTGCATGGCTGCATATGTGTGTATTTATACAAGTCTGTGTCTTAATATGTTTGTTAGCCTCTTTACATGAGTATCAGTGCTTGTGTGTGTGTGTTTATGTGTGTGTGGGTGTGGTGTGTGGTGTGTGTGTGTGTGTGTGTGTGTGTGTGTGTGTGTGTGTGTGTGTGTGTATATGTGTGTGTGTGATCTTGTTTTAAGCAGAGGGGTATTTATAGCTGGAGAGAGAAACCACCAGTCTGGATTTAGTCCCGGTTGCCCCTGCCTGACTACTCTGTTTGTGTGTGTGTGTGTGTGTGTGTGTGTGTGTGTGTGTGTGTGTGTGTGTGTGTGGTTGTGCTTTGTGTTGGTTTGTTGTGGGTGTGTGGTGTGGTGTCTGTGGCGTGTGTGTGTGTGTGTGTGTGTGTGTGTGTGTGATTTAGCGACCACTGGGAGTGTAGAAGTAGTCATCAAAGGAACTCATCTGGTTCGCAGTCTCATATAAACACACACGCTCACAACTAGATGACAAATGATCAGAAACGTACAACAATTACAGAGGACAAACTGTATTAAGTGTCAACATGGAGCACATACACACACAGACACAAACCATGGTCATGGCCACATAGTCTGAAGTTTGTGTGAAAAATAAATAGGGGAAAAGAAAAGAAAGTTTATTTAAGTTCATCTCTTCATTGATATACTGATACACATTATGTGTACGTGAAAACCCCTCCACACTGCAACTGACTTCACAGAGCAACAGATCATAGCAGTGACCTGACCAGCGGTTGTAGACACAGGGACAGTTGCCCTTCCAAAGACTGCGACTGTGGCTGCTCAAAAAGTATTTGTTTGTATTACACAAGCGGCAGGCAGTTGTTAGCACATACCATGCTAAGCTTTTTAACTTAACTTTTTTTCAGGGCCACAATAGCTTTTCGCTGAGTTGGAAAATCACAGGAGACAGGCTTAAAGCTGGTCCTTTGTTGTTGTTAGGCTGTCCTCCGGCCCCCGAACAGTCGCACACACTCGCATCCTCCCTCTCTGCATCTCTCTGGTGTCAATAGTCAGACAAAGCCCTGGTCACTGGCTGCCATATGCTGCCCTGCTGCACATAAAGAACAGCACTCTTTGAACTTCTGAGGGGGAAATCGAAACTTCTTCATGGTAAAATATTAGGGGAGTGTATTTTAAATCAGTCACATATTCACATGGGCTTGTTTTTCTATTTGATATGGGACTATAGTACTGAACATTTTGTTTCCATCTTGTTCAAGTCATCATACCATATTCACATATGACACAGGATTGAGGATGCCCTTTATAGGGTAACACGAACAACAACATCAGAAAGAGAAACAATATAAAAAGTAAACAAATTCCAAAATACACAAAGTGTAAGTATGTATGTTGGACATACAATGTATAATGAAAATATATTGTCTCTTTTACTCTACCCCTCTCTCTGTCCTCTCACATACTTTTTATTCTGACAGGGAGTAGGCAGGACCATATCTAATCCAGAGAACAGGCTGTTTAAGTGTGTCTCTGCTATAATCTGATTAATCTGTCCATTCATACGCTCGTCTCCTCTCCTCTCACAGATTTGTTTGAATGTATATGTGTGTGTCAGTGTGTTCATGTGTGTAAGCATGCATGTCAGTGTGTGTGTGCGTGTGCGTGTGCGTGTGTGTGTGAGAGAGAGAGAAAGAGTGCTGGGCAGAGGACAACAAGTGGGGAAGAAAAGAGCCCACACTTGGCCACTGACCCTTCTTTTGTCCACACTCTGGTCACCTGTCACACACACACACACACACACACACACACGTACACTTTGCAGAAAGCGGTTGAAACTGGACAAACTGGAGCACCCTCGTGACCTACAGGTTAACGTGCCGATAACGGACCACAATGTCTGCGGTCCGAGCCCAGCCGGCTCGCAAGTTGCAAGTTGTTTCCCACTTCCCCTCCCTTTTTTTCATTCAACAGTGTCTAATGGACATCCAGCCTCTTTGGATACAAGACATCACCAGTTTACCTGGAATGGCATCTTAAACCTACAAATGTAAAGTAAAAGTATCTATATCCAAAGATATTTAAGTGACTTTTGTAAGGGTATGTTTTTTTAGTTTAAAGCAAGACTATGTAACGTCTGCTGAGCAACAGTGGCCTCTGCGGCCACAACTGGTAGTTACAGGATGCTGACGCATCTGAACCCACAGCAGTTGTATGCTAAACGTTGCTAGGAGCTGGATTTACATTGACTGATGAGCGACTAGCAACAGGAAAGGGTCTTTCCTCAGCAGGGGTGACAAGTGAACGGCCCAACATGTCAGCTCTGTTCAGACCTGGCATTAACATACGTCTCCAGATGCCTTTACCACGTTACTCGTGATCGGATCTCATTTCCCCGCTGTATATTTAAATAAACACTTATGTGTTTAAACCAGTCTGACTATGACAGACGGATCCATTGTCAATGTGTTTGTGTGAGAGAGAGGGAGCGAGAGAGAGGGAGAAAGAGAGAGACAGAGGGAGAGAGAGAGGGAGAGAGGGAGAGAGAGAGACAGCACGGCACAGAATCATTGCACTGCGTGCAGCTCGAGAATGAAATAAGTTTTTAGTCCTTTGAAACAGTAAAATATTTTCAGCTCAGTATGAAATTGTGGTACAACTTATTGGACTGTGACGTGATGTCAGTTGAGTAGGCGGTCCTGCAATTTTTGCTAAAAGAATGTGGCCACCTCCGAATGTTGTCTCACTGATCAGATCTCACGTGTCCTCACATGGGTGCATTCACACCTTTACACAGAGTCCACTTGTGATCAGGTCAATCAAGACGGATGTTAATACCAGGTCTGAACAGGGCCTATGTTCCAGTAACGTTACGATCCACATCATCTCCATTCACTAGTGGCTGCTATTATGTAGCTTAGCTCTGCTGATAACATGCAAGTTAGTTAGTTAGTGATGCATGTAGCTTAGCTACATAAACGCGGCCATGCTATACAATGGGTAGTTTGTGTAACTTAGTGACAGGTGAACCTCAGATGACAATGAGGAGACTCACTGCCACCACAAGCGTGTCACTGGTGTCTTGCTTTTTTATTTGTCAGAAACTGTCCACACCTTGTTGCTTGGAGACACATATGACAGTATTTCTCATTTGGCACATCTGTTCTGACCTGACCATTTTAGACAAAGTAGGCATTAGCAGCTGAAATGAAACTAACAGTGTCTGACGTATTATTTTTATTGCTTGGTAAATGAACTTATATCTTTGCATGAAAACGTTTGAACATTTCAAAGTTATCTGTCTGCCTTTACTTTTTGACCAAAGCAGCAGAGTCAGTGGAAGTTTTCAATACAGTTATCATATTCAGTTCACAGCTTCAGTAGCAGCATCTATAACATGTAACACAGTAAACTGTCTACATGGCTCACACATTTAATTTGTGATTTTTTTTCCTTCTTTTTTCATCTTTCGTATTGTGGGAAACCTGATTCTGAACATCTAGATTTCTTCCAGTGTCACCTACTCATGTGATGTATTTGCTTTATTTACTGAAGTTTAAAATTCAAAATTGAGCACTCATATGTAAAATAACTGCACTAAAGCCTTTTCTAGACGTAACTGTAGTGATTTTTGTGTAATGTGAGTGCAAATCTCAAGTCTTTCCTTCTCTGATTTGCAGTTGCAGTCACAACAAAAGAAACAGCATCATAACAGTGACTCACTGACTTTACACCTCTCTCCACTCTGTCTTTTATTAGCATTTCAATTTGACACACCCACACACACACACACACACACACACACATAGTCAGAGCATCACTGACTAGTGATTTTTGGGCTAAATCTTGTGGGAAAACTGAGATTTCTCTCTCAGCCATCCTCCATTGTTGAGTTTGAACAAACAAAGTGACCACAGCAGCCCAAGTCACACAATGACAGACAGCTTATTCAGCTACTTCATCTGTTGCAGCTCCCCAGGGACCAGGCTCTGATCTTTTCCCAGAGCTCCATCTCTCTCTTTCACTCACCCCTTCTCCCCCTCTTTCTTCTTCCTCTTTCCCTGATTGTTTCTCTCCTCTGACTCTGTTCATATCTGCAGAACATGACTCTATTAAATTTCTTTTTCCTTTTCTATCGTTAATGTACGTACATTATTTACTCAGATCATAGTTTTCTTTGGTGTCGCTGGAAGTCAAGGCAATTACAAACAAACCATATTTCTCATTTCACATTTTAAGAGTATTGTTTTTGTTTTTATTTTGTTTATTGTCATTTTTCCCTGGGGGTTAAAGCAAGTTGTAAAGGGAGTCATTCCTTCAGAGACACCAGCTCCCATCAGCGCCTTCTGGTCATTACTGGTGCATCGTGGGAACAGCTTGGCAAGGACAATGATTGGCTAGAACAATGAAGTTGGGGGGCAACACAAAGGACACGCCCACTGCATGATGGGAAAGAGCAGCGGAGGAAGCAGATGTTGCCACAGAGGACACACAGGAGGGGAGAGAGAGAGAGAGAGAGAGAGAGAGAGAGAAAGAGAGAGAGAGAGAGAGAGAGGGAGATACAGAGACATCTGCTGTCTCTTCTCTCTCTCTCTCTCTCTCTCTCTCTCTCATCAGTATGATCTGTATTCAGCTCTTTTGCAGCAGGTGAGAAGAGACAACAGCTTTACCTGCTTTTGACAGAATGATGTTTCTGCTTTGTTCAATACGCTCAAAAAGTTCCCCTCAGATTTCTTCTTAACCCTCAAAACTTTTGATTTCCCCATTAAATGTCCCTCCATGGGAACATATCATGTATTACAAACATATAGTGCAGATGTGTGAGAAATAACTTTAGAGGAAAAGCCTGAAATAAGTGAGTGGAGAAACATAAGAGGAACAGATGATTCCATCTAAGGCGCAAGGATGACACTGAAAGGTGTAATGAAGTGTATGGTTATGAAAAAGATGTCCACCCTGGCCGATGTGTTGGTAGACAGGGCTCTCTGAACAGTGGCGTACATCCCTCCAGTGACGTGTCTTTACAACCAGCAGAGGAGTGAGAAAATCTGTGCCGAAAAGCATCATAACTGTTCAGGAGATGGCAGCCCAACACCTTACTCAGGCACAAATGTTGGGGTTTTTTTGGTTTTTGTTTTTTTTTTACTTTATTTCGTGACCTATCTGCATGTATTCTCTATGTGCTTATGTCAATGTTTGAATGAGAATGATGTAGTATTAAAATATCCAAACTTGTGTTTTTTGTTTGTTTGCATGGCTGCATCATAAAATGTAAAAATTGACTGATGAATCTTGTGCATCATCAGATACATATTTCCCTGCAATTTTTAGATTTTCTTATTTTCGTATTTTTAATATTGTTGTTTTTAAAATCAAGTTCTGTGTGTAAGAATATCTGCGCACAAAACAGTTTGTGGCGTTGGGTCCTTCAGAGCTGCAGAGGTTAAGAAGCTTCTGGTTTGATGAACTTTTTGAAATGATGTATGGAATGACATGTCTGGCACATGGTGTGAACATGAACTTTATAATTTCACACCTGTAACCGCAGTCTGTGTAATGAGTGAACTGCTCTGACAGTTCAATTGTTTGATGTCATGAAGTGATCACATGAAGTAAGAGTAACAATAATGAGTCAGATCCAAATCCATAATATGATAAGTGACTTGACTCTGGAAGAACAGCTAAGAAAGCTCATGCAGTCTTATTACATAGTGCAAAGTCCAAGCTATGTTGTTGTTTTTTTGTTTGTTTGTTTTCATAATTTATGCTTTTATTTTGTTTTGCTGCATCTCTGCTTGTTTCTGCATCAGCCACTCACCGAAGATACTGTGGCAGTGATTTAAACTGCCACAAAATCCTGTCCAGTGTCATTTTGTTTCCACTGCTTCTCACTGAGATTGTAACATTATATTAATCAGACCTCATAGTTCACCTCAGAGGTTATTTTGAGCTCTGCTGTTTGTTGCTGTTATTTTCTCATCAGTTTTGTTTTTTTTAAAATGTGCTCACTGCCTTTATGCCCACTCTTATATTTTACTATACTATTACTTTTTTTTTCTAAATTAAATTTAGGGTCACAATAAAGTTGTACTTCCCGACATGGAGGCAATTTGGCATTGTCTTTGCCGTCTGCGACATGGTTTGCTGGTTGGCCTTTACACACCACTGACATTTTACAAGTTCATGGGAATACACTCTTCTGTTCAATATGTCCATTCATGGCGGCTAGACAAATTAGACAGCAAATTCACACAATAATACTTGCCAATTCATCCCATGAAGACAAAAAAGAGAACAGCTGATGGGAACAATCTCCCTGTGTTCACTGACTGTGCCACGAGGGAACAGTCGTCACTTGTAAATTAAAAAGCGCTCGAGACATTACTAGGTCGCCAGATTTGATAGACAAAAATTTGGGTTGCCAGGTCAGATACGCCAAGATGACAGGTGTGGTGGAGACCTAGTAAAGTGTGCTCTGGGATGTTTCTGTGATTAGGCGCTGTGTCTGTGTCTGTGTGTATGGTCTTTGTTTTCATCTGTGTGGCGTGTATGTGTGGGAATGGACCCTGGTCTGACTTGTTGATTAATGGCCAGTGTGTGTATGTGTGAAAATGCTCTCGGTCCTGTTTCCATGCTAATGAGTAGCAGCAGATGGGAGAGAGGAGCCTGGACCAACAATGAACAAACACACCAGCAGCCGTACAACTTAAAAAGACCAAACAGACCCTCCTGTTTAGGGTGTGTTTCCTCGCACACAAATACTCTGATGTTAGACGTCTCTGCTTGTTGGTTGGAGAATGTAAACACTGAATACAGTAAACTCTTTAATGGATATGATCATGGCATCTTGGGATATATAAATGGCAAGAAGAACACTATAGCATATGGCTAATACATTCAACTATTGGCTTATGTAGAGTTTTGGAGTCGTAGGCAGTTTGGGAAACACACAGAGGAAAATTTCAGTGTTGACTGTAAGAAAATATTTATGGTCTTGACATTTGATCATTGCCCTGTACAAGTCTTGGCTTGTGCAAACTGTTCCACTTGAAAAAAACAGCTTCATTTTCCCATTTACATGTATACTTTTTTTCTGTGTACCACGTACGACAGTTTGGGCCGGTCCCATGTTCACACAATGTTTCTCCATCAAAGTTTGGTGTTCAGTGTTGTTTGGATTTAGGGTTACCTAGCAAAACATTCACACTAAATTGGTCACACTGCAATTAAATATGCATTTATCATTTGTTTTTATGTGCAATTTGGAAAACAGCCTCACAAGTTAATTATTATGGATGGCTGAATAAACAGTTTGACAAATGATTTGCCTGTTTTACAACTGTTCAGTATTGGTAAGGTAAATAGTTAATCTGCTGATTGATTAAGCAGAAAAGCTGTCTTGGATTCTACCTTTGTCTTATGGCATGTGCTGAGAAAAGACCTAAACAACCATGTAGGAAATTATGGTCTATAATACTTGCTATCCAAGCAAATTTTTGATTGAAAAGTTGATTAACTGATAAAAAATAATTAATAATCACTAATGTGTTTAGTGGTTATGATTCATTTATTTGTACATGTGTGCAAATTGATATATGATGCACAGGGCCCAAATTTTCTGGGTTCAAGTTTGAGTTTATGTGCAAGTGTTGAGACAGGCTGGATTTGTAGCATCACATGATTTGATGTGGAAACTTGAAGACACTGAGAATAGAGAGTTGCAGACATCTTGTGTTTTTTAGTTTTTTTGTAAAGTTTTAGAATTAAAATTATTGACATATTCATAGTTTCTGTATTTTTCAATGAGGTAAAAGGAATAGGTGTAATTTTAAGAACTTTAGGTTATTGATTTTTTTTGTGTGTGTGTCAGACACGTCGTATTTTTAAAAAGTGTTTTATATATTTTAAAACATATCTGGAGGGAGCATTAATGAAAAGATAACAGGGATGACAAGAACAAGCCATGATCTGTTACTGTATTTACTTTCTTCTTACTTTATGCCGAGATGATTTTGTAAGCTCCACAGAATGCATCTTTCCTCTTCTCTCTGTTTGTACAACTAAGTGCACTAGGATCATTTAGTAAATCAAACATTTGAAAACACTCCATTTTGGCATTATCTGCCTTAATGTGAATGTAGCCTAAACTGAGTTACAACTGTTGAATCCCCACGTAATCCCCAAACATGACAGCGAGGAAGAGACAGTTCCCTGTGTTTCAGGTTTTTAGTTTAGTTTGTACCAAGAAATCCAACGATACTGAAGAACAGCTGTGGAAAGTCTCTATCCATGCAACTCAGATATGTGGTATCAAAATGTACATCCAGCATATATGTCGTTGTGTGTGTGTGTGTGTGTGTGTGTGTGTGTGTGTGTGTGTGTGTGTGTGTGTGTGTGTGTGTGTGTGTGTGTGTGTGTGTGTGTGACTTCCAGCCCTGACTTGTGGTCCAACCTTTTAGACAAATATAAACACTTCCCCCTGTAAGTCTAGATAATGCTTCCACTGATTAGAAACGTGTGTGTGTGTGTGTGTGTGTTCTGCTCCTATGTGTCATACAGGCTTGTGGTGTTACTGTAACACCGCAGGAAACCATGTCTGTTTCCCGAAGACCTCTTTATTTTTCATTCTCTAACTTTGTGTTGCAACTTGCAGTTCTTTTCTCCTTTGGTGTCTTTTCAAGTCTCACTTTCTTTTTGCTAGATAAGACCCCAAAATGGCTATGGACTATGGACCTAACCTGTGCAGTATTCTGCTCACAAGCAGCACACTATAAGTGAAATGAAACAATGTTCGATCAAAGCCCAGTCAGCTCTTTGTCATGTCAAAACTGTCTCAGTGTTAAACTAACATGAGTTACAGGAGATGATTGCTGACAAGGGGACCCTCAGCCAACACACACTAATGACCCTGTGTCAAAAGAAAACACATCACACACACAAAGTGAGAAACAGTCATTAGTATGTATGTGTGTGTGTGTGTGTGTGTGTGTGTGTGTGTGTGTGATAGAGAAACTCCTGAGGAATGCTCTAAGTGCTGTAGTAGTAGATCAGAGCAGGAAATGGATTCCCAGAGACAGGAAGTAACTTCGTGGAGAGAGGAAGTGTTTGCCAGCATCCGCCCTCTGTCTGCTGGATGGGGAAGGAAGGGGAAAAAAAGGGGGGTGGAGGGAGAATGAATTAGAAAGTTGTTTTAGGAGGGAGAGAGCAACAGAGTGTGTTACCGGGTGTGAAGGAGATCCAGATGACGCCAACCTGTCCTAAACAAACAACAGATTTCAAATGTTGACTTCTGCAGGAGTCTTACTTCTCCTGCTCCTGCCGCTCCTTCAACTTGATCTTATTGTAGATCTTTTGTGGAAAGTGCATCATCCATTGTCTTATGGCTGAACAATTTAACAAAATGATATTGTCCTGGGACAGTTGAGGTGGATTAGGGTTAGTATGCCACTTATACACCAAACCTGAGAGCTCATTTGACATAAAGCTTAATATAAACATCAGAAAGAGACCAAGTAGAAAACCCAATGATTGTCAAGTTCACTATATGGCCAAAAGTCAGTGGAAGTGATCTATTTCTACAGGGAATAAAAATAATGGTCGTTACTATTATTATTATTGTGGGGAGAAGTCAATCTGCTTGTGTGCTTTCTCATGAGGCCTTCAAACATTTTGTAAGACTTTTCGCTGACATGGAAAATGCCCAGGGTTGTTCTTAGAGAAGATTCAGATCCCACTTGGGGGGTCTGGGTCAACAGGTGAAATCTGATGCTAAACTATTAATCAAAACCTACTACGCCTTAGGGACACCCCTTGCATCAAGTTTAAATCCAGGTTTAATTCCAGTTGGGGGAAACTTTAAGAGGATTCATTGATAAATTAGACAATTGTACATTTCCAACTTTGATAACAGCATGGTGAATGTCCTCTACAACCCAGTCCCCTAGAACTTTTATATACAGTTAAACAGCAAAAACATTTTATATGAAAGATAATCGCTGCCTGGATTGTGATCAAAGGCAACTTATTTTTTGAATGAATGAAGCAGTGCATGAGTTGCCAGGAGGTGGTCGGGGTGGACCGCAGGTGTACAAAGCACACGACTGTCACACCAGAGAGCGGGGCTCGCTCCCAGAGTCCCGTCTGTGATTTAGGCAACAAAAGCACTTTGGCAAAGGTTTGGAAAAGATTGTGGTTTTCATTAAGTGTAAGTAAAAATGTTGTGTCTGAAGTCGCTGTGAAACTTTTTCTGTAATAAACTAGACCACGATCTTTCCCTAACATTAACCAAGTGCTGTGAGGGCATAAACATAACCATAAAAAAGTTTAATAATGCTGTAGTCACCACCAGTGGACCTGACCTCAAACCCATCCAACACCTTTGGGATGATTTGGCCGACTGCGAGCCGGGCCTTATTACCCAACAGCAGTGATCGACCTCACTAATGCTCTTGTTGCTGAAGGGGAGCAAGTCGCTGCAGCTAGGTTCAGAAATCAAAAACGCACGCACGCACACACACACACAACACAATCTCATGCTGCTAGTCATCATTCATAGCAATCATCACTCCTCTGACTCTGATGGGGTGGAGACCTGTGGAGTTAAAATCAAAAAATTAAACAATACTGGAACTCAAAGCATGTATTTTACTGTAAACAGCCAGCAGTCTCTGACACAGTCAACCAAACAGTCAGTGAAGAGGAATAAACTGAAAAAAAAAAAATTATTTGAAGATGAAAGATAAAAACTACGAAAACAAACGAGGAGAAATGAGGGTAAGCGGCTGTGTCGAGACATGTTGTTGTGAGGAGGAAAGTTTAATGTAGCATGTGTGTGTGTGTGTGGAGATAGCACCGGATGGGCAGATGGTCCTTTGTGACTCCTGACACCTGCCAGCTGCTGCTCTGCTCCTCTTCACCTCTTTTCTTCTCCTTCCTTCTCCTCTCACTTCATCTCTTTTCTTTACTCTCTCCTCATCATCTGGTACAGGTCTGCTCTGTTCGTGCCATCCCCCTTTTCATTTTCTCTTCTACTTTCAGCCGTTATTCACTGAAAAGACATTCAGAGGATTGAACAGTCGAACCAGGAGGAAGGAGGTACACTGGATTCAGGACACCTGAGGGTTGTCAGGTCCAACAGGACAAATTCATATTCACACATTTTCTTCATCTGGCATTGTTTGTAAAGTGATTTGTTGGACTGACAATGTTTTGTTTTTTTTAAACTAAAATATTTACAACAGCTAAACATATTTTCCCAGTGTTTTAAGGCTAAACACTGGAATTAAAAACTTCATGCAGGACTTCAAATATTTAGTACAAATAAAATGAAGTTCCGTAATATTACAATGACATACAACGTGGCCAATATAACCATAATGTATTTAGCTGCAGAGTAGTGGTGCAATAAAAGAAAGAGTGGGACAAAGTGCAGGCTATATATGACCAAAAAGTTTCAGGTTCAGATTCTTCCCTCAGGTTGTTGTTGTTGTGGCTGTCTTGTTGACCAAGGCCTCATTTAAACACCTTGATACTAAAAGCAGAATCCTTACCCAGCATGCAATGTGAGAACCACAGCCAATCAAAGAAAGGCCATGTCTACACTAATGTGGCTAAATCTGAAATGTTAAAAACTGACCTTTTTGTGGTCTTTATGTCCTCATTAAACTGGTGTTTTCAACAGATTTTTCTTCAAAGTGGATGATGTTGCTTCATTGTGGCGAGGAAAAAGGGCACGTACAAAAATGCTGAGGTTTGACGGTTAAGTGATCAAAGGCATTTGAACTGTTTTTGGAGAATCTTGACTTTCTGGCACAGTTAGTGTTTTTTTATGTTTGATCTGTAAACAACCAACAATGCCACCAAAACAGCAGAAAGCCGCTTGGCTGAAATTTCACAAAGCTGTTGGCTGACGTGTCGTCCTGCACATGCCCAGTAGTGTGTGCTCTCCCTGACAGGCAGGTCAGATTGGGAACAATTCTCCTGCACATGGAAAATTATGTATTGTACATTTCAGTAGATAACAGTGGCTTATTTGGAGTAGACAAGCTGAGTAGTTAGAATAAGTAACAATAATCACAAGAGCAAAGAGCAGAAAACTGAAAGAAACTGAAAGTTAAAAAAACAAAAAAAAAACAATCTAAAGTAGAAGATATCAGGACATTGACAAAAGATCTCAGGGACAAAAAAACAAAACAAAACTACAGTAATAAATAAGATGTGATGCAGTTTCTGACATAAAATGATGAGAAACACCAGAAATTCATTAAACAGCCACAACAAAGTACATTTCTGTACATTTTTATATTTAGCCGGGGTCTTTACTGCAGCTTCTTTTCGTCTTATTTCTGGAAATGTAGATGTAAGATTGCTGCAGAAAAAGCACCAAAAGCAGCAACACACACTAACATCACACAGCCTGTGTAGACAGAGGAATCAAATGAATTCATGAAGGTAGTAACACCGTCAATATTTAGGCTTATGAAGCAATATGGATATTTTGTTTTGATTACATACTGTTGTCAGGCCCTCAGGAGCAAGGGTAGATAAGGGTAGCTGAAAACCTTTTATGAATTTGTTTAAAATGTGCATTCGGATGGAAACCTCATGAGGGCTAATGTCAGAACAGATTACCAATGTGACAGCTTTGAGATTTCAGCCATGGAAAACAAAGCACTTCCAGTGTCTGTTATTTACTGTTTGCTTCACTGTAGGCTAAAACCACTCACAGCTGTTTAAGGTGAGTGCGTGCTCTTGCTTCCTAATTCATGATGTCATAGTGATCTACTGTTGGAAGAAATGTCTGAAATGGGAAAAGAGGGTCTGCTGCTGTGTGTTGGTTTCCCTGCTGGGTGACACGTGGCCCTAAAAAAGTCAGAGTGAATTCCAGCCTGAGAAAACAATCCTTTCTGTCTGCCCGACTGTCACTCTCACCTCCTCTCTCCTCTGTGTGGGACAGTCAGTCGGTGAGAACAGCTGGCTGGCTGAGAGTGGATGGAGGCTATATCTACGTATGTGTGTGTAGGTATATGGGTTTATATGTGTGTGTGTGAGTCTCTCTCTCTCTCTCTTTGTGTGTGTGTGTGATCCTAAGAGGTCATAGGTCAAGCTGCGGTTCACAGAGACCCACGTTGTTCCCCTCCCAACAGGAAGGGAGGGCACTGTCCATATGCTGTCTTCACTCACACACACACACACACACACACACATATATAGATTCACACGCTCACACGCTATATAGAATTGGTCACAAATTCCGACAGGTACACACATGAGCTCACACAACTACAAACTGAGTACACTCATACTTAGACATGCTCACCCTCAGACATATTATACACACACATTCACTGACACAGATAGATCCACTCATTCTCACATACTTTAATACATGCATACACAAACATGCACTGTTTACGAATTTTGGTGACGACAGGAAAATAAATAATACTGGAAAATGATGATGTAAAGGTTATGTTTCAAATGAAGGGTGCAGAACAATATGCCGACCAACCTGGTTCAACTTCAAGTTGACCAAAGATGCATACACAACTGAGCAAACTTCATCCACTAAGAAACACTGTGAGATGTGCTGAAAAGCTCTGGAAGCAGCAAGTAAGTGGACATTGAGTTAAGTGTGTTCCATCAGAAGCAGCTTGTTTGAAGCATACTGATGCCTCGAGCCTGATCAGGCTGTGTTTCAGTAAAGAAGCCTCTAACCGTCTCTGCTGGGATCACTCATTTTAAATGTTGATAGAGCTGATTACACAGTACAGCTGCTGTAATTATCTGGATTTACAGTTTATTTTGTAGGATGACTTTGAGTCATCATGTCTCAGTGTTGCAGCTCCAGACTCTCTGTTTAAGGGCTGCGATTATCAATTATTTTCACAATTACTAATGATTCTTTTGGTCTATTAATCATTAAGATTATATAATGTCAGAAAAGTTACAGAAAATTCCAGAGAACAATGTGATGTCTACAGATGACTTGTTTTGTTCCGACAGTTCGACAGTCTGAAAATATGACTAAAGATCTATAAAGATAAATAAATATATAATGGTATACAGTGGAGAATAGCAGAAAACCCTCCCATTTCAGAACCTGGATAAGAGAACGAGAAAAACATGTGAATGAGAACTAAAGTTGAGGGTTTAGGTGATGGATGTAAAGAGAGCAAGAGGGGTTTAACCCGCTCACCCGATGTTGGCTGTGATGCACAGTTTTGTTGTTTGCCGACTGAAACAGGAGGAAGAGGGAGAGATTTAGACATCTTCCTTTTGTTATAGCGTTTTACAGCGGACAGATAACAACGACCTGAAAAAGCTAACATGGATACAAGTTGTTTTCACGTGTAAATAGTATTTTCAGGTCACCAGCTTAGTGTGGACGCAGCCTCAGTGCCAAAGCTGTTTAGGACAGGAGCGTGAAAGCTTGAGAGTCTCCTCCACGACCTTCTGTCTCTATTTTGTCTCCCCTCCCCTCAAATACAAACGCTTTCACTTTTTCAACACACTCACTGACACTTGTTTGGCTCTCTCTCTTGCTGATTTGACACTTCTTCTGCCTTCACATTATTTTTCCTCTCTGCCAGCAGCCTCCAGACATACACTCACAGTGTGTGCAGCCAGCTGCATACAGCTGTGTGCTCATAGTGTTTGATAACATCTTTTTATAGACGGTGACACAGTATTTTAGACAGGAACACACACACACAAATCAAGATGGCACAGCTCAAAATGTATTGTACCTTCAGGACAGCTGTGTTCACAAAGACACACACCTTGTTACTACACAAACACAGGAGGAGGTTCTGGGCAGAAAATGACAACATGCTAAGAGGTTTTTAAGTCAAGGCGCCAAATATTCATGATGAAGGCTGGAAAGTAACCTCCATGGTGTAACTGTGGCTCCTGAACACGTACTCCAAGCCCACAGGTTATCATTTCCAGAGAAACTGTTCTGCAGTGCTGGCCGTATATATAAATATGGTATAATCTCTTCCTTTTTGTCCTCATCACATCCATTTAAAAGCAGTCAACAAGATGCCTCACACTGGTCAAACCAACAGTAAACAGGCCAAGTTCGAGGACTAAATGATCCAAATGAATAATCTACTTCTTCATCAGGCCTTTATTTATTTATGTATTCATAGTATTTTTTAAGTTCGGTTCTTAATTTGTAGCACACGACAATGTCATAACACAAAGCAGGATATTCAGCACTCACCATCTTGAAGTCTTCTACGTAAAAACAGCTCTGTCATAGAAACCACAGACCAGCGCTTCAGGATTAGATTTGTAAATAATATTGCCATGCCAAAAGAAAAATTATATATTAAATGCTTTTATCCTTCTAGCTTATTTCAAACAGCAGAAAATTCTCTTTGAAACTGAATGGGACATTGATTGGACAAGATTTTTATGATGTTTTTTTGTCATTTTCATCACAAAGAAAATGCTCCAAGTAAAATCCAGTCACTGCCTGTAAGATCATTTATTTTCCCAGCTGCAGACATACTGGTCTAATTACCACATAAAGACACACACAAACAGAAATAGTTCTCACACCTTTCCATCTGGACTGATCGTTCCTCAAGTCTATCACAACAGGCAGGTGGGACAGAGACACACAGAGACACACAGAGACACACAGAGACACACACACACACACACACACACACACACACACACACACACACACACACACACACACACACACACACACACACACACACAGGAATGCTAAAACAAATGTTGACTGTTTACACTGGACCTGTTGTTATTGTTTATGTACTTTCTCTCAGTTCCAAGTGTTGCTGTTGTAAATCTGACGTCAGCAAATACCAATCACAGCTTCTGGCTGCAGCTATAAAAGATAAACACTAGAAATTACACTTACAACTGTTTTATGTTAGGGATCATTTTTACTTACATGATTATTCCAGGACCACAGGCTGACGTTCTTTCAGTTTTTACCTTTGATTATATATAATAATGATTGCAGCTCACTTTTCACTTGCCCCAGAGTTCAGAGGCAGTTACAGCAGTGTCCTTCGATTCCCCACCATTAAAATTAATTTCCCTACTTTAAAATGATTATGACCAGCCTAACCCTAGATCTGAGCCTCATGACTAAAAAAATGCCTACCAGTCAAAAGTTTTCACAAATTATTATTAAGTCTGGAGACGTTGCCTGGCAATTATTACTCCACCCTGTAATTCTGCTGCAGTTGCCCTGTAGTATTCGTATTAATGTTGGGTTGAAGTTGTGCAATGCATCATATCGCAAAAGACAGAAGAATTATTTTTAAAAAGATTTATTTTTAAAAAACAGTAGTGCCCCCAGTGGCCTAATTTATGTAGCTGTGAAAATCCAGAAGCACAGATGTATTATTTTCATCATTAGTGGAAGAAAAACATATTTACAGTGTGTCACTGAAGTCAAATACAAAGTATGAATACTACTGCATATGATACATTAAATGAGTATGATATGCAGTTGCTGCCCCCTACTGGTTACAAAGCATCTCTGGTCAGTTTTTAACTGCACATTTCATACACAATGAACAAAAAATAATTATGCCAATTAAAAATACTGAATATTACATATTCACTATCTGGTAATGCATGCCATATTTAGTGAGGGTGTCAAACAGATCTGCAACTAATCATCGTTTAGTTGATTCATCTGTTATTTACTTTATAAATGATATAAAAGTCAGTAATAATATCTGACAGCCCGAGTTATCGTCTTCAAATATCTTGTTTTGTCCGACCAACAGTGCAAAACCCAAAGATATTCGGTTTACTACAATATCCTGCATGTAAAAGAAATCAGCAAACACTCACGTCGGAGAAGCTGGAACCATCAAATGACTGTCTTTTTTTAATTAACAGAAATAGAATAGTTGTACTTGACTTATCAGTTGATTGACTAGTTTTGTTAGTTGTCCATTTCTATGCCTAATTATGCTGTATAAACTGTTATAGTGATCTTCCTAATTAATAAAACCCCAAATTGATCTTGCACAGTGCATAGCCTAGTTTGTGCACTGAGCTAGTTAACTTTTCCATAATAATTCTAAATAACTGGTGAAATTATTATAAATAATTAGGCAACTTTTAACAGCATGTTTTTCCAGAATTGTAAATGAAATTGTTCAACCAATGTCTTCCACTTTAAATTTCCTAAATAAAATGTAACTTGTGTTTCAGCTCATTCAGATATTGAACATGAAGCATCCATCATTTCAACATAAAAGTAAAACTATACCACAGTGTGGATAGATTAGACTGGGTGAGTGCCATCAACATGCACAGAGCGCCACCTGCTGTGAATCACTGTATCTTAAAACTCTTCCTCTTGAGGGGGTGGACACAATATCATGAACACCACTACAACCTAATGCAGTCCAGTGAAACGACAATGAAACAAATACCACCACCTTTAAGTTACAAAAAGAATGAGTTTTTGAGGCTACACAATGTGGTGCTGAACTACATTACTGCTGTAGAGAGTTCACACTGTGTCCAGGGCAGTAAAGGTGAGGGTAAGAGGAGGTGCATGACAAAAAGTATTACAAATAAATCAGTCAAACTGACACAGAACCACATCGATCTGCTTCATTATTTACATTACATTACTGTGGATAGGTTCAACCTAACTACTGTTAGTTGATGCTGCTGTTGTGTCTTTAGGTTACTCAGCTTTATTGGGATTAAATTAAGATAGATAGTCATACAGCCAATAAAAAGCACGTTTTAGTCTTCAAGTCTAACCTGTGGCCCTTTGCTGCATGTCGTCCCTCCTCTCTCTCCCCACCTTTCCTGTCTGTCTCACCGTAATAAAGGCAAAATACCCCCAAAAAAGAGATTGTAATAAATACTCACTCTTTGAAACACTTGCTATTTGCGAATTCACTTTATTGCAGAATTTCCACAACATCAGTTCAGTGAGGCCCTTTGTTGTAGACCTCTCCGACGGCCTCCTGCAGTTTCTTTACTGACTCAATCGCCAGTCGGAAACTTTCATGGAAGTTGCCGTTACCTTCTTTCACCCAGGCCGCCTGCAGCTCTCTGACCCACGTCAGGATCCCATCCAGCTGCTTCTGCACCTCCTTCTGCTCCTCCAGTTCGGCTAGCAGGGCCTGTCTGGCACAAACTTCTGCTTCATATGCTCTCTGGAGGTCTGCCAGGGACGACTCCAGCTTCAGCACCTCCTGGAGGACCACAGGTAAATCACAGACAGATACATTACTACTGTATTGTTTTCTATGACATCTGCAGATATTATGAGAAAACTGTAGAAATAAATCATCTGATAATGGCTGTACTGTACATATACACAATCCAATCAATACTAAGAAAACCCTAAAAACTGGAGTGAGACATAAATGCTTGATACAAAAAAGGCAGTATATTATTAAAAGACCATTCAATTTCATTAGTAGAGCAAAACTGATTTGGGATTTTTGACGGTGACACCAACATCAATATCTGAGAGTTTAGAAAAAAAAAAATACATAAAATATTCATCAGCCAGTATCCATTAGTAAGTCGACCTTTGAGATTATTTTGTTACACATACAATGACCTAGTACAGGGTGAGGGCGATACTTTGTTATGAGTATAAAGGGGATGAGCTTTAAAGTTACTTTCAACCACATCCCAGAGTTTTCCGTTTGGGAAAAAGCTAGTAAGGTACTCATACATTTTGTCACAATGTTCTGACATTTTATGGACAAAACAATTGATTACTCGAGAAAATAATCAGCAGATTAACTTGTAATAAAATGAATCGTTAGTTGCAGGACTAATGTAGAACACATATAGACATGTAGTCACAGAGGAATATGAGGTCTCATAACAATAACGCTACAGAGATAAAGCTTTAATTTGAGAGTTTTTACAGACATATCGGGTGAACAGTATAGGAACTGTAGCCCTGTCATTTTACTTCTGTAATGTTTAGAACTTGATGGCGACTAACTTTATGTATAAAAAGGACAACCCCCAGTTCAGCCAACATGGATGTGAAATCACCAAAACAAACCCCACTCTGTCATCACAGCGAGTGCTTCAGACTGAAATAAACGGCCGCAACAGAGATTGTCCAAACATTTACAGACAGTACAGCACAATTTCTAAATACACGAATGAAACAGTAGCCTGTCACACTGGGCTGTGCTCCCACTAGTGAACTACAACCTCATCCTCCACCTACCTGTAAGTCTTGGGGGCAGTTTTTGTGTGACTGGTCGTCGGGCAGCAGGACATTTGGCGGCACGGAGAAGCAGCGGTTGACCAGCAGGGCCTCCATCCGCTCCGCCAGCTGCTTGAACCGCTCTTCGAGGAACTGTTGTAGCTTCCGGCTGCACTCCCTGGCCCGAGCCCGGAGCAGCTCGTCGGCCCCTTCCGACTCGCCTCTACTCAGCTGCCTTACACAGACCTTCTCCACCACGGGTAAAATGTCATACAGGCAGTCCTGAAAGGCGCTGTAGACCCGTAACATGCAGGTCTGGGGAGTAAAACCGAAAAACTGTGCCTCGTACAGTTTTAAATATGACGGAGAAAGACTGTCCATCTCTGCATCGAGCTTTCCGCCTACATCCATTTCATTTTCTTCCCGGGTTTCCCGCGCCATGTTGAATCTCTGACGTTTATTCTTCTCCCTTCTTCCTCTTATGACGTTTCTAGGACGTTTATTAAATAAGTACATACATACACAGTACTGCCACCAACCGGTATGGAGTCTAACTGAGGAATGAGTAGTGATGAATAAACTGTGTTACAAAATAAAATAAAAATCAATTAAGAGCAAAAAACGATGACATTCGCTCAATTAGACAAGGTCTTCTAAGACATCTTACTGAAAAAAAAAAAACTATTAAACATGGCAACACTTAAGACCCCTTTTTATAGGTTACAATCAATATAACATTTAATAAATGGTTTATAAAACATTATAAGTAAAATAGAATAGATTAGAATAGATTTGTCAACAGCTATAGTTCCTCCTACGTACACCCATAAGTGGAGGCCGCTGTATAAACAGTTATGAAAATATAGTAACACAGTTGTAATAACATAAAATATGTCTTCATGGATAAGTTAGAATTGTTGACAATTGGTTCCATCTTCTTAAATGAGAGGAGTTAATGCTGGTCTTTTCGCTTGGATAAATCAAAACATTTGAAGAGGCATTTTTATTTTTCAAACACTTTTTGAACAAAATGATGAATCAATAATCGATAACGATAATGATTATTAGCTGCAGCCCTTATATATTATTACGAAATTGGTGATTCTGCATAAGGAATTCTTATATTTATCAACTGATGTACATTTTGAGATTCATTCAATTTTGTACTACTTAAGGAAAGCAGGTTTACTTGTAGCAGAGTATTTCTACATTGGCACAGCTACTTAAAATATCTGAGTACACCGTTTGTTTTTAAAACGTTCCTTCGCTCATTTAAAAACGGTTGACATTTGACGTAAGACGCACGCTTCGGACACGCCTCCTCGGTGGGACGAAAGGGACATGCGCGAGCGCGCTCACTTCCTCCTCGGCTGCTGCTTCTCTTCGCTTGGTCTGTGTTGATAGCGGCTCCTGCTTCCACACGTGTGGTCATTCCTATGTGAATCTCTCTCTTCGGGGCCCGTTTACAAGTTCATCCTGCTCCTTCACAATAGGTAAATCCACTGTGGGCGGTAAGTGTTTGATGTTTGTGCAGCTGCGCAGCCGCTTGCCTGGTGGGGGCAGAGGTTACGGCTGGAAGTTTAGCCGGTTTTGCTGCTGTTAGCTCGGTGATGTTAGCTAGCTGCGGATACGTCTACTTTTTTGTTGTGGTGTCGCTAACGTTAGCTAGCTAGCAACCGTAACTAGCCAGGCTGGTTAATGCAGCCAAAGTACGACAAATGCTCTGGGTCGTACGTGCGCCTCTTCGTGTGAAGCTGAAATGTGATGTTTCCACCGTGTCATCCTCTCTCTAGGTGTAAAGCCATAGAAACCGACAACCATGGGGGCTTATCTGTCGCAGCCTAACACGACTAAGACCTCTTCCGATGGCGGCAACAGCAACATGAGCTACGGCTTCTCTGCCATGCAGGGCTGGCGTGTCTCCATGGAGGTGAGACGGAAAATGAGGGACCGGATCAAAGACAACCATGTTGCCGCCCTGTGTCCCGAACTCTGCGAGGAGAAAATGTGTCTTGAGTTATAAATGGCCGGATGAAGGGGGTGTGAGGCTTTTCTCTGTATAGGTTTGTTTGAATGCAGCTGGTTGGTGTCTCTCCAGAGTACACTGAAAGTCCGCCACACTCCTAAACCAGCTTCTCCCTCAGCATCAGCTGCAGTGATGGCTGAAATCCATAATTCATCCTCAGGGTGTTTTTTGCATGCTGAGTTACATTGTAGTCACTAACTCTCAGCATTCAAGAGCATGTAATTGATGTCCACTGTGTGACCCTTGTCTCCTCGTTTGTGAAGGAAGTACTTGACTGCAGCTGACAGCATTTGAAAATCTGTTGTCTTTGTCTTATTATGTTAAGTCATTTTTGATGAGAAAATCAAACACATTGTCTAATCATGTATGAGTCAACTGGATGTAATGCATCAGCTATCTGCAGAATAATAATAGCTAAAATTGGTTGCTAGGTGCATGCATGTGAGTAATTAAGTGCAAAGACATGTATCAACATGTGCAAGAATAACAACACAAGGCTCTTTGTTGCTTGACAGTCATTTGCCCACTAAATGTATTTATGTTACATGACAGTGATTGAAGGTGGTATGCAAGGATCTCTATTTATTTTATTTTTTTTATTATTTATTTTTTTTATCATCTTATCCCCTTACTTGCTTTTCCTAAATGTACAGGTTGCCTTTTTTTTTACACCAGAAAAGACTTTGATTGCTATGCTACTGTGCCAATTAGTAAATGCCTGTATTTTGATGTGTATTTTTGTCTTTGTTGTTTCACAGGATGCTCATAATTGTATCCTAGAGTTTGATGAGGAGACTGCCATGTTCGCTGTGTATGACGGACATGGAGGTAACGTGCACAGTGTACAAAAAGTCTTCTATTTATAGTATTTTGCACTATATATTGCACCATTTACAGCATTTGTTTGCTAAACACTCAACAGTATTTCTAACATTGACAGTGCACAACAAGCACTGCCCACACAAACTCCACTCAGAGACACCAATGTTCTTTCCTTTTCGATTTTTGGAGCACAAAATGCCCATTTTTGTGTAGTGTTTCCCCCTTTATTGTTTGTTTTACACACCTCTCTGAGTACTACACACCTATCCTGAGAATTTATATTACCTGCTGTTGCCATTTAGGAGAAGAGGTGGCTCTGTACTGTTCAAAGTACCTTCCTGACATCATCAAAGAGCAGAAGACCTACAAAGACGGCAAACTGCAAAAGGTGAGACACTGTAGAGGTAACAGCCTGGCCTACACATCTTCAACAAGTTTGACAGAACAAAGATCATCATGACCAGTGGTGTGTAGGTCTGCTCTGGAATAATTACAGTTTAGGTGGGATTAGAATATTCCATGTATCATCACTGTGGTCACCTCTTTTTCTTTGTGCCACTGTCCTAACACATTCAGAACACTTTCTGAAGAGACCCCCAACATGAATCTTATTAATGTTAAACCCAATATTACACTGTGCCACTTGACTTTTACTGAAAAAAACATTTTGCATGTCGTTTCCAGGCACTGGAGGATGCCTTCTTGGCCATCGATAGCAGAATGACCACAGAGGAAGTCATCAAGGAGCTGGTCCAGATTGCTGGACGGCCCACTGAGGAGCCACCCACTGAAAAGGTGGCAGAGGAGGATGATTGTGAGTACACCCATAATAACGTTTAGATAGCATTGTCCGTTCGTTGTGGATGTCAGTGGTAAGAAACATAATCAGGAACATCCAGCATATCAAAATATACTAATAAAAAACTAATAATGACCATAATTATTGAAAAAACACTGCAAAAGAAAACAGGGACGTGACATAAAACACAATCACTGTGAGAATGAATAATTGAACTGTGGATAAAAACTAATTTCAAATCAAAATGAAAACTTTTGAGTTCAGGTTTCTGTTCTCCTTTCAGTGGACACAGAGGAGGCAGCTTTGCTCCATGAGGAGGCCACAATGACTATAGAGGAGCTGCTGGTGCGCTACGGCCAGAACCGCAACGCCGTCAAACACGCTTCCGCCATCAGGTAGATCCATACACTTCAACAGCCAGTAAAATAACATTTTCTGAAAATGTTACTTTTTGCAGAAGAGTGCATCTTTTGGTAACCTCATGGAAGTCCAACAAGTAAAGTCATTAAAGATTTTATAGCCCATTGGTCTACACATAAAATTGATCCTCGCCTTGTTAAACATCCTGCTACACCAATCTGTTTTAACAGGACTCATATTACATCTAGGAGGTGATGACAGAATCATATGACACCTTTTTAAAAGTTGTTTTTTATTTTCAGTATTTCAAACTTTTGTTGATATTCTGATGTTGATCAAACATACAGATGTGTGATCTGTATGTTTGAATTCAGTGAAAATCAGCCATATCCATTACATTAGATACCTGTATCTTGGCTGTAACTCAGTGAATCCAGGGTTTTGATGATAGGTTTGTAAAACAGCAGTTAAAATTCTTCATGTGGTTGACCCCTTTATTTCCTCTTTCCTCTGTTTTTTGTTCTTAGTGCGGCTGCTAAGAAGGCCTCCTGTCCACATGCTGAGACCTCAGGAGACAAAGGGGAAGGTGGGGAAGGACAGAAGAAAGAGGGGCTGAACGGAGAAGTGGAGGAGGAGAGCAACGGGAAGGTGAAGAATGCTGAAGGAGCAGCATGTGGGTCTAAGCTGCGAGCCTGTCGGAGAATAGGAGGAGCTGAAGGCAGTGGTGCAGGTACAGAGCTTAGACTCAGGAGTCTTCAACAACAACATTTCTTTCTACTAAAACATGACTTGAGATGAAAAATATGTCCAAAAAAGTCATGGTAATGTAGTTAAAAACAATCTACAATATTGAAATGAGTATGAGGTCTACCTGCTAACAAGCATTAAAGAAAGAATCTTAAAGTGTGTGGAAGTGGCACTTATTAAATGCCCTCTCCTTAATGCCCTTATCCTCTTATTTTCTCTCTGTTACTCTTGTCCAACACCTTGCCTTTGTCCTCGACAGCAGCTGACTGTGGAGAGTCAGGAAGCTCCAATGGAGAAGAAAAGGCCAGTAAGGCAGAAGGAGATGCAGGTCCTTCCTGCTCCTCTTTGTCCTCCAAGGCTGCTGGAGATTCAAAGTCCAGGTTCTTTGATGACAGCGAGGAGTCTGAGGAAGGAGAGGAGGAGGAGGTCAGTGATGAAGAGGTGAGAGCATGAGATCAAAATAAATTTCTCCTTGGCTGTGAAAGGTCACTGTCTTTGATAAGCATTGTAATAACTTTTTATATATATATATTTTTTTTTAATTAGGATGGCAGTGAAGAGGAAGAAGGTGATAGCAGTGAGATGGAAGAAGAGGAAGATACAGAGGAAGGAGAGGAAGACTCTGAGGATGAAGAGGAGGAGGAAATGTGTCTCCCTGGAATGGATGGCAAGGAGGAGGTGCGTACAAAGGGGGACTTTGCATCTGACAAGTTAACTGCTACCAACTACATGCAGTCCAGTCAACATATCGGGCCTCATTTCAGGGTCATAGGTTGCCTTGATTTTTTTAATAACTGTTTAGATGTTGAGTTAAAAGCTGAATTGTAGTGTGCAAGTCTGAAGAGTGGAGCTCAAAAATATTTATAGAATGATTGTTATAATCATTGAGAGTGACCATGTCAGCTTGAGAGGGGGAACAACAATGCAGAGTTAATGTACTGATTAATCACACTTTCTGTTTTCAAGGCTGTCGATTTGTTGCTGCATTCTCGACTCTATGAAAACCTCCGATACAATGAATTGATGGTGATCACAAAGATATTATGACCTCGATCCACTGATCACTTGTACTACTTGAACAGACTTGTCATAAATTAGTTGTTAAATGTAAATGTTCAGTAGTCATAATAAAAGCATTGTATTGTTCCCCCGTGATTCTAAAAGAAATGACCAGAAACTTTTCTTTTCACTGATGCGAATTGGCCAAACGAGCAATAGTTGTTTGTTTTTAGCCATTTAAAGAACACAGCTGAAGTTTTAAGCTATGAATCCAACAAACAGCCTGCAATAAATTGGACAGTCGCACAGCTGCAGAAGCCAAACTCAATTATTTGTGATGACTTTGTGTAAATGGTAAAGAGGGTTTTAATGGTTGCCTTTTTTTCTGTTCTTTTTTAATTGGCTGAAAAATGCCTGCAAGCTTTTATTTATTTTATGTCAGTGAAAGCCATCATGGAATTTAAACAATGTTGTCACATATTCACAGCCTGGTTCAGACAGCGGCACCACAGCTGTCGTGGCTCTGATCCGGGGGAAGCAGCTGATCGTGGCCAATGCTGGAGACTCTCGCTGTGTGGTGTCTGAACGCGGTAAGTCAGAAACATTTGGGGCCAGGTTACCTTTTTGATACCGGTGTTATTGTAAAATCTATATTAAATAAACGGAGGAACTTCAGCCTGGTGTCTATGAGAGAAATCTTATATCATTTTATGTTTGTTTGCTCTGCTGTTTTATTTTATAACCCCATCAGTTGTACCATGAAACGGATGCAAGGTGTAACTAGTGCCACCAGGGAGACCTCAAACTTTGAACACCTTAATTGGACAGTTTCTAAGCATGTGATGAATGTAGAAATATTCTCAGTAGGAACCACAGTTGGTTTTCATGTTTAATGTCACTTAAATGCTTAAAATCTGCTGAAATGTTGACCTTGTTTGATTGAAGAGACTATATTGTTCATATCCCCTTACACATTAGGTGGGTTATGTTTGTTTGCTCTGCTGTTTTATTTTATAACCCCATCAGTTGTACCATGAAACGGATGCAAGGTGTAACTAGTGCCACCAGGGAGACCTCAAACTTTGAACACCTTAATTGGACAGTTTCTAAGCATGTGATGAATGTAGAAATATTCTCAGTAGGAACCACAGTTGGTTTTCATGTTTAATGTCACTTAAATGCTTAAAATCTGCTGAAATGTTGACCTTGTTTGATTGAAGAGACTATATTGTTCATATCCCCTTACACATTAGGTGGGTTTTTTTTTCCCATAAAGGCCTCGTTTTTTTCTCTATAATCAGGTGATATGTCATGTTCTGCACAACAGCTAATCGTGGTGGAAGATCTTTTAATGAGAGACTTTGCCGTTATCTTATATGAAATGTAAGCGCTCCCTTCCTGTGTTGCTGTAGGTAAAGCTGTTGACATGTCGTACGACCACAAACCAGAGGACGAGGTGGAACTAGCTCGCATCAAAAACGCTGGAGGGAAAGTAACTATGGACGGACGGGTCAACGGTGGATTGAACCTCTCCAGAGCTATTGGTATAACTGAGTTTGTGTGTGACTTTTAGACTAGTGCTGTGAGAATCATCACAATTAAACTAATAGCACCTCTTGGTCAGTATAGATATTTTCTCTTTTGAGCTCAAATCACAATTGCACATTATCCTCTTCTGAGATGACCACATCTGTAAACACAGATTTAGATTCTTTTTAACATTTGTTAATCTGGACTCTGGTTCTCAGGTGACCACTTCTATAAAAGGAACAAGGCTCTGCCTCCAGAGGAGCAGATGATTTCTGCGATGCCGGACGTCAAAGTTCTGACACTAAACGAGGAGCACGACTTCATGGTCATTGCCTGCGACGGCATCTGGTGAGTAATGGTGGTGGTTGGACGTGTGTCCCTGTACTGTATTTTTCAAAAGGAATCATAATTTCTTCTTCACACTTATAAACATCTGTCAGACAGCCAGTGATGAATCAGTCTGAACCCAGCTGCCAAGAATTCAATCTAAACAATGAATTTTGTACCTCCAGAGAGACAAATTTATACAGCAGTATATTTGTTGTGAGTGTGCAGTTAATTTAAATTAAACACAATGAAACTGTTTTGATCACTGAAAGTTGACACTTTATGAGCTTGAAGTTGTTTGTTCTTTGATTTGTCACTGTTGGTAAGTTCTGTCTCCATGTGTGCAGGAATGTGTTAAGCAGTCAGGAGGTGGTGGACTTCATCAGTGAGAGGATCAAACCAGACCAGAGTGGCAGCGCCAGGCCCCTTTCATCTATAGTGGAAGAGGTGAGAGACACTTGTACATACTTGTTACACACTTGACACTTTTACATAATGGTCACTTGTTAATAAATCAGTGGGTGACGGTTTCTTTAACTGGATCCAGAGCACTAGAATCAAAATATCTTCTCAGACATGAAAGTAAAAGTAATGTAGTGTACACTCGGTGTAGAAAAATGTATATCTTAAACTTGTTTTGTCAGTTTCTACTATAATGGACACAAAACACTGCCATACTCTATAAGCTGTTTGTAAATGTTAAATAGCTACTTCAAATGTGTCTGTGTTCTCCTTTCCTTTTTCCGATAGAGGCATGATGATTTAGATGGTTGATTTTTCTCTAAAAAGAAGTATCCTATCAGTCACTTAAAACTAATGTGTCGTCATCGAATTATCTAACTTGTAGCCTTAGTTGACTCCCAAACATTGTCCATAGTTTGCATCTTTAATTTAAAATCCCCTGTGTCCTCCTGACAGTTGGTGGACCACTGTTTGGCTCCCGACACATCTGGAGATGGGACAGGATGTGACAACATGACCTGCATCATCATCAGCTTCCGGCCACACCCGTCCCCCTCTCAGTCAGATGACACAAAGAAGAGGAAGCACCAGGAGGAGGCAGAAGGGACTGAGCTGGAGGAGAATGGAAACAGCAAAAAGGCTAAAAGTGACTAAAAGAAAAGAGAAACTATCCCAGGGGGGAGCAGCTGGTCCCAGTCTACCCAAGATACACCCAGAGACACATTCTGTTCAAAATTAAATCCTTACCTCACAAACATCAATTCACCCTAAGACAGAATTTGTAAATGCTATATGTATGCTCAAAGATCAGCTGAACTAAGATCATCAGTATAGTTTTTGTCCTCTGTTTTAGGTGGATTCTCACTTTAACGGCCCCTCCAGTTATTTCTTTTGTTTGGTCTCATTGGAAAGAAGCTGGTCACACTTTAACTTTTTAAATTCAGAGGCGGCAGACTCAACACTCACTGGCATGCACATCACTTTCCATGAATTTGTAACTTTCTAGCTTGGCATTGCATAAAGGTAACATTAGGAAAAACATTTTGAATGACAGAATATTACTGTCCTTTGTAGCCCAAACTGAAACTTAATGATGCCGTGAGACTGCGGATGCTAGTCTAGTGTTGCACTGAATGTGTTGATGCCCTGTTTTAGTCTCCTCTCTGATGTTGATGTCTCACCCTGAATTTGTTCAGGGGCAGTTTGTTTGAGTCACATTTTGACAGAGAGGAACTGAACAATGTAACTACTCCAGTCGCTCTACTTTGCCATTTCTTTTTTTTTTTTCTTTTTTTTTTTTTTTTCATTAGCAACCATTGAGATGGGAGGATTTTTTTTTTATTATTTTTTTTTTTTCTTTTTGTCTTGTTGGTCACATGATACCCCATACATCACCATGATCCTGCCTTTCTTTTGATTCCTACTTTGTGTCTTGTCTTGATTTGAAATCTGTAAATTTCCAGATGGTGAAAAGATGCCAGGGTTTTGTGAACAACTGTACTTTTCATCTTTAAGAGATAGCAGGGAAACGGAGACAAGTCTTATGTGTCTCTGTATGTCCATCCAGAGAGGAGAGAGAGGTGTTGATTGAAGCCTTGGACTGGCAATCCACATACAGCTCGTCTCTAGGACTCTACCTTCCTCCACCCTATTTACTTTCCCTGTCTGTCGCCATGTTTCCATTGAAAGTTCTTTTTTTAAGATTACCTCTTGAACATGTTTTATTTAAAAAGTATTTCCACACAGATTGTCATATTTTTCATTTTTGATGAATCAGTCCTCTGGCAGTTTTTTAAAAGAAAATCCTTTTTGTGAGCACACCCTGAAAACGCCCTGATGCTGGACTGTGGAGAGGATGCACAAGGTTATTTTTTTGAGTGGAAATACAATTTAAAGTTCAGAGCACCAAGACAATGTAACTGTTTAGAAGATTCTTTTCTTTACTTGCAGAAGCCTCATTTAAAACCTTGTTGTGACTGTAAGTTTGTTTCTAGTGTACTATCTCGTCACCATGCCCTTTTTTCTGTACATAGTTTTTTCAATACTTACGTAATTGAAGAAAAAGAAAATGCTTTTTCTTTGTAATTGTGAGTCAATGTGACATTTTGGTGCATACTCTTTTGACACCAGTATGTAAGTACATACAATACATTTTTTTAAATAATGAGATAACAGTATTCCTGTGTGTTTCTTTAAAAACAACCAGTGCCAGCCTTTATTCATTATATTTATTTTTATTGTGAAATTGTGTTCATAGATGCGATTTCTGTTGAACAAACTTAAGTGACAAAAACATTTTTCAGGCATAAGTTGCTGCTTAACATCTTGATAAACTATTTAAACGCCACATAGGATGAATGAAATGAATTTTGTGTCGTCTACACGACAGTAATGCATATATTTTTCAGTTACTTTTGTGACATGACAAAGTCGTCACATCATGTTCATGTTTAAGAAGCTGCTAACTACTTTTAATGTTGTGTCTACTTAAAGGCTCAATATGCCGCAATTCAAAGCAAAGTTTGCCTTTATTCGGATAGGGACAGTGAGAGTGACAGGGAAGTTGGGGAGAGAGGGGTTGACATACAGCAAAGGGCCATGGGTCGGATTCGAACCCATGGCTGCTGCAGTAAGGACTGAGCAAAAGTGGTACTGGCTCTACCAGTTGAGTCATCAGGGCCGCCCCCCTGACTTGAGATTTCTGCCCTTCTTGCAGCAGCGACTAAGCATGGTGATGTTCAACTGTCCCACACAAGACATCTCCACAAACACTGAACTGCTCCCAGCACCACTTCTACCAGCCAGACTGATTGAAAACACTTGTGTTTCCCTGAGGCTAAACGCTTTCCATTGTGAGGTTTTCTTTTGTGCCAAAATGTGAACTTCGCACATACGATGACAATATGAAATGGAAAGTACAATTACTGTACAAACAACACATCAGAGGGTCTATATTCAGTGTCAGTGACAGTATCGATTACAGGCAGGAAGAGAGTCAGGGAGTTTGGTTTATTTATAAGTTGGGCAGGGATCTATTTGTTCATGAGGGTGAGAGGTAGAAAACTACTACTGCAAACACAGAGATTAAAGATTCAATTAAACTGATGTGCAACAGCTCTGCTTAGGCTGAAGTTTGGTGGAGGTATGCAGTCCATTTCACTCAAGGACAGTCTGTACACACATACTGTACATGCAGATTTTTTTTATGAAAGGAAGCTAAAATGTTGATTTTCACATGAAAATATGGTTAATCACAGGTTTAAACATAATAATAGAAATAGATGTCAGGGAGAAGTCAGGGAGTGTGGGAGGTTATTAATTAATGTCTGTACCAAATTAAAGGACCATGCATTCAGTGAGGAGGGTAGGACAGCTTATCTACAGGCTTTCCTGCAGATGGCAGCAAAGACATGTGGAGCGGTTACACTGTGTCTTTGATACGGTACGTTATGATCCCAGAAGCAGGGAGATGTAATCATGGGCCACAAAGGGCAAAAACTCAGGAGGGTTTCATCCCAAATAGTGCAGGTGACTCACACACCTTTAACCAGTCAGGACAAACTAGTCAGAACAGTCCTGTCCATCCTCCTGTTGTCTTTGAATCTCATGAAAACTGTTTGCCCTCCATGACAGATGATCACAGTCCATCTCATGAAGGCACCATGAGTTAGTTATACTTTAAATCTCCATGGAAACAGTGAAGCAAAGGAGGACAGACTTTAGTTCCCATCAGCCTCGGGGGCCTCTCTGCCCTGCCCTGCCATTGGCCGCTGCTCTACAGGCCTGGTGGTTGCTCTGTTCCCCGAGGATCGCTGCTGCTGCAGGAACAATAGAAAGCAAGAGAGGAAACACACACTGTCCTTGGAATCTAAAAATGTCATTGCAGACACACACACACACCAGAATACACACATTTTCTGCCTGTCTTTAACAGACAGGATGTTTTTTGTTCTCGTAGTATAGATTAGCGGTTTCAGCAGTGTGTGTGGATACAGACAGTATGTGCAAAGTTTGTCAGGCTGGGTGTTCGTTCTCGTGCTAACAGAGACAGAAATACAGGCCAAAACACACTTTGTATGTGTGTGAATGTGACTGTTTTGTCCTTGGATTTATAATGAATATAATTAAAACTACTCTGCTCTGTTTGTGGTTAGATTACCATCCTAGAAATAAGAAGCATGTCTCCCTCTTCACTGGCCACAGCTGCACTGCCTTTTCCAGCTGCCCAAAAACATTTATTACCTATAATATTTTGATTTCTAAATGGTTTTCATGGAAGACATGTTGGCATATTTCTTATATACTAAAGCTGCTCCAGGCTGACTTTTCACTGCACTAACTATAAAAAATGTTTCTAAAAGGCCACTACTATGTAGCTCAATGGTGGCCTTGTCCAGCTGTTTGTGTTGGGGGAGTTGCTTCTGTCTCCAGACTCTTAAAGTTGACGAATGGCTGTGGAAGAGAACCACAGGAGTCCAACTAGACCTGCAATTGTACATATAGAACAGCGTATGTGTACGTGTGTGTCTGCGTGCTCGTGTGCGTGTGTGTCGTCTAGCCAACAGGTCTTATATAGAAAGCGAGACCACAATAACAGGTTGTAGTTAGACACTGTAAGCATTCATCAAGACTCGCAGTCTTTTCAATCTCCTGCTCGCACCCCTAAAACTGCATTGGCCCTGTTGCCCTCACATTGCAGAGCGTTCAGCAATGTCACATACACACACAGACACGCACACAGACACACAGACACGCACACAGACACGCACACACACACACACACACACACACACACACACACACTCCAGTGGTCACAGAACTTCTGAGAGCAAAAATAGTTTACTACAAGGTCTTTTTCAGAATTGCATACCTCTAAACTGCATTCCTGTTACTAATGTTGTTATCATAGCATAGCAGCAATATTAGTTGCAATAAAAGTTATTAATAATAATAATAATAATAATAATAATGATAAGGCTGGATGGTATTTATTTCAGGTTTAGAAACAGATGTTGCCAGGAGGATGAAAAATTCGTGGTTTCTTGCCGGGAGCGGTGATTGTTGCCTGTCAAGAGTTTTGGCCATTGTTGTGTTTACAAGTCAAGAGGTTATAGTATGCTATTGGAGCAGCGTTAATCGTCAGGGCAGATTGGAGGCTACAGTGACTCGCTATTGGAAAGTGATGAGACGGGCCGGGGCTAGCAGGTTAGCATGCTAACTTCAGTAAGAGTCAACCTTGACATTACTTTCCACTGCTGGAGACAGTTTGATGTTTGATGCTGAACTCTCGGTCCTTCTAGACTGGTAGCCTAAGTAAATAGGTGTTAATGCTAACACTGACTATGTAGCTATAGCAAAAACTCACAAATAGCAATAAACACCAGATCTATTCAACACACATACACTCATGTTTGTTCTTCTATACTTGTCAGGTCAAAATGGATTTCCCTTAAACCAAACCATCGTAACTACACATCTAAACCCAACCTTTAGCCTCATCTTGATCTAAACCTAACTGTAACTTATTTTATGCCCTTATTATACAGGCAACAGTAGAGAGATGATAAAGAAGAAAAGGTGGAATTGCATGTAATAACAGCTGGACGCAAAGCAGGGAGGGTTACTCACCCTCACACACTTTAGGTTTGAAAAAGTGAGGACCAGATAAAATGTCCTCACTCTCACTCTGACTATAACTAAAACTCCTCTCTAAGATAGAGGTACATACACATCTCAAGACCCCATAACCCTGTGTCTGGCACAGGGACACTCACACACCAAGGCAGAAATAAAACACACACACACACACAGAGGATGTGTCTGGAACTGACATGCTGATACATCCTGCCAGCAACAGAACAGCTGACTGTGACATCTTTGTATTTCCACTGCATGTGTGTGTGTGTGTGTGTGTGTGTGTGTGTGTGTGTGTGTGTGTGTGTGTGTGTGTGTGTTGTCTTCATCTGTACTTCACCAGCATCAGGCTAAGCATGTTGGATAACCTGATAGTTGTAGGAAAACAAGGAAATTCCCCACATCCTTCTTTGTTTTCCTCTTTTCCTTTTCACCTCTTTTGTGCCCCCCTTGTCATTTTTTTCTTCTCCACCCACTGTCACTTCCTTCCACCTCTTCACTCCACTTCCTCTCTTCCTCCCTCCTCTGTCTTCTGATCTTTCCTTTCAATTTCCTGATCACTTTGTCGTGTCTGTCTCTCTTTTCCTGTTCCTGTATTCCATCTTTCAACAAATTTCTCTTCACTCATGCATGTAGCTTTTACCTCATCTGACTTTGGGAGACCATCCACAGCAAAATGTCCGTCTTATGATTATTCTGTCCTGCATTAGGTATAACTTCCATTTCACACTTTTTACATTTTCAAATACAATGGTTCAGTCATGGATCTTTTTTCAGGCAAACACATTGCATAAACTCTCCAGTACACCAGGTTTTGTTTGCTTTCACCTATCTTGGACGATTGTAATGTTTTGTATATATGAGATCTAAGGTCATATATTGATCAAATGTACAAGGAAACTGGAAACAGCCTGAGACACCAAGATAAGTGTACTGGAGAAGAGTTGTGTGACGTGGTTTCATTTTGACAGACCTGCACTGATCTGCACCTCACTAAATATAAACAAAGTCCACAACAGCAGGGTTCATCAGGGCAGCACATTCCTGGACCTGAAACACACACACACACACACCTGATCATTCACAAACACACCTGTACATACACACACACACACACACACACACACACACACACACACACACACACACACACACACACACACACACACACACACACACTTACGTATACACACACACAAGCGTGCATGCAGGAACTAATACACGCATATCAAGACATCAGTATGAACTGTGGGAAAACACACACACACACACACACACACACACACACACACACAGAGGGTGCGGTCAGAGATAAGAGAGAAGTGGAAACAAGCAGCTGTCTGATCAGCGGACATACTGCTGCTCTTACATCACCCAACATTTATTCAATCTCTCATACTTTCATTCTTTCACAGCTACACATTCACCTCCTCTCTGGCTCTCCCCAACAAAATTTCCCTGTTTATTCAACATATTTGCCCTTTTTCCCACAAGAATGGATTTAATCTCTCTTCTCCTCTTTTCTCTGTTTTTTCTTTATCTTCTTCCTCTTCCCTCGATTTTTTTCCCTCATTCTAACAGTAAAGTACAGTACGATGTGATCCATCCTACCAACAGTGCAGTAATGGTAACACAAATAGATGAGAATCACAAATGAATAGAAGCCAAAACTGCTGTTGCTATAATTAATTGTCATGAGTTTTTTTTTTTTTTTGGAAGAAGCCAAGTGTTGACAAGTTGTTTGAAGTTGTGTTGCATAAGGAATATTTGCTTTTAAAGTTATGCACTTGGCGTCTAAGGTCAGCACACTGGATCTTAAAGTGATACTCCACCTGAAATATATCTTTTGAGCATGAAACATTTACATAAGTGTTTTGTCCCTCCCAGAGAACAGTCATGTGGTCAGCTTGGATTCATGATGGTTACAATGGGTAAGAACAATGACAAGTTCTATGTGGAAAAAGTGTCAAAATATCAAAGGTGCTCTAATGTGTGCAAACCAACTCACACTCCCGTATGTAAGGATTGAGATGACAGCAGTGTGTTTAACCAGGTTTTAACAAAGTGTAACTGGGGAAGATGTTGAGCTCAGCAGTAAAGTGTGAATAAGTGGACTATGATTTGGAGGTGGTCTGAGAAGTCTCTTTACATGTTTTATAGATAATTGTTCTACTGTGACAACTGTTTACTATTGAAATCTATTAAGTAAATGCTGTGTGTAGTTTAAGCTGAATACAGCCTATGTGTTTGTGAAGGCTGAAATGACACTTTTTGGTGCCATGTTGAAGTCTATAAGAGGTGGGTATTTCACACTGAAAAGATGGAGTATCACTTTAAAGCGAGATTTGTCATGTTAGTTTGGCTCCTTGCAGTAAAATGTTGCTTTTGTCTGAAGAAAGAAAACATTGAAATAATCATTTTTCATGCTTCTTTTCTTTTCTCTCTAACTGTCTATGGTGTTTTCTTTCCCTTCAACCCTTTAATCATGTTGACACATGATCCTGTCATGGATTTTCTCTCTCTTCCATGTTCCTCTATCTCCTTTATTTAGTTAGTCATGGAGCAGGTCATGGGGTCCCAGTGAAAAAACAGACAGCATTTTAAATTCTCTACTTCCCCCACTGAAAATGTACTTTCTCTCAGTAATTTGCAACAGTAAATGTCCTGAATATACAGTGCAGGGACAGGTAGACATTGTACACATTAGTTTGTGTAATATAACACATGGGTGCATGTGCCAGGTGTGCTCTAAGTCTCGTTTGAAGATTATTCTGAAGTCACTCTGTGAGCTTCCATGTTGAGGACATTTAGTGTCATTACTGAGAGTAGTTCTTGACTGTGAGGTTTCATTATGAAATGGACAGAGATGCTTCCTGTCACCTACATGTCTGCATTCTGTCAGTTGTTGTTACATGTCTTATTGTAGGCTGGACCGTTTCTTCCTGTCGTAATCAGGTGTTAAATGAAAGCCTTGTCCAGTGTGGGACGTGTTCTCAAAACTTGTATAACACTGCAACAAGAGTACACCTTACCACAATAGATATTTTTGTGCATTCTTGAAAGACCTTGTGATTGAAAAAAAACTTGCTGCTCCCCACAGCTGTATCATCATGTGACTGGGTTGAAAACCGCCATCCCAGTAACAGCAACACAAGCTCTGTGGTCAATACGTAGCGCAGCTCGATCAAATGAACGGATGCCTAAAATCCCCATGACTGCTGGTCTGACGACACTGATGATAATTGTTTAATCAAGAAAATATACTTTTTTCCAGAATGTTCTTCTTCAGTGCTTAATTATTAATGCGGGAAAATGTGAAAACAGGAGAGATGTGATATTGACAATTACCTTCCAGGCTCCAACACACAATGTCTCAAACGTACGCCTGCAGTGAGCGCTACAACCTGTTGAACATTAGAAACAGGCCTGTAAACATGTTTCCCCATTTCATGCCAGAAGTGGCAGCATCTTTTTTCCAGTGCAACACTCATATATTTGTATGACTTAAATGTAGAATATCTTAAATTTCAATTTTCAAGGCAATCCATCCAAATGATGACATGAGACATTTACGATATTTTGTGGTGGTTGACAGACCGACATCGTCATCCATGCTGCTAGTTTGGCTGAAAAACTATTTTGCTCCAAAAAACCCTCAATACTTTTATTTTCAGTGAGAATTTCCAGCACATGACTGATTGAGTGTGCTGTTAGTACTTCAACAGATCTTCTTTAGGAAAGGGAGAGTATGCCTAATTTATTTACCCTACCTTTACAAATGGTCCAGGACTTTTTAAACTGGCAACTTCACTCTGACTCTTGACTCAGTTACTAGTTCAACATCGCACGCCCACTCTCTCCCCCGCTGACTGTTTCAGTTTAAACAAACACATTTACTCATCCTTCTCTCTTAAAACACACAAACACACCCATACATATCATCCTTAACTCAACAGTGCTCTCACTTTCCCTGCATTTGAGGTTTTTGTTTCTGGTTGCTTGTGTGCAACATTCACTTGGTTTTCTGTTTGTTATTTTAATATGAAGGTAAAGATTCAAATGTTTCATCTAAGCAGCTGATCTGAGATGTAATACAAGTTAAAACAGTCCAACAGTTAAAGAGCTTCAAGGAGCTGAGATTCATTGGCTACAAAGATGCATTGAAGCAGCGTCTTTGAACTCCTAAAAGCTCAAACTCTCTCTCTCTCTCTCTCTCTCTCGCACAATTCATTATGTGCCGGCTCACACAGTCGAGAAAAAAGGACAAAAGTTCTGGCCATGAGCCTGCTCACTCTGAACTGTGTGTGTGTGTGTGTGTGTGTGTGTGTGCCAGCTGGTTACATCTGGTTTAAGAGGCCACAGAGGGAGGCTGCAGTCTCCCACCTCTCAATATCAGTTACTAATCTCTGTTTCCCAGAAGTGTCCATTTGTGTGCACGTGTGTATGTGTGTAAAGTGTGTGTGTGTGTAAAGTGTGTGTGTGTAAAGTTCAGAATGTATTCAGTGTTTGTCAGGGTGTGTTTTAAGTGCCTTTGGTGTGTGCTTTTAGTGTATTCAGAGTTTGTTCAGTGTCTATTTTATGTCTTCAGAGTGTAATTAGAGTATGTCCTCTGTGTCTCTGTGCTTCAGCATCCCCAGTCCCCTTTTTGGCCTTTTAAGTGAACTGATGGGAGTCAACTTGTGATCCAACTATTCGGGGGATGTCGTTAAGCACCACTTTTTCCAGGCATAGCTAATGAGGTGAGTGCAACTGGCCAGGAGTGGTTTAGTTCTGAGGAGCAGGGTTTCTTTGGTGCCGGTATGACAGGATGTTTATCACAGGGTGGGCACTGAAGCCGTGTGAAGGCTGGAGGATTCAAAGAAGATGGAATAATAATGGGAGATTTGCACCAGCTCAATGGCCGACACATGTCCTCGGCTGTGAAGTGAGCAGGGTGTGCTGGCTCCGGGATGGGTAAAATCTCCAGTAGTGCCTCGCTTTCCTTTGAGCAGTTGATGGTGTCAAACCGTGTGCTGAAGGTGTTTAGATCTTCAGCAAATGAGGCGGGGTCAATTACGGCAGCAAATTTGGGGTTCGGGTCATACCCAGTGAGTGTTCTTACTTTACCTTTTTGGGACATTTCTTGAAGGTCTTGGCTTATAAGGTTTTAGCAATGCAGAACTTAATGTGGTCTCTAATGATGGCAACCCTCTCGAATAAGTTGCCATCAAAAGCGTTCCGGGCTGTGCAGGAAAATGAACCCTGTCCAGTGGATACCATTACAAGGACAAGTAAGAAAAGCACAGGTGCAATTAATAAAGTTGATGATGGGGGCATTTTATGTGGTTGATTCAATTCCAGGTCTCTGCTTTTGCCTTTGCAGGCTCTCTGCGTCACTGACCAGAGTAGTCGTTAATGTAATTAGTCACACCTGTGCTCCTCTGCCATGTCTGCAATGCGAAAGGTTTGTTTGGCTTATTCTTTCCCTTACTTTCATCAGCTGTTTGTAAATCTTATGAACTCACATTTAAAGCCAATGGTACAGCCATGCGGGTGATTTGACTAATGTTGGCTGATTGCACCACCTCTGAGGACTGTGTGGGCACGTACAGACTCACGCTCCTGTTAGCTTTGTTGTAATATTAAACTTTATCATTTATTAGTACATTAAGTCCAGTGACCTCAGCTCATTCCTATCAGAGTACTGCTCACCTTAGCCAGAATAAATGAAAACTCTTGGTAAGTAATTTCAGCAGTAACATAATATATATTATAATATTCTTAAACAGTTATTACAGAATATTGTTCTCCTTTAGTGCTACAATGCAAAAATGTTGCTTTCAGTTGGTGAACATTGATGTTCTTGGAAAAAAGTATATTCTATAAAAGTTAGGTCAAATGTAATATTTTAAAAAATAATGATTGAAGCTCATATAGGAAGTAACCATTATTTTTCACATCATATTTTTCTGTGTGGTGTTAATTTAACACAGTGTGATGACTGAAGCACTAAGTTAACGTGCGTCCACAGCTCTCTGGTGAATCAGCTCTGGTGTCAGCTGCTCCTGCTGCAGACTGAGAGCTGTGTGAGGAGATTATTACTGAGAGCTTTTCCAGTAAACCCACTCGAACAGTTACTAATTAAATCAGATATAGTTATTACCCAAGAAACAGAGTAACACTATTCTCTCTAAAATGAAAATCCTCACAAATCTTTTCTCATGCTACCTTGTTTGGCAAAGTGAGATCAATGATATGAAATCATGTGTCCTGTTTACAATAACCTAGATAAGCTTTTGTAATGATACCAAGAAACTCAAATATAGTTGCAGGGATTTGTCCATATTATCTGCACAAGAGAGATATATGTAAATACCACGCTTACTCCCTTTAGCACATGTTCCATAGAGACATTTGAAATACTAGTGTGTCTGTTCACTTTACAGGGATATGATCAAGCTGTGAACACATAGTGCATCTTGACCATGATGTATGTGGTGTTATCAGCTGTAATGTGCTTATGTAAACGCAGCGGTCAGCTGTTGTCAGCAGTCCACAGGAGAGATGCATGTGCAGAGGAGGAGAAGGAGTTGTGGGGGTGTAAACTGTATGCGTCACACTGTTTTTCAACTGTGTAAATGCCACATGACACGTGGGTGAACTTTGAACACACCACATATGTATTTGCGAATGCAGCACACAAGTACACCTCATCACCAGGTTATTCAAATAAACAACCTGTAGAGATGTGCAGCAAAGAACAGAGAGGAAGAGGTGGTGTGATGAACAGTGAAAGAAGATGAGGGACAGAGACAGATTAAGACAGAAAAGGAGGGAGTGTGTGTTTGCCAGGAAAATAGAAAAAGAAACCGAGTGATAAGGAAAGGAAGGAAAAGAGGGAAAAGTGTTTGTTTGAGAGCAAGGTTAGGGTTTAAGTTTTTTGGGATGGTTCACTTTGACTCCCCTGACAGACTAAAGGCTGGAGGAGTGGTGTGGCGGTTATGGTAAAGGTTTATAATGTCAATCTTCAGGGCTTGAATGTAAATCAATGTAAAGAACAGTATCAACCTGAGGAGGATTTGACTTTGACTGGTTTTGAAGGTTCAAGATCTGTGGATCAAACTGGTGCTTTGTAAAACTCCAGAACATTTAATACTGTAAATGTCAAAATCAGCTCCCCCCAGTCTGATAGATGCAGCAGGAGGTGCGTCAAATGTTGCAACCTTTGATGTTTCTGCTTTTAACTGTCACTCTGTTGCTGTTTTTCTCTCTCCTCCTCCCCATCTGTCTCTCTGTCTAACGTGCTTCTCTTCACTTTCTCTTAACTGCTGTCTCTTTGAACACACACACACACACACACACACACACACACACACACACACACACACACACACACACACCGAGCAGCTGTCTACACACACATTGATTGGGGTTATAGCTTGTTAGGAGAGTGGAGATTGTGTTTCCACTCTGCTCATTAAGAGTCAGCACTGATGTCACTCTGGCCTCTCATACTTCATGTTATGTAACACACACACGCACTCATATTTGTGCTTCTACCGTTATGAGGACATTCACTAACAAAATGCGTTCCCTAGCCCCTTACCCTAAACTTAACTATCACAACTGAATGCCTAACCCTAATCTAAACCTGATTCTAATCTGAACCCTAAACCCAAATCTTAACCCACAAACAGCCCTTTGAAGTTGGGAAGAACATGTTAAATGTCCTCACCCCATAAAGTCTATAAATCAAACACGTCCTCACAAAGAGTGCACACACACACACACACACACACACACACACTCACACTGAGACACTGAGACACTGAGACACGAAGAGTGGCTATAAAATTATAAAATGATCTGGAACTAAACTTCAAACCAGTGCCTTGAGGACTGGCAGCTTTTCTTTTGTGTGTATGTGAGCAACAACTGGCTAAACATAAATATCCTGTGTGTTACACATTTTTCTCAGAGGTTATGTCCCTCTGCATCTCTCTAGCACCGTGATAATAAAACACTTGTCTGAGTAACTGTGTTTGATAGAACTGCAACGTAATAAATTGTGGCAAGTACGAAACTTGAACAACATGATATAATGACATGGTTAAAAAAAGCTTTGGACCCCATTTTGAACTGGAATTACAAGGACTTTTAGGGCCTAATTTCACTTAATGATGTTGGCACCAACAGAAAACTAGACATCTCGAGTCGAGGTTCATTTGGGTGCTACATGTGTTTACAGCTGATAAAGACTTTCCGTAGTGGTGCATTAGACTGTGTCGACATCTGCACAGTCTCACAGTGTTATGACATGGTTCATTAATAGGCCAGTTAGATTTAAAACCTATCCAGGGGAGCATTTTATTACATTTTAGGTCAATATTTCATTATATGCTGTTATTACGTAATCAGTTGTTAAAGGCCTTGTGAGGTTTGGATCATAAATAAAAAGCATTACGTCAAAACTGAAAATCTGCTGACTGGAGACTGTCATGATCTGCCCACATAGTGACTTTGTTTGGACTGTTTAATCTTTCCTCCCCTAAAATTACTGTGTATGGACTTTATGTTTGGACTATTGTTTTCTTGTGTTTTATTTTGAAAATCCTCACCTTGTTTGTCCACTGTTTCTTCTACTTCCTGTCTTTGTCCAGTTTCCCGCTTCTGTGATTGTTTGCCCCACCCTGATGTGTTTCACCTGTGTCTAATCAGCCCTGCCTCCCTTGTGTATTTAAGTCTCTGTCTTCCCCGTGCTCTCTGTCAGTTTGTCTGCTCTGCTTCTGTTCAGTATTCTGAATTTTTTTCTGTATTTTTGTTATCAAATTACATTTTTTGCAGCTGCCCACTAGTGTTCTCATCTGCATTTGGTTCCTGAAATTACTAAACTGTAACAGACACTAAGACAATAAGAGAATAGTGGCATATTTAAAACATTTACAGTCTTCCTGGTGTCTTTTCCCAACGGAGTTTAATTCAAGATGTTACATTTTGGGGGATAAGCCATGATTGGTATCAGTCAGTGTCTGGCCCGCTCATGGATGAGAACAATTTCATCAAACAGGACCTGGCACTGCATAACTCACAGAGCAGTTAATTTACTTACTCTGTGTTGTCAGGTAGAACAAATCAGTTTGTTTCCCACACAGAGTTAAAGTTGGGGCACCTCCACTCTCACTCTCACACTCACTCACTCACAGACACTGCCTCCAGAACCAGAGACATGCCACTAACCAAATGTCACATGATGGCCTTCAAAATAAAGCTCTTGCATAACCATGAGGGCCTGGAAGCGGCAGAGAGTCTGTTTACAATGATCCAGTGTGAAGCTGGATGACTTTCTGTGGGCGCACTGTGTGTGTGTGTGTGTGTGTGTGTGTGTGTGTGTGTGTGTGTGTGTGTGTGTGTGTGTGTGTGTGTGTGTGTGTGTGTGTGTGTGAGAATGTGAGTGTGTCTCCATGCCCCCAAACATCGCTCACATCTTATCCCCCCTTTCTTGATGTGCATCAGCTGAGCACAGCATGGCTGTTGCACTTGGTTATCACAAAGTGTGCTGTGCAGTTCCAAAACATTACTTCAGCCACAACAACATGAAAAAAACACATCCAATTTGGCGCCCGAGCAACAAAGAAAAGCCATGTGTTGTCCTAAAAAACAAACATCCAAGAGTGCTGTACCTGCATCCTGCTGCTGACCATTCTGATGATTATTTACAATCTCTTCTCTGATAAAACTCATGAAATTGTTTTGGTGAACAGACACAGAAATGTACAAATGTGATACAGACAAACTCTGTGTACTCATGAATACTTAAAAACATTCTCATTTACAGCTTGTTGGTTTTTGTGACATCATGGTCAAGGTACAAGGTTACATATGTCCAGGAGTTATATCTAAACAAGCACACATTCCCAGTCCCACCACTGAGCACCAAGCCTCAAAATCAACAAAACACAGCATGTATTAAACCAAATATTCTTTATTTCTCAGGGTATAAAACTTCTGTACAAACACATGTTCCTTTGACTGACGTCCTCGGTTCAACAGAGAATTCAGTGTGAGCAGATTGCAATAGTATATTATCTCTTACCATGTTTTTATATTGAGGAAAAATAAAAACACAGTGATGTTTCACACAGGCTGAGCTGGTTGGTTTCCTAAGAGAAGTTCTCAGCTGGTGTCCCATGTGAGTGAGATCAGGTGTGCTTTAGGGGGTATCAGCCTCAATGAAAAATTTATTAAATCTCAAGAATGAACCATTTTGTCCATTTCCCCCGGCTGTCTCCTGTTGTTTAAACCCACCGGGCTTTAAGGGATATATGTGGCACGTAGGCATGCACGAACCTGTCCTCTAAACATCCAAAATATGAGTCACTACATCATACTGAATCAGTACAGATAATTATTAATAACCCTATCTTTTATTCTTTTTTGGCAGTTTGAGAGCCTGTTCCAATACGAAATAAATCACACAAATCACAGCCAGCCATTGTCATTATACTCAAATAGATCACCAGTACATTTCCTTGTGGCAAGTTAAAGCACAGACTTTGCACTTGTCCCAAACACGCGACATTAACACTTTGTCTTACCTTAACAAAACGCCAAGTTTACAGCACAACACTCTGACTACCTAGTGGACAGTCACCATCATGTCTTCTCATTACACACGATATTTCACTTTCAGAGACCCATCTGCTCCACATTACAAAACCATATATCTGTCATACAAGACACATCCTGCTGAAGATCAACCAGCTTACTCTGGCTCCTAAAAGAACCTGAAACATCAAAGTGAGACTGTGTGACAATCTCGGTCTTGTACATGAAAAGTTGAATTTGTGAGCAAAAACGTGCACCACTGTTCACTTAAATACACTCAGGGGTTTTGCTGTTACTTGGTCTGGTATGACCAGTAGATTTGGTAGCTCATGTTAGCTGATGTTTGTTTACTTCAGTTAGAAACATTACTGAGTCAGTTAGCTGGCTTTATGACTCCTCTCTAGTTGTGTTACTGTTAAACTACGTTTCAGCACATGGCCAGAGTGGATGCTGTTCAAAAAAGGTTACTCACTTTAAAGGATCATAAGCTAATTTATGTGTCCTTGTCAGACTCATGCAAGTCATTGTTGACTAATTGAACAGCAACAAACCCAAATGTTATTCATGCTGTTTTAATTTACTCAAATAGGAATAAATCAACCCGGGTTTATATTTTTCTCAGTATGAATGCAGGCCTAAATCACATGCAGGATAACTCACAGTGAAGAGAAGCTTACTATGCTGTCTATAAATTGTAAATTTAAAAATGGAAGACTGGTGAAACCTCACAGAGGAAGTGCCAGCTATCATAAGGGTCTGTGTGACCTTTAGCCTACTTAAATCCACCATCGCCCAAGGCTGCAGACAAACAGCAAGACAAGTAACTTATTATGCCTATTCCCCAGTAAGAAACAATACATTTGCTATCATGAGTAAAACATCAACACAGTGAGCCCATTCAGTCGCAGTTGTAGCATCTTCAGCATAAAACTACCAGACGGCTCCAGAAATGCACAGTCCTGCAATCAGGAGTCACAGCTTTACACTGAGGCCTAAACTCAACATAAGCAGACAGTTCAATTTGATACATTTTCTCAGATTTGTCTTGGAGAGCAACACTGTAAATACTGTCATTAATACACAGCTTGTTGCCAGATTGCAAAACAATATCAGGATCAGTTTGGGTTTGACATTTTTGGGGTAGAAACCAAATGTTGGTACCAACATTAAGCTGTAGAGTATTGGTAGAGCATAACAGTAACGTTTAAAAGAGATTGGTGAACTAACCGGGTGAAAATGATCCACAGATGTGGTTTCTGAAAAGAAAATCAGTTTGTTAGAAAAAAACCTGAATCTTATAATAAAGTTACTTTTTAACTAGCACAGTTTCTTCACAAAAGTTACATATAAAAGGAATTAATACTAATTGAATTTTAAGGCACACCACTGCTCACTCCATTTCACACCAGTAGAGAACCAACTTTGAAGCACACACTAGAAGATGGCACAAGGTTACACTTAAGGGAAAAAATATACTCAGAACACTGCTGCACTTTTTCAGGGCTTTCACACTATAATTAATCTTGGGATAAGATTCCTGTTAGCTCAGGGTTCACATCTCCTTAAGCTCTGGACTAACATTGATTTGACACTGAGAAAATGAGATGTCCCTCCCCTTTAGGCCAGGATTTACTAATCCTCTCCAGATCAAGGTTATTGTTGACTTTTAAAGGGATATTATCAGACACATGGAGTTAAAATCACTGATTACTTCAAGCAAAATCAGCACAATATTAGTTGTCAAATGAAATGGTGTGAGGTGGATACAGATGTTAACCCTGAACCGTTAGAGTTTTATAAACTCTGTGTTACTAGTCACACAAAGGTCTACATTTTTTCTAGTTTTTTTGTTTGTTTTTTAAGAAATGCAAAAGTGAAAATCCATTTTTGCATTTTTGTCTGATTAATATGAATGATTATGCTGGATATGTACTAAACCACAGTGGATCTTCTTCAGTCCATTACAGACTCCAACCTGGTTGCACCCTTTTTTCCTTCTGCTGCAGCAACTCTAATACAAAGGGCCATTCAGATGTAGGAACTGTAGAGAAATAGTTTTAAATGATTGGGTTTTGTTCTTGTTTTAGTAACTACAATGTACAAAGGAAGGCGTGGCAGTTGAGTATTTGACAGCCACACATCTTGTGTTTCAGTTTGCCTTTTTATTTCTGCTTTACAACATATAAAACTTGATCTATTGGAGAGAGAAGAGGCTGCAGAGGCAGCTGCAGAACTAACAGAGTGTACAGTAGACATAGGATGGACAATGGATGTCTCTGTAGTATGAACGCAGCATGGACTCAGAATGGTAGAAATAATCCATGGTGGCCACTGTAATAAAGTGGAAGATCTAGTTCTGGATAAAGGGAGCAAATACAGAGCAACAAACATTATGAATCAAACTATAGTTTTTAACTACTAACAAAAGATTTCGCTGAATACGTAAATAATTCAAACTTCACAGTCTTACATACACAATTGCGCTGGAAAGCTAAGAAAAAACCCGACTTTGTTTATTTTAGTTTTTCTTCAGAAACAAAAGGCTGAGCCCATTTTGTAAATTCAAACACATGCAGAGAGCACTTGGTTGTTCCAACTCTTAAGTGCTCACACTTGAGGCTGTTTTAGTAGCTGGAAACATAAATCAAACATGCACCAAGCAGTACAATTATCTGAGTAAATTACTGGTTGACAGGATGAATGATTCAAACTCAAATCTTGATATTCTCAGTTTTAGACGGTCTTCTTTGCATCTGAAAAGGGTGCTGCAGATAAGTAACCTGGCTACTGCACTGAGCAAAGTTGTGGCTTGTGGAACCATGTGATCACATGGTTCCACAAGCCACAACTTTGGCATGAGCAAAACGCTAAAACAGCAACATGTCTCATTAAGATCAAGTGCTAGCCAGACAAAGGCAACCTTCGTGGTTCAAAGATTCCTATGTAACCAAGCCACATTGGTACCAGTCCATTTTCACAGACTGTACAGTCCTTCAGTACTAATGTAGGATAGACGAGGACGATAAACTAGCTACTACTTAACAGCTACTGGTGGAAACCTGAAGCAGGTCACTGACTCCTAGATACAATGTTGTGTCTTCTTGGGTAAAAGTCCAACTTGCTTTTACAGAACAATGCTTGTGTTTTAATCACATGGATATTCAGAAAGTCTTGGCATGTTCAGCATCCTTAGCTAGTACTAAGATATGTTGTAGGTTACATTGCCCAGTTATCTTTGGAAATCTTTTCCAAATAAGATGTGATATGAATCTGACCAAACTCTGAGCATGACCAAACGTATTCACTGTCTGGCTTCACAGTGGCAGGACAATGAAAAATAAACCCACTGATAACCAAGCCAGACCTAACTCCATAAATAGTACAGATCCAGACTAAAAATGAAATACAAACCATGATGCAGGTTCCAGATTAGGTTTGTAGGCTGCACCACAGTAAACTGTGCATGTGACCAGGATAAAATTATTTGCTGCTTAATGAAGGAAGCTCTTTCATTAGAACAACAATAACCCCAGTTATAAAAAAAAGAAGCTCTAAAATTGACCATGGGCTGGACTTTTTGACTACGTTCTGACTTAAATCATGTCCAGTGATGAAATGATCAGCTCTGGTCCCGTGTTCTTATGTAAATAAGGACGAGGTTTGGTCGGAGAGCCGCTCTATTTCAGTCAGCAGTTATTTTTAACCATGAGTATTGGAAACCAGACTAAAGTTAGAGACAAGTTAGAAAAATGACTAAGTTTAAATGCAGTTTCATTTATACACCATTTATAGTCTGCAGGCAGTCCAGGTCCCTTCCAGGCTACATAACAAGGCTACATAAATCCATACTAGGCTGGGAAGGTTTTTACCAGTTTAATACCAGAAGAGCAAGAAGCACCTTATCCTGTCGAGAGCTCATACTGGAGGCAGGCTAAGATTAAAATCAGGTTAGAAAAAGGACATTTAAGCACAAAAACACCTGGTTCTTTATAAGACACAGCAGAACTGCTTGGTTTTCAGAGCAGGTTCTGCTGGAACCAGGCTGGGCTCAGTAGTAAATCTCATCTGTGATAAGACTAAAACCCCTCTCCAAACAAAAACAAAAACATTTTTAGATCCATGACAGTCTTACTTTGGTTCTCAGCCACACTCCAGTCGAGGTCCTGCTCAACATCAGGCTCCATTAGAGAGACACCCAAACTGAAAGCGAGTCCAGGCAGAACCCAAACCCAGCTGAATCCAGACCAGGATAAAGTCAACAGAGGATCAGAATCTTAGACCGCAACAATAGCAAGACCCAATCACAGGCCTGCTCTAGGCCACGCAGCAATATCTTTTCCACCAGGACTTTGACAGACTCTTCATCTTGTCCGGTGTCTGCCTTTGCTTTTTCCGTCGTTTTTGTTTCCCTCTCGGGTGCTTTTGGGAGCTGTAGTTCTGCAGGCTGGCCAATATGGCTGTGTCAAACACTTCCTTGAGATTTTTTTGGGTCAGAGAGGAGCACTCCATGTAGGCCACAGCTCCAATCTCCACCGCACAGTCCCGAGCGTCCACCGGGTCGACCGGCCGCTCCCGATACTTAGCCAGGTCAATGAGAACCTAAACAAGCAACACTTTTTTAGGTCACATATTGAGAATTTCCAAAGTATTAGTCAAGGAGAGAAGAAAAATGTGCCTGTAATGTTTTTCACCGATTACAATTTTCTAAATATTAATTTTGAGTATTTGGTAAGTATCCTGCAAAGATCTTGTATCTTCATTATGTGCTGCACCATTGAAACAGCTACACCTTCTATGTAAAGAAAATGTCACAAGTCAATTACACAATAAAACTTAATTAAAAATCATAAAACAGTCAAAACATTGGAATTTTTGGCAAAACAATTTGTTCTTTTCTTTGCAATTCATGAAAAATTCGATTTCTTCTGGCATCTTTGTCCAGACTCCATGTGATTTACAGGTGAGCATTAGCTTAACTAAGGTAACAAGACAGTAAGAAGGATCCAGAACAATGAGATAGTAACAGCCACAGACGTCCTCTAAGAGCGTGACTGGACGTTTTCCATAAGATCAGAGAGAGCACAGCTGTTCAACAGCCCTGATATGAACAGCGGGATCTCCTTGTTCATGGATGACTGGAAGTGTTGCTTTCATTTGTTTCCACTTTTACATTTAAATGAATGATATTGTTTAAAGTGCTACACAATGTAAATTGAAGTAGACATTTTCACATGCCACAGTAGTGAAAGCACAGGTGAAAAAAAAAAGTTTTTATCTGTTTGTCATTACTTAAAAGAAACAAACATGTTGGGAGAGTACTTTTCAGTGCAACTTTAATTCTCACCAACATCAGCAAACGGGAGAAACTCAGTTAACATTACATGTTTGTGTTGGAAAAGCAGCGTCTTTCATCCTTTGCTTTACTATAAAATCTGCTGTATTTCTTTGTGCCATAAAGCAATCCCTTTGATTTCTTGCAATTAATGGGGCTGCCAGTTAGTTTGTGGATTGTCTGGATGATTTTTCTACATGCTGATAAGAATGTCTAAGAATCAAAGCAAACATTAGAAATAGACATGTTAAAATGCTGCACAGAGCAAATTTACCACACCTTGACATCTTCTCGAAGGTCACACTGCGTCCCAACGAGTACAAGCGGAGCGAATGGGGCGTGTCTCCGGATCTCTGGGACCCACTTCTCAGGAACGTTCTGGAAAGAGGCGGGACTGACGACACTAAAGCACAGCAGGAACACATCTGCACTGGTGTAACACAGAGGACGCAGCTTGTCAAACTCGTCCTGGGATGGTTGGGAGAGATCAAGAGAGAGCAGGCGTCCATGAGAGTGTTGAAAACAATGAGATAAATACAGTAATTCACCAACCAACAAATTATGACTACAAGTGCATTCAGACAAACAAGAAGAGGCGTGACACAATTGCAGCACAATTAATAATGTGTCCTGTCAGTCCTGGTAAAGTTAGATAGGGGAGTTGGAGAGAAGAGGAAAGGTGGAGTGAGAAAAAGTGATTATAAATTCAAAGAAGAGGAAGCAACAGAACAGATTCAGATTTAGTCCCACCAGTGGAGCAGGAGTGCCAACTTTTGAGACCTTGCTTCCTCTTTTGGTGTGTGGACATGTAAGAGGAGGAAGAGGTGTTGTCTAGTGACACTGAGTGATCTGTTTATTGCTAAATGATAATCAACTACGAAGATAGGTCTGTTTCTCCCCTCTGACTTTCTCTCTATCCCTTCCTCTCCCAGTCTATCACTCCTCTGCTTGTGATCCTCCCATTCATTTTGTCTTCATATCTGAGAACCCAATGGTACAGAAGATGACGACAAAAGCAATTACTTCTTTATTTAGGCTTGTGACATCTTTTATTCACAAGTTCTTGGACTTAACACGACATATTGCTGACCAACTGCTAAATATGAATTTTAATAGCATTTTTATAGCAATGTCTATTGTTTTTTCATTCATAAATCCAATTTCCATTGTTTGTGTCTGGAGCAGCTGTTCCCTCACAGAGACACCCACAGGAGCTCACGGGCCGGCTGTTATCCTTATCAATGAGGTGAAGTACATTATCTGACAGTACCAGTGAACTACTTGTGTGTGTTTATATACTCCCTGTCTGACCAGTTGTAACTCATCCTAACTTGACAGGTCTACAACTATTTTTTTCACATCAACAGCTGTTGCAAATGTAGACACAACCGCATCACTTCTTTTGCCAGAGAATCTTTCTTAGGACAGACCTACCAGATACCAACAGCTAGTTTCCTGGACAAAGACTGAGCCCATTTAGACACTGAATTTAAGTGAGATATCCACTGTAAAACTAATCTTAGTCTGTGTACCAATTATCCTCTAGCCCCTGGAGTTTAGAGCTTACAGTAATCGACTCCATATTGGTTAAACTAGATTCTCTTCTGCTGTACACAGTCAAATGGTGACCAGCAAATAGATGTGGATAGAGCAACAAAACTTGTGTGAACTTATGTTTCGAAAAATAACAATTTTGGTTCCAATTTACAAAGTTTTTGTGGCCTTATCAGTTGTTAAAAGAAGGCAAAAATGCCCAAGAAAGAAAGAATGAAAGAAATAAAGAAAGAAAGAGGCATTGTTTCCAGCCTAAATGAAACAACAGGAAATGTTCTTTCTGTGTGTTTGAGTGTGTGTTGAGATCACTGACCTGTCCAGCTGTGTCACAGAGTTGTAGTTTGACTGGCTGCCCATCCACTGACACCACCGCTACACACACACACACACACACACACACACACACACACACACACACACACACACACACACACACACACACACACCATAAGGTCAATAACAAGTGTAGTGTAGCTTTCCACTGAGTAAAGTGGTAATAAAGGTCACATTTGGTAATTTGGAGTTACAATTTGCTAAAACCAAATCTGCTAAATATGTGACTCCTATAAAGTTCACATGGCTATTCCATTTTAATAATCTATTCCAATTTTGCCAAGTATTCATTTTCATTATTATTTATCAAGTTGGCTTAACATTATCAGTTCCTGGTGAACGATTGAAAGAGATGGTTGTGTGAAATAATCCGGCTTCAGATGAACTACTTCCAATGTAAAATAGACTTTATTTTTTGACATCTATATGACTGATAAATGGAAAAATGAATCAAAAACTTATTGATTGTTGGTCTGCAATAGAGGTCTATTTCACTCTGTAAAATATACTTTACAACCACATAGCCACTCACACATTTCATAAAGAGGAATAATGGGCTATAGCCTATTACACTTGATGTTTTTAGTTAAACTCGTTGATAAATGAGGTACAGTGTGTCTCCTCCATCCTTTACCTGAGAAGTTGTCAAACGCGGTCGGGACGTACTCGGTGGGATAGCCGTTTGTGGTGTAGCTGACCACCAGGCTGGTTTTCCCCACAGCTCCGTCCCCCACCAGCACACACTTCACCCGCCTCTCCGCTGCCCCTGCCCCGGACCGCCGCGTCCTGCCGGAGCCCCTGTCCCGGCTCCGGACCCTCCTCGGTGGGACAGGCGGAGTAGGGGACACAGATTCCGGCTTGTAGCTCCCATCGCCCCGCGGAGGCATTTGGCGCGGAGAGGAGGGTGAGTTGAAGCTGGAGGAGACCCAGGCAGCAGATTCAGTCCCAGTTTGGTCCAGCTCTCACATTGTCCATTGGTCCGTTATCTTCACAGCCGTTTGTCAACTGACTTTGTTGTCGTCGCCGCTGTCCACTTCTTTTTAGTTTCCATGGTTAAATTACAAAAGTTTGAACTTCTGTAAACCCCGAACATCCTCAGACTGAGACTGTGTCCACTGTCAGCTTCGTGGTTGATTTAAATATAATTTAAAGTCCGATTACAAGAGCAGGGATTCAGCTAATGCTAGTTATCCGGTGTCCGTCCAGTCATCCAGAGCACAGAGCTGCTCAAATGACATCACGGTGTGTGCGTGTGTGTGTGTGTGTGTGTGTGTGTGTGTGTGTGTGTGTGTGTGTGTGTGTGTGTGTGTGTGTGTGTGTGGGAGAGAGAGAGAGAGAGAGAGAGAGTCATCAAACCTATCATAATAATAAGAGATCGTGTTTCTAATGTTAATTTAGTGACTGAGTGGTGGATGTTCTGCTACTCTGATAAACTTATTTTTCTTTTCATCCCATTTCCTTCAACCTTTCCATGCCTTTACTTTGCTTTTATTTTCTCTCTTGCAGCTTGGTGACTTTTTCTTCATACCTGTTTTATCTTAAAAACCTGTTCCTTTCTCAACATCCTATCATACCATCTCTGCACTGGGAAAGATTGGTTTTGTGTTACTATGCAACAAGCTTATATTATATTATATTATATACACAACATTTTGGGGTTTTGACAGACAAAAAAAGAAGTTAGAATATGTTAGTTAGTATGTTACTTGGGGTTCAGGCATTTTTCATTATATTGTGTCATTTTATAGACTTAAGGAACAATCAGTTATTAAAGAAAATAACTGTCAGACCTATTGATAATGAAAATAATTGTTGGCCTGACAGTTCTCTTATGATGAAATAATACGACCTGGCTCGTAGAGTGTTGATTACTTGACCCAGAAAAATTTGTTTGATAAAAAACTAAACTTTTAACAAGTGAACTCAACAAGTTTAGATCTTAAAACTAGATTTAACACAGTCCCTCTTCAAGACAAGGCTATAAGAGGATGGAATTCAAATTTCTAACAAATTTGGGATTAATCAAACCCAGATCCAAATGACACTGAGTCTAGCCCAGCCATGCAGTGGAGTAGAAAACACAATAAACCCCTCTGAAATGTGTCATAAAACCGAAATACTCAAGCAAAATACATGTTCCTCAAAAGTGTACTGTACTTGACAAAATGCACCTACTTTCCTCAGTATCATAGAGTACCACTAGATTTAATTTGACTTTTGAAACTTTTGAACAGACTACAGACAGGACATTTGTGCCATCTAGTGAGTGAAAAGAAATACGACACTTAATAGATACAATTAAAACCTTGTTTTAAAAAAAACAATATTCTAGGGGTATCTGAGTTTCAGGCACGTTACCAAAATATACAGTTTGACATTATATCACACATCATATAAATTTAGAAGAGCATTTTAGTGTATACCATAATATCTCTACAGTGGGAGCAGCAGCGAGGAATGCGGAACCAAAGAACGGCTGGTCTGTGTTTGTTTCCTCACGGACGCTTTTCAGTAATGTACCAGTCTTGCATGTGTTGTGATAGGATTAAGAGAGTCTTCTCTTCTACTAGATAGTTATTAGTATTTTAAATAAAGCCTGTTCACTGGACAGACAGACAACCTCCGCTATAATATGTCCCGCGATACAAACGTGTCTCCAGCGGAGGTGGTTCTGGGTTTCCTGGAGGAGGCGGAGCCGTGGCGGCTTCGATCCCCACAGTTCCCCAGTAAAGTCGGGGGGAAGCCGGCGTGGCTTAGCCAGAAAGGCCTGCCCTCACTGCCCGGGCTGGAGTGTGAGACATGCCGCCTGCCCATGGCCTTTCTGCTCCAGGTTAGTGAACAGCTGGACTTTTGGACGCATAATGTGGTGGTCAGTTTTAAAATATGGGGATATTGTCAAATTCATGTCGGTGTGGATGCAGTTACCACAAATTGAGCACTGGTTGACAGTTTCAGTGTCAGTGGATCACCTCCCAGAAAGTGTCTGACTGACAACAACTCTGTGTTGCAGATTTAACACTGAGTTAACTTCCATGTAACAAACACAGACTCACCTGTGACATCCTGTGTAGTCAACCCTCTCCATCTCTGCTGCAGGTGTACGCACCAGTGTCTGGTCAGGACAGGAGTTTCCACAGAACACTCTTTCTGTTCTGCTGCAGAACTCCTGAGTGCTACACACACAACGACAGCCGCTGTATGAAAGGTACCTGAAACCATTGTTGGAGCTTTTATGTTTGTCATTTGTCATCTGTGTTGTTGCACGATAGTAGAAGAGACTGCTCACCAAAAAAAAGAGCTAAATTAATTAGCAATTAATCAATTCATCTATTGGTCAGTAGACAGAAAATTAATCATCAGCCATTTTCAAAATCAAGTCATCATTTCAAATCATCATTTCACCTTGGACTTTAAGAAACTGTGACAGACTTGTATTTTTTTTATATAGATCTCACAATAATCGATTAATCTAGATTATAATCAGTAGATTAATCGATAATGAATAATAATCGGTACTTGCATCCCCACTTAACAGCACTTCAGTCTTTTGTCTTTGCTCTGCTTTCTTGTATTATTCTCCCTTCCCTACATTTACCCCTTTCCTCACTTTAAAACCATTCTTGTCTGTTCTCTGGGGCATTCGTTAATTTTTTTTTTTTTTTTAACAAGACTCGATGCATTTCTGTCAAGTTTTCTTTCTTTCCATTCAGTTTTCAGAAGTCAGCTACCCAGGAGGAATGAGTTCTACCCTTACGACCCTCCACCAGGTTTGTGCATTTGCCAGGAAGTCAGTAAAAAGTGTAAACCCCATAATGTGAAGTATTGCAGATGTGTTCAAAATGTAAATGTTTTCCATGTCTGAACATAAGTAATATAGAGAGGTTGACTAACTGCTTGAATCTGCTGAACTTAATTCACACATGCTGCGCTCCTCTATAGCTCAGAATCACATTGTGCTTTTATGAAACTGCAGCACTTCACTGCAGGTAATCAGTTGCTAATTATCAACATTCATCATTATATTTGTATGTTTGCAGACCTTATATAAACATGATGCAGTGTGATAGGAAAGATGATATTTACTCAAACTCTTTCAGATTTGTGATTTGTTGTCAGTTTTTATGTGTTTCAACAGTAGCTTGGCTTTTGTATGATGTATTCATCTATTTGTGGTTGCATACTGCAGTTATTGAGACGAGTGCGTTCGATGCTGTACCTGCAAAACCCTGAAGAAACTTGTTTTCTGCTGACATGTTATTGATTGATTTACTGACATGATTTTTTTTTTCTTTTCTCTGTTTGTTTTTTTTTTTTGTCAGAGGATGAACCCCTCAGCGATCCTGAAGACAACCAGAGTGTGCTGCCTGTCTCTGGAGTTAAAATGTGTTGGGTGTGTGGTTGCCCTGGCAACAAAGCCTGCTCCCGCTGTCAAATTGTGACCTACTGTGGAAAACACCACCAGACCCTCCACTGGAAACAGACACACAAGAAGGAGTGTGGCAGCCAAGGTGTGTCTGCGTGTGTTATGCACTGGGTGAAAAATTGACAAAAAAAGGAAAAATTGTTTCCTCTCCATCTTCTGAACAGTCCTGTCAGTAATGGTGTCACTAGTTCAGTTGTTAATGCATGAATGGAGGATTTGTGAATGGTATTTTACAGCACCCAGTATCAAGATAATGTGAAATGTCCCAGTTGAGGGATCAAAAATCAACATGAATACGCCATACGTTTAGAGAGACTAAATGTCTGTGCTGTCTTTTGTCTGTCTCGGTACAGACGCATCCATTGTCACAACCTCTCCTTTCCTCTTCCCCGAGTCTGAGCTGGTCACTGAGCCTGAGGAAGAGGAGGAAGAGGGGAGAGAGGAAAACACAAAGGAAGCTGAAGGAGAGGAGGAAGAGGAGGAAGACACAAAGGAGGCTGAAGGAGAGGAGAAAGGGGATGGTGCTCACAGAGGTGTAGACTGTCCCTCTTCAGCAGACAGTACGTTTTAAATTATGCCTGACACACTGGTCACATTAAGTCATTTATTGTCATACAGAAACATAACAAATATGCAAGGTTTTAGTTCCAGCTCTGATAACTCGTTAATCAGTATGAAAAATGATTATGATTATTATTCTTTAATCATTACGTCTTTCTAAGGGATTTATCCAGACTTTCTATTCTCTCTGCAGCGCTGGCAGAGACAGACCTGGAGGAGATGGCTATGTGTGAGACTGAAGACAACAAAGTGTTGCAGAGATTTAAAAAGAAGATTGCACCAGAACCACACCAGGTAAAAAAATAAATAAATAAAATTAGAAAAACTGAACTGGAACACAATTATGGTCTCTTAAAGTTATAACATGTAACATTTCCACATTAATATGTCTAAAAGCAACTAGACCTATGTTATATATTTTTTTGAATTGTGTACTCACATTACCTGAAATGTTTTCATCAATTTCAAACCTACAGAAATCTGTGATTTTAATCACAGTAAGGGTCTGTTTCATTTGATCACCTGTCAGTGACATAACATCCCCTATGCGCATGTGTCATATCCTTAAATAAAATCCAATTTTAAGCTACATTTTTAAGACACACTTTTTACACCTTGGTCAACTATGTATTTAAACCGCATGAAGGATTTCAGTCACTGGATGTCCGTCTTAAGTTGTCACAGAAAAAAGCCAGGCAAATGTTAGGCAGCTCAGCTCCCAGCCCCTCCAAGCTGTCCTGTGTACGCCGAAGAGCATCGATTTTTAACGTTAAACTGCTTTGTTCTGTTTCTACTGGTTTTAATTCCCTGATACATTAGTTATGGATAGGAGGACACCTCTGCTGATAATTCCCGAACGTCTGGATTAAAAGTTATCAGAGAAACGATCAAAACAAAGGTTAGAAGTTTCAGCTTCAAGCCCTTTCCCTGACGTTTCATGTGCGCCGTACAGCGTTGGTGAATCACTGACTTTAAATGTGAAACTGCTTTATTCAGTGGTTTATCTCGTTATTTGTTGTGGAGAGGAGGAGACCTGTGCAGGTAATTTGGCTCCCAGCAAAAACCTCCTGGACGACTGACACTGAAGGAATCCAAACTGAGAGAAGCTGACAGCAATGGGGGTGAAAATAACAACTCCCATGATCCCATGCTACTTTACAACATCACCAAACACTGTCCTTTGTTGTTGTTTTCATTGAGAGACCCCCAGCGGAGACACTCGTCACACTGATGATGTGGAGTTAGAAAAGTCTACACTGATTGTTTCCTCTGTGTCAACCTCACAGTGCTGTGTTATGTTTAGGTGGTGCGTTACAGCCGAGGCGGTTCTCCCCTATGGATCTCTCCTCAGCACGTCCCTTCAGATCAGGATATCCCACCATGCACCTGTGGCGCCAAGAGGACTTTTGAGTTTCAGGTAGTCACTGCTTATTAAATGCTCAGTAATCTAACCCATCAAAGACTTGAGTTTTTCGTTCTTTCATCTCATTGCTGTTGTTTCCTTTCTTCTCATGCCATCTTCTTTTTCCCTAGTTTTCATTTTCTCACTCATCACAGTTTTGAATGCCAATGTGCTATTGTGTGCCCAGTATATAAAAGTGTGTATACATATTGTTGATGGGAATTGATTTTTGATATAAGCTACGCTAAAGTGTATTTTATTATTTGGAGTGAATTACTGGATCAAGACCTGGTTTTTAGCCGAGGAAATGTTACAGATATGGTACAGGATGTGCTACACTAGCATCACCTCGTCTGTCAACAATAATGGTTGATTTTTTATCAAAATTCACATGTAAATGCAGTTACTATATCTCCATGGACCACTCTGTGTCTTCTGCCCACAGTTCATTGTGAACAAGAATAATCTGTATGCAGCCTCAAGTAGAGGAAAATGTCTCTGATTATTAATCTTATACGTGATAATAACTTCAAATAAATAATAGTGTTAACTTGCCAACAGGAAATCATTCGTGTGATTGTCTGATTGTGTATTTCAATAAAAATGCCCAGAGGGATATTTTTAAAAATCACACACTTGAAAACCAAATGACCCAGACTGTTGGATTATATGTGACTATTTGTGTCTGTGTCTCTCCACACAGGTAACAGTCCAGTTGTTGAACAGTGTTTACATCTGCTGGAGCCTAATATATGTGCTTATCGTGTGTGTGTGTGTGTGTGTGTGTGTGTGTGTGTGTAGGTGATGCCCCAGCTATTAAACAGTCTATGTGTGGATGCAAAAGGAGCCAGTATCGACTGGGGGACACTCGCCGTCTACACCTGCTCTGCCAGCTGTAACCAGGACAACCACTACTACCCCGAGTTCATCTGGAAGCAGGACTTCAGCACGGGTCAGCAGCATAAACACTCATGATATCAGCCTGCTGCTTGGGCGCAATTTAGGACAGTCTGGTGCATCTAACAGCTCAGACTGTGCAGTGAGGAAACTGGTGTAGTCACACTAGTAATGTCACTTCCCATTAAATGGACTGGACACGGCTGCTGTTCTTGTTACGCAGCTGATTATACGCAGATCAAATGTAAAAATCTGCCGACTGAGGGATCAAACTCCTCAGAGACTGTAACAAGGAGAATGAAGATGTTGTTGGGTGGCAGATATTCACCGTCTGAATTTGAGCCAAATTTCTTTTTATGAGAACACTTGTAAATGCTGTTTATTCAGGTTGGTCTACTGGTGCTGATAATGAGCAAAACAATATGAGCTTGTGCCTTATCATCACATAATAAAGATTTTAACAAAGTTATCCAAGTCATGTCATTTTCTGCATTTTTAGTGCTTCGAAGACAATATGAAAATGAACATAAAGCACAGTATAAGTCTTTTTTTTTTTTTTGACAGTCGATCAATTCTATCTCTCTGAGGTTACTGCAATGGCAACTAACTGGTATAAATTAAATTCAGTGTTACATAAATCACAAATAATCAGATGTATGTGGTATCTGGTGACTGGCTGGTTAAGGTGCATTTGATATAATCAGAATCTGTGGTTTGGTTTCCGACTTAGGGAACACTTCCAACCCCTCTCTAGTCTGTCAGCTGACAAAGGCCAACCAGTGTGTGCTAAATGTAAAAAACATTTATGTCCATATAAATCTTGATTAGGTTGTAACTAATTTAGCAAATTTAAAGACAGACTGTAACTTTTCAATGACAAAACAAGCGGCAATTACAGGATAAAGATAAATGCAAAACACAATTTAAGAGTAGCACAAGTATAGAAGAGCTCCAGAAGTCACTGAACTGGCTGAATAATGTTACACAGCAATCTTTATAGTCAAGCTGTGAACTAGGTTCTCTGTAGGAGCAAGACACCCAGGCTGAAAAAGAGACAATGACTTGTGGTTGTTTTGTTTGCTCCTTCTGTCATATTTTGCAGGTGAAGACCAGGGACCCCTGTGCCCAGTATGCCCATTCGTTAATCCATGTTAAAATGTTATTGTAGTGAAGGAAGCAGCTTTAACAGGAGAGTCAGTATGTACATATTTATTAATGCACAGTGTAGCACATTAACAATTTCAGATGCAGAATTGCTTTTATATGTGACAGAGCTTCCTTGTTTTCTGCCTGGCTGCTGCTAAGCTCAGAATTACAGAGAAATGAATTAATAAACACCATTAAGTATTTAACCTCATCTCATCTACTAATATGTTGTCCTTACAGATGTCAGGTGGCAGACACACAGGTGGGAAACCAAGTGCACTGTGAATCCAAAAATTTTAATTGATTAATTGCTTAACTTTTACATTCAAGGATGTGTCTAGTTGAAATCGCCTGTGTGCCACACAAACACACCAAGTGCCCAAAATTTAAACTCATCTAAATGTAGACATTTGGCCAAGTATGTTGCTGAGCAATCAGCGAGGATGATCCAGCCAGATTCAACCGATTTGCATACATTCAAAAATAATTCCTCAAAGAAAAACATTTAAATATAGTTTTGAATGGCCAAAAAGTACATTAAAAAAAAACTTAAGGACAATACATAAACATGGCAACATGATGCATAGTTTATCTGCCATCACACTGTCTTTTAGTGCTAATGAATGTGAATTCAAGATAAAGTAGTTGGCCACTTTTACCTAAGACTGTATCATGTCTTTCTATTTTAGCTCTGGAGGAATTTGTCTAATTGTCTGATCCTGATTGCTCTTGCAGTCAAGGCGTCCAGTTAGCTCAAGAAGTTATAGAGCATTGTTCCCTTAAAGGCTGGACTCATTTAATTACAGTTGAAATATATATAATATGATTAACCATTAAAAGACTTCTTGTTTACGACATGTAAACTGTTTCTACAGAAAACTATTTTTAGACTGACTCCAGAGAATTAAGTACAAATGTATCAGAAACCAAAACCAAGTGATACCAACCTTGAAGAACCAACAAACAACTAGCTGACAACTTCAGCAGGAGGATTTGGATCAGTTTAGTTTAACTTCTTTCAATTCAAAATTTAAGAGCATCCAACTTGTAACTGCAGACTTAACAGACTGGACCATACCATGCCTCACATTGAAATTTGTAATTTTAGGTTAAATCTACTTCCAGCATTTCTGAAAATAGGACTATGCTGAATAAACTGATTTTTAATGTACATGGTACAATGATAAAACTCTCAAAAAGCAGACTTGAGAAACTATATTCTTATAATACTGTAATAGGAATGTGGGGCTGACAGACCCAAACACGTTCATATAACTGTGAGACCAAGCTGACAATTACTAAAAATACAATGTACAAAACTATTTAAAACTGCGTAAAATAAAATCAGCAATAGTCTCAGTGAGCCCGCCTCTCTTTCAGTCAGCAACTTTTTACATTTTCTTACAGTCTTATGTACAATCAGGGATGTGATAGGGCAACAAAAAATTCTGAAAAATGGGGCATAAACTAAAGCACCTGAAAAAACAAATAGAAAGGATTGAGTTTTAAATATACCATCATGTGTGATCAGAACACAGAAAAAAGACCTTTAAAAAGTTTGTTTCTCCAAAAAATCTGAATCACCAGAGGGATGAAAAGTAAAAAGCGACTTATTTACATCCCTGTACAACAAGCCCTTAGAGCAGTCCACTTGTAGAGGTCAACATATAGATGATACTTCCATGGAAATAAAAAAAAGTTCGAGTAAAAAGAGACAGGGTTGGGGAGATAGTAAAGGAAGGAACCACAGGTCCTACGTTGTCTTGCGGAAGCCTTTCAAGATGGGGTAGATGTTTTCGAACGCTTCATAAATCTCTGCTCTCACCTTGGCACCTGAACAACAAACAAAACAGATGTCATTAACTACAACGAGTTACTATGCCCAGTTACATCATGGTCTTGATGATATTTATTTAAAGTTTTATTGAATTTTGAGATTTTAGATGTCTGTTTTTTTGTTTGTTTTTTAGAGCTCTCTAGTTGATGCATCATATAATGGTTTGTAAATCAACTCAAACCTAGTCTTACATTGTTGTAATGCAATTTCTTTTTACTTATTAGCTGATATATACACAGATTCCATTCCATTTATCTGCAATAAGCTAATATTATTAACTCTAGTTCTGATCTATAACTAGTAATAAGCGAGGTGAAGCTGGTCTTACCTGTGAGTACAACTTTCCCAGAAACAAAGATGAGCAGGACGATTCTGGGTTTGATCATTCTGTAAATTAACCCTGGAAACAGCTCCGGCTCATAACTGCAGTAGACAAGTCACTTTACTTTAGTCATGACAAGAACTAGATCAATCATTAAGAAACAATTTTAAGGTGAGAAAAATACAGCAAGCCTGCCTGATATTAGTACCTGGATATTGTCTGTAAAATTTATGCTAAAAGTCATATAAATTTCAAGCAATCCCAGGTTCAGGTTAGAAATGAGTGACTATGGCTTTTAGCTGCACAGAACATAAAAAACACGACAAAAATCACCTGCTAAACTGTTGATGTGTGAGGACTAAACCCTCCAGCCGGATGGGGAACTTCACATCGCAGCTTCCCACCATGTTCTGAATCTTGAAGTCCAGGAACTTGGCAGGAAAACCGAGCTTCTGCACCACACGAGCATATTTTCTGGCTGCTAACCTCGACTGCTCCTCACTGGAGAGGTGAGTCGATGAGAGGCAGATTACAGGGAAAGATGAAGAAGAAAACTGGACTTGTATTAAGGTGGAGAAAGGCAAGCTAGCATGTGTCTTGTATCTCATAATTGACAAGGTTTATCATCCCTACTAAAGTCAACTCTACTGGCTTTTCATCATTAACTTTAGCACATGAAATGTCAATAAACAAACTATATTCTGACCTCTTGGCTCCAGTGCAGACCATCTTCCCAGAGCTGAAGATGAGGGCAGTGGTTCTGGGTTCTCGTATTCTCATGATGACAGCAGCAAAACGCTACATGGAGTAGGACAATCAGGATTCCCGTTATGATAACAGTGATTCCTTTTAACTGGCTGTGTGGGCTGTTTAGCATAAATATATCCAGTATATTTTGAGGGCAGAAATGTCCATCAGTTTTGTTATTTCTGTGCATAAAAGGAAATGATGGTATGATAACATTTCTAAGAGAAATATCAGAGAATCATCAGAATCGTTCCATGTAACTTTTACAGCATACTGATGGCAGCTTAAGAAAACAGAAGCCACATTGTTGAGCTTTTGAGTAATATAGAGCTGATCATATTACTGTGTGGCAGTCTTACCTTTGGGTTGTACTCTGCATTCCTGGCTCTCAGGGCAATGGTCTTCAAGTCCAGTTTACAGCCCAGATTTACAGTAGATACAATATTTCTGATAGCAGGGAGAGTAAGGAAAGCACAGAGAATTGATAGAGAGGCATAAAGGAAAACTGTTAAGTCAGTAGTTCAAAATCGAATTCAATTATGTGGAAATAATGGCAATGCAGTCAAATTTTGGTAATAAAAAACATTCATATCTAAGCATGACACCAGGACACCCTCTGGTAATGTCCAAAATGTCAGCTACATTTATATTTGGGGTCTAAATAAATTTTGATTCACCTTGATCATAATTTTGATCTTTACTCGTGTTTCCCCTGCAGGAAAATACAGCAGTAAGCTAAACTAAACATAACATAATGGGAAACGTGTGTGTATTAAGTAGACGATTCTCAAGAGTGATGGCCTCATTTGGCATATAATGATACTCATTTACTATATGGATATGGATATGAAACATACTGTAGCTGTGGTACTATTCCAGAGCTCTCCGAGGCTGGTGTCGCCGGTGTGATAGGGGTCATGGGAGTCAGCGGGGTGTTGTAAAGCGGGGTGTTCCCTGGTAGCGCTGTGGTGGTGGAGCCTGCTACTGTCTGGGAATGGAAAAGCTGAGGGGTCTGCCCCGATGTACCTGGAAGGCCTGGAGACCAAAGAAAGTTTTTTTTTCCAATAACATGAACTGGATGATAAATATTATTTTCTCAGAATAAATGGGGAAGACACCAGTTCCAGGGATATGAGGTTATGATCTAATGACATATGGCTGGGAAAGGATGGACAGTAGTGAGTGTTGTACCTGTGTTGGCCTGCTGCGCCTGTTGTTGCTGCTGCTGCTGCTGCTGCTGCTGCTGTTGTTGTTGCCTCTGTTGTTCCTCCAGTATAGACAGACTGTTGGTATTCTGGACAGGCTGGGGTGTCAGGCCAGAACCATATGGCATCATGGGACTGAAAATTGGCATGCCTGGGGTCATGGCACCCTGCAAAAGAAGACACCACCAAAATAACATGAAGTTGGGATTGAGAAGAACCACATTAGGAACAACACAAACAAAACAATTTTATTTCTGTCTGCAAAAGAAAGAAATTGATTGATATCTATAAATATACAAATTCAAAAACAAAGATTTCTGCAGTCTGAAATATGTGGAGGCTGAAGCTACAGCTTATAATGCCTTTCCTTTTAACAATACATAACGTCCAGCCATTAAAGGCAACATCACAAAAAGGATTGTTTCACATTGGTCCTCACTAATTGCTTTTTGGAACACAGTGAAAAATAATGGTAGTACTACGTTTTGACCCTGAATAAGAGGATACTTATAAATGTAAAGTTATTGTAAGCACATGTTTCAGTTTGCTTTCATTTTGAATATTTTAACCAAAGCTGTTATTAACGTGGTACCTGAGGGGAGGCCAGCCCCTGGAAGGCTGGTATACTGTTGTTCTGATCCATCTCTTCAGCGCCTCACGTTGGTTCACTGCCACCCAAGAGCAGGCGGCAACACAGGCTGAGATAACTTTACACAGCAGGTGCCTCAAAGCTGCGCTGAATAAAAACAGAAACCACGGTGTAGTGGACTGCAGGGACACTCTTTGTTGTGTCTTCTTCTCTGAAAGCTATGTCGTGCCTGAAAAGGAGGACAGAAACAAGATTAACTCAGACAATCACTTTATTAATTTTTCTGTCGCCGTGCATCGTCAAAGCTGTGTGAAGCAGTTGCAAATGACATGGAGCCGCCGCTGTGGCGCCAACACATCCACAGCTTGCTAACTAAGTTACGACTTTTAGCTTTCATGTTTGTTCGCGTTACTTCGGCCCGTTCATTCATTTTGACACCATGTGCACGATGTGTCCTCTAAAAGGTATACGGTTGACAAATGTATCCATGCACAAGCAGTCTTGCAACAAAATGTCTTGAAAGACTCCTAAATGCAACACATCAAAACAGTGGCTAGCTGAAGTTAGCCGCACAGCTAATGTTAGCTACAGTAGCTAATGCAGCCGTAAGTCAAACGTGCTGTGGCCACAGTGAAAGCAGCGACTTTATGTGCTAAAATAAGCTCCAAATAACTCTGCCATTTGCCAGTGCACCGCAGCACGTTGCTTGCTAACTTACAGTCACCCTCTCGTAGTTAAAACCAGCACAGAAAAAGATTTAATTCAGCCTCGGGTTCGTGTCATCTTCGGTTCTCTTCTTCGGCACTCACGAGCGTCTCCGGCTGCTTCCGGAAGTTGAACATTTATTTTCCGCTGTGTCACAGTTCACTCACAGACAGAGCAAAGATGGCGTCGCTGAGTGACAAATCAGTTTGGGACGAGGTGGAGGATGGCATCGGTGAAGAAGTGTTAAAAATGTCCACAGAGGAGATAGTTCAGCGAACTCGGCTCCTGGACAGCGAGATAAAGATCATGAAGAGCGAGGTGCTGCGGGTGACCCACGAGCTGCAGGCTATGAAGGATAAAATCAAGGAAAACACGGAGAAGATAAAGGTGAACAAAACCCTGCCGTACCTGGTGTCTAATGTGATCGAGTTGTTGGATGTGGACCCCAACGACCAGGAGGAGGACGGGGCTAATGTGGACCTGGACTCCCAGAGAAAAGGAAAGTGCGCCGTCATCAAGACCTCAACTCGACAGACCTACTTCCTGCCGGTGATCGGGCTGGTGGACGCCGAGAAGCTGAAGCCCGGAGACCTGGTGGGTGTCAACAAAGACTCCTACCTGATCCTGGAGACCTTGCCCACCGAGTACGACTCCAGGGTCAAGGCCATGGAGGTGGACGAGCGCCCCACAGAGCAGTACAGCGATATAGGAGGGTTGGATAAACAGATCCAGGAGCTGGTGGAGGCCATAGTTCTGCCAATGAACCACAAGGAGAAGTTTGAAAACCTGGGTATCCAGCCACCTAAAGGGGTCCTGATGTATGGACCACCTGGCACAGGGAAGACTCTCCTGGCCAGAGCTTGCGCCGCTCAGACCAAGGCCACCTTCCTGAAGCTGGCCGGTCCACAGCTGGTCCAGATGTTCATCGGAGACGGAGCCAAGCTGGTGAGAGACGCCTTCGCCCTGGCCAAAGAAAAAGCCCCATCCATCATCTTCATCGACGAGCTGGACGCCATCGGAACCAAGAGGTTTGACAGCGAGAAGGCAGGAGACAGAGAGGTGCAGAGGACCATGCTGGAGCTGCTTAACCAGCTGGATGGATTTCAGCCCAACATGCAGGTCAAGGTAAATATGCTGCCACCAAAAAACCGGTGTAAAACACCCCATAGTAAATTGATATACACTCTGTATACTGTGCTGTCTGATTTACGTCACACTGGACTCCAGGGAAAGACAAACTGGAGCTACATTTAAAATAGGATGTAATGTAGTCACAAAATCATACTTTATAGATCATTCTGACAGAAATCTGATTGTAATCGCTCTGTAGTGTTAAATTGACAATAAAATTTAGTACCACAAGACAAGAAAGTGAAAAAATTACAGATGATTTCAGAATTGTATCATTTTACAGTAATGCAGTATTTAAAACCAGCAAAAGACAATATATAAACATTAATACACCTTAATCTTATATGATTAACATCAAACAATCATTCCTAATTTTAACATCACCATAACTGCAAGAGAATATAAACACGTATCAAACAGTGTTTTGCATTTGGGACTTTTGCATCCTTCTTGTATATATGTAATCTAAAATCTAGTCTATATTCAGTGTCCTTTCATCTGTGGAAACTGCCAAACAAAGAGGACGTGTATCATTCAAAATTATAGCAAAATTGAACTGACTACTTCACAATGTTCAGGTGGCAGATTTCTTATTCTAAATGCACACAAAATAAATATGAAATGCATAAGTACGTAGATAAAGAATACAAAGGTAAATACGGAAAATTTAAATATGAAACATGGCCACGGGACAGTACAAAATAAAATAATACAAAGATTTGCACATTTTCCCAAACGAAAATAATAAATTTGGGGAATTTATTGATTAGTAAATATACAAAACTGAAATCATAATTTTCCTAAAGTTTATAATAATTAAAAAAAAAAAAAAAAGTTGAACACTGACTTCCTGCGCTACTTTCTTGTCTTCATCTTCACCACAGTACCTTCTAGCTTTAGATCTACAGTATGATGACTACAACGTTGCTACAGTAATAATGTGCATATTTTTCAGGTGATTGCTGCCACCAACAGAGTGGACATCTTGGACCCTGCACTGCTCCGTTCAGGTCGTCTGGACAGGAAGATTGAGTTCCCCATGCCAAATGAAGAGGCCAGAGCTCGCATCATGCAGATTCACTCCCGCAAGATGAACGTCAGTCCTGACGTCAACTACGAGGAGCTAGCCCGCTGCACCGACGACTTCAACGGAGCCCAGTGCAAAGCTGTGTGTGTGGAGGCCGGTATGATCGCACTGCGTCGTGGAGCCACAGAGCTGAACCATGAGGACTACATGGAGGGAATCCTGGAGGTCCAGGCCAAGAAGAAGGCCAACCTTCAGTACTATGCCTGAGGACACTGCCTGTGTCTGTGTTTATGTGTGAGAGTCTTTGATTATTAAAGAAATTGCTGAGTAAACAGTTCTTACGATTGTTGATTATCTTGAGTTAATAAAAAGAAATAAAACATCATAACTGTTTATGTGTTGTTGTTTCCTCCAGCTAAACAAGGAGGGTGGAGTCTGTGTTTGAAAATATTTTCCTGGTTTCAGGTGGTGCAACTGCTGTGGATTTTATTCCTTCAATCCATGTTATCCAAACATACATTTAAAAGTAGCCCTGTTGGAATATATAATATCAGTCAAGTCATTAACTAATCAAAGTGAAATTTCTAACACTGGAATCTCTTGTGAGGTCACATTACTTATCAGTCAGCTGCATTCATTTCTAGTGTCACTGGCCTCTTGGTGAGATGCACAAGCCATCATATTAAAGAATAGAGTAACATTTATTTCATGCGTGTCTTAAAACAATACTCACATGCCCATAGGTTGTGTACATTTTAAGAGTTGTTGGTTACTGTAATCATTTCCCTTCCCCATTCTGGCCCTGAAAAGTTCTTTCAAATGCAGTGTTAATTTGTGTGGAGGACACATGGAACATGAAAATGAGACAGACCTCAGAACTTTTGGCAGATTTTTGCTTCAGGGTGCGCTACAGCAAATTAACAAACAAAATTAAACCGCATCAAACCAACTATGTTCACTTCAAATTTCCAGGATCTCTCTTGTGGTTTTGGACTTAAATTGCTCATCAGAAAAAAAAGTTTCTGCACTTACATTTTTGATTTTCATCTGCCTCTCTCACCCAGAAATGTCACATCACCATGGCTCTGATTTGGGCATGAGTGAGGCGAATGTCACGCAGTTGAAATGATCAGTCTCTATAATTCTCTATAAACAAACATAATAAAAAGAAGAATTTCTCTCAAGAAGGACATGTACTAAATGTGTGAGCCGCCATACTCAGGTGGCAGGAAAGTTGGTTCTTTGATTTCCATCACAGTTCTCATGTCCCATGTGGATAGCACAGATGGACAGGCAGTTGTTATTGTTTCTGGTAACCAATCAGATTTCACCATGATCTCAACCAGCCAATAATGTTGTTGCTGTCAAACTGCTGTCAAATCTGTTCTCTCCTCTTCTGTCAGCTGTTGTTTCAGTCCACTCCTCATCACACCCAGATCTCCAGCATTCCTTTCTTCCCATCCCCAACCCCATCACCACGACCAGTGTCTTGACCCCGGGGAGTTGCCTATACTTCGCACAGCCTCACCCCCTTTCAAATATGATGACATCATGATGGGGTCTAATCACCAAAGACCAACAGACAACCCAAAAGCAAGACACAATCACAGAAGCACTGTCCCTCTGCCGCCCTGGGCCATTCCATCAGTGTATGAGTAAGATACATGAATGTGTAAGTGAATGGGTGAATGTGGCAAGTATTATAATGCACTTTGAGTGGTCAGTAAGACTAGAAAAGCGCTATATATGTGCAAGTCCATTTACCATTTTAACAATTTAAAACAAAGTTCAGAACTGAAATAATGTGTAAAATTCCATGGTCTGCTGTCGAAACATTCACACTACTGCACAATGTTGTTGGCATCACATTCAAAACACATAATCAACCACTCAAGGATTTCATGAAGTTCTTTTAAACCTTTTCACAAGACAATGTTATCACACATCAGCCTGTTGTTTGATCCTATCTGTACATATTTGAGACAGGCTATTATAAGTGTATGTGTGTTAAAATGTGTGTTTTTCGATTTACATGAAAATGTTTTTTTCTTCTTTTTTTTTTATCTTGTTAATGAGGCGTCTCAGGGAGGTTCAGTACAGACAAGGCAAGAACATTTCTAAGACCCAGTTAAAACAGCCTACGAAAAGGCTCAGATTATTCAAATTTCTGTGACCCCAGGAGTCAAGAAATAAGGGCTCGTCCGGGATTTGAACCCGGGACCTCTCGCACCCAAAGCGAGAATCATACCCCTAGACCAACGAGCCAGATGTCATAATTTCATAAACATCTGTCTCTCTCTACCATCAATTAAATAATCCAAATTGGTGATGTGGCATCTTAGGGCCCCACATCTCATATATGTAAACAACACGCTCTCAACACAACTCATTATGTTGTAGTTGCAAGATTAGTCAACAGCCTAGTGTTTTGTTCTGTCATTTCAGGACCGGATAAAATTCCAAACAATTGACTGGACACCACTCAATATAAAAATTTGGATTTAGCTTATTGCCAGTGCTTTTCTGCACTTTTTTCATCTGCATGTATTCCAACTGGTTAACTCAATAATATATAGTACATTTTGGTGCAGGTTTTGTAGTCCATAGTCTTTTGCTTTGCCTGAAAAATTATCAGTACAACAGTTTCTCAGTTGTGTGACCCACAGGTTAAAAAGAAGGGCTCGTCCGGGATTTGAACCCGGGACCTCTCGCACCCTAAGCGAGAATCATACCCCTAGACCAACGAGCCTCTATGTACAATTGTACACATCTGAATTTGTTTCCATCTGAGACCTGTAATTTAACTCTTCTAGCTGATGATGTGGCGACTTGGGGCTTCAAGTTTCATCTGGTCCAACAGCGCCCCCCGGTGGTCTCATTTATACGTGCGTCTGACTGTGCATGATAGGCATGCCCCAAAGATGTGTACATCATCCCTATAATTTAGTTTAATGATAGCCATTGCAATCTAATTGTAACAATAACAGCAATGACTCCATTTTGAAACTTAACGATATAAATGTAATAATGAAATTAAATGCTACAGATGAAAATAATTATTTACGTTTTGCAATGAAGAATAATAGCAGCAGAACAAGCTTAACACTTTGCATAATTTGGTAATTTATTAAAATACATATGGTACCACTGGAGGACAATGATTTTACTGCTGTAACTGCAGGTCTGTCGAAGGTTTCATTTAACTCCGAAGCTGCCACACCCACACATTTTGCATTTTCTGCGTTTAACGTGTAGAAATAGCAAACCAGACACTGTAGCACTAGCAGCCAGCTTATGGTTTGGATATTTTACTGACCATCAGCATGACGTCCCGGTCACTGCACTCACAAGTCCCGTTCTGCCAGTGAGGGCGCGGGATTCACACAACTGCTATCCCCTAAAAACTGCTAAACCCAAGCGACCCCCAGTTTCAGTGACTATACCCGCCCTCGCCCTCATGTTTGGCCCACAGGGCCACCGTAGAAAAAAAAAAAAAGGCTGATGACCAAATTAAATTAAAACAAGATATAAGATATCTAAACTTGATAGTACAAAACGTTAAAAATGTACATTACTGTCCTGCAAATGTAAGAAGCAATGCTGCAGTTCACTAAAAATTATTTACTAAACACTTTTCTTCTGCATTTTAATTTATTAGTCTTAGTACTGGTGGCTGCCACCCAATCTATAAACACACTCTTTGCCTTTTTACCTCTGGTGGCAGCGATTTTCATTTTCTATTATCTTTTTCTTAATTAGGGAAAAACTAAGCACAACATTGTAAGTACATCTGAGGTAGTGTGTACCAGTGTGAAAACATGCACATGAACAAGAGCAGCAGATTTTTCAGTTCTTTACATTTATTAAGAATGTAAAAAGAATAGCAGGGTATGTATCCTTCCAAAACATAATGAAAAATCCAAACAGATGCAGAATCTAGGCATGGGTGAGGGAAGAACTTGCTTCTCAGAACAGGAGTGCTGATCTAGAATCAGGTTGGCAATCCACAAAAACAAGGATGTGTGAATAATGAAAATATGAAGGGAGTAATTGTGGAAAGCAGGAGAAGAGCATACATTTGAAATAAATGTAGACAGTCAACTGGGAAAATCAGCTCCCCAGCAAAAGCCTCACATAAGAGGCCACCTGAATAACCTCTGGATCAAAACTCCTGTTTTAAGAAACTTGATGTAAAAGGGCCAAACCAACAGTGTGAATGTGGAAAGAACAGACCAAAGAAGAAAGCAAATGGAAACATCATTTTTACTCTTCAGTCTTTCCTCAAAGGTACAGTCTGCTCATTAATGCCCTCCTTAGTGATGACGCAAACCCGAAGGGCATCTCCGGTGTAGACATCTCTCTCTGCAGCTGAGATGAAGACATCTTTGACCAGCTGAACCGCCTTGTCCTGAGTCAGAGGGACATGCTGCACACCCTCCATGTTCTTAAAACCAATCTGGGGGCAGAACGTGTTGGAAAGAGACAAACATGAACATAACTCGTCCACTGTAAGGAAACTTGACAGGAGCACTGTACATTTGTTTGTCTGAATACTTAGTTAGTATGCATGTGTGTTATGTACCTGGTTGTCAAGCAATGGCTGCAGCATGGCACTTGCCGATCCTCCAGCCTTGTAGGTGTCTCTCTGGTAAGAGCCCACTGGGTCAAAACTGTACACTGCTCCCTTGCCTACATTAGATATTAAATATGACAAAATAACACTTATTACAATAAGATAGTAAAAGCTTTACAGTTTCCAACTTAGACGCAGCAAAGATAATAGAATATAACTTTGATACAATGATGCACAATATAAGCAAACCACAGACTTTAACAGCATAATACTTTCAGTCACCTGCAATTACAGCAGATCAGAATGTCATCATGTAACAGCATCCTGGACAAACTTACAAAAAAAAAATTCTAATCTTATTAGCTGATGAATTTAAGTACATACCCTCTTCATCCAGTCCTCCAATGATGTTGTAGACGTAGTAGGGGAAGAACCTCCTGCTATATAGGATGGTAGACAACATGGCTGCGATGGCTCCGCTGGTCATTGTCTTGTTGTTTGAATGTTTGTACATCTGAGAGTAAAGACGGAACAAGAGAAGAAAAGAACCAAGATGACATCCTTATTGTTAATTAACTGTGGTGACACTGGAGACTATTTAAGGTGTTTGTGCAATTTAGAGGAGACCTTGCAAAACAAATATCCATAATGTATACACAGTCACTCAAAGTTTCTTGTAAGAGATTTTTAGAATAATTCAAACTGAAAAAAATACAACTGTCATCATTAAAAGCAAACAAGACACATAAAAAATCAGACTATTGTGAATTCTGTCGTAAACAGCACTGAGATAAACAGACTGTGCTGGGCAGGGGCAAGCAGAATCAGCAGAAATATACTTTTTTTTTTAAGGATGAGACTAATGAGAGAACGAAACTGCCTGAATCAGCTCACCTTTAATCTGGCATCAATGATTTTGGTCAGAGTCAGGCAGTCGCCATGGAAACCGCTGCATCCAATGACGGTTGTGTCTGTCCTGTAAGGTGAGAAACAAGCACAACAGACACAGTAAGAACAGTATATCCTTCAGTCATTCATGTGGCACTGACGGGTGATTTTTATCCCCAATACCGTCGGGCCTGTAACCGAGGAGCTAGTACAGCATTAATAGTCACAGGGAAACGGCACTGTCCATTTTACAAGAGTACTGACGCTGCAGTGACTTCAAGAAATTGACAGGAGGACCCGTGACAGATTAATTAGTGATGATATAGTGATGATATGGTGTCTTATTATTGTTAATTCTGCTGCCCTTCATTGAAAGTAGGGAGGGAGGTGACTGTGCACACTTACAGCTTGTAGCATTTTGGTGAGTCCCGGCTGTGGATTGAGTAGCCTTCACTCAGCCTGGTGTCTGAGGCTACGATGGCGAAGTCTTCCCCGGCAACAGCTAGTACAGTTCTGAAAATAATAACGAATAAATGACACAACACAGACTAGTTAATTCATCTTATAAACACCGTCACTAAACAGGAAAGTGCACTGGTGTCACTGACACTTGCTAACGGAAGCTAAGCTACTGATACGAAACTGAAACTGTGGTACTAGTTAACTAATCCTTCCTTTTATACATCCATAGCCATTAATGTTAACTTCCCAGTAAGTTATTATGGGAATAGCTCGTGTTGTGGACTAACAAGCCCTGCTCTGTTCTCAAACTTTTCATTAGCGTTACCTTTGTTTTGTTTCCGTGTGCTAAGTTGGCTAGCTCATTAGCACAGTCCAACTGGAGGTAAATGTTAGCTAGTAGGCTAGCTAGCCAGCAGTTGGAAAATCAAACTCACCCTCCGTTGAAAGCGTACGGTGAGAACCGGTGCTCTACCGGACCGGTATAATGATATTCTTTCATCTTCCCAGAGTCTCCAAAAGTCTGCGCAGAGAGCATCTTTGTTACGGATAGACAACAGTGTTCAGCTTTCTGCCAGGTAAAGTCGCTGTATCACTGCAATATGGCAGCCTCTTCTTTTACTGTCTGCTCGCCCGCGTGTTCAGTCGTACTCTGTGTCAGAGCGCCCCCACAGGATGTTTCTAATAAAGCAGGCGCTGTCAGTGAGGCCAGCATTACATAAGCTTTCATCAGGACCAGAATTATATGTGACCTTACAGCACTGGGTAATTCTGTCTGATTTGAAAGGATAATATAAAATATATCAAAAGCAGAAACCAAATAATTGAATAATCCAGATTTGCAGATTGCTGGACTGCAGGTAAACAGATTTACAAGACAAGTAATAATAAGTTGTTTGTAAGATGAAGTCAGTTATCTGCACAACTGAATGCATCAAAACTTGATGGCATCAAAACCATAATTTGGGTGACAATAAAAATTCAAATACCTTTCAATTTCCTGTTATTCACTCATACATTCATGGAACATTAAAGGCTCAAACACAGCAGTCAGTCCATCTTGTAATGGTGACAGTATGAAAGTTTTAAGATGTTACATATGTAAAGCCTCCTATCCCTCTTATTTTTTTTTAAAAGAGAAAAAAGTGCATAAAAACAATGGTAAAGTGAACACATACATTCAGTAATTAAACTGACGGATTTCATTTATTATGGTACACAAGTTACAAAAGAATGACTCTTTTGTTAAGTAGCTTTTATTGAAAAACAAGACACTTCAGAATTCAGTGACTATGACATTATTAGCAACAAATATTCCTTAAACAACCTGCTCATTGCAGGACAATACAAAATAGATCAAATAAAAAAAATAACAAAAACAACTTATTTTAAGGTGATTGCAAAAACATCAATAATAATAATCATAAATGATGGATGCCAATTCGATTACAATTCTACGTACTTACAATGAGTGGTTACATTTTTGTACAATTATCAACAGTGAAGGGTTGAGAAACTCTGTTTTGATAAACAAGACTCACACATAAATACCTGAAAACTGCAGCAGCCGTGAGGTCTACCACAGCCAGTGTCTATTACATTTCATTACACAGGATCACAAGCACCATGTCATTATGTTAGACAAGACTTTGTTTAAATAAGACTGCTCTTTACTGGCCTGCCTCATTAAATAAAGTTTATTAAACGGTAGTTTATAAGATACAAAAACATACAAAAATGGTTTGAAACCCTGATTGTTTCAGTAGTACAAGATCAAAAGCACCATTTGTTCAACTGAAACAATTTCCCATCAAACATTTATCACTGCAGGAATGTTCAGAAACTACAGGATTCATTGGTTTAATGAAGTAGGAACACACTGATACTGTTAGTGGTTCACAGTTTAGTGCAGTATATCTGGATGGATTTGATTTACAGTTTAGCTGTTAATATTATTTCTGTATGGTGTTTGAGGTTTAGTCAGTCAGTCAGTCTCTAACATGACAGAACAGAGCTGCTATGCTAAAGCTAATGCCCAATCTGGGCTTTATAAGCACATACATTTGAAGTATAACCACATACATTATTTTAGTTTGGCTTGAAGATGGGAAATAAGAATTCAAATTATAGGCCTGCCTTACTGATGTTGTCAGAGCTTTCACAGAAAATATTAATGTTTGTTTTCTAGTGTTAAACTCTAAAAGACCAGTCAGTCAGTTAAGAGTAACAGCAGGTTGAGATCTTATGTTTGATTGTTGGTATTTGGTAGGAGGGCTAAAACCTTTGTTTATTTTTGGATCACAATCTGGGCCTTTAAAACATTCTATAAGACAGACTTTGAGAAAAACAATGACCTGGTCGTTTGAAATGTTACAGCTTCTGGAAATGAACTAATGACAGTGCATTTGTGTACAATTCGGTAAAGGTACTGTGGTTAAAGATGCTGTTGCTCATTTTTGAGCTGACTTTGACTTCTTAGGTGTTTTGGCTCCTCCCTTCTTCTTGGGTGTGGTGAAATCTTTGTCGCACACTTCGCATACCCAAAGCCCTGAGGAGACAGAGAGACTGAATTAATTACTTTGAAAAAGACAACTAGAAATACACTCTTTTTTTTTTAAAGCAAGAAAATTAAATGTATGACTATAAAAATGGAAAGTATGTGTTCAAGTCTGTTTTTTTTTTCTCTCATAGTGTTTGTTGCCCAGTCACCCAGGGCAATGTTGATCAGGACTGTAGTTTAAGTCAAGTAAGTGGTTGTCTATCTGTCTGCCCATCAATCCACCCTCCACATACCATGTACTGTATCTATGTCCATCCACTCACCAGTAGGAATGGAGTCCATGCCCACGCAGAATGTGTGGTATCCTCTATCACATTTGTCACAGAACATCATCTCGTCCTCGTGGTGGGGCTGCTGGCACACGGTGCAGGTCTTACACTCCATACACTGCCAACGGTACGTCTGGATTACACTCACCAGCTCCGCACTCATGTCCAAGCAGGACGGGTGGCCTAAAGATTACAGACATGGAGACACGTGCACAGAAGCAAACATGCATGCACAGAACCAGAGACGCACACATATCCAAGGACAGAAATAAATATAAAACACATGCACACACACACACACAAGCAAACAGGAAGACACAAAAACAGACATAATGTGAACAGGCCCACCCATCCACATGCACACACGTGAATACACCGTCTTGTTGCATCAGAAAACCTCAAGATCATTACAACGAAAGAGCAACATTTGGAATTCAAATATTTTTTAACTGTAAAGTATTTGAAATATTTTATGTTTGTCTAATAAATAAAACACTAAAATTTCCCTGTATTGACATCTGTTTGAACCACATATGTGTTTGCAAGGGAATTATGAACATTAACTGAAATTCCACACTTTACCATCTAAATATAAATACAACAAGGCAGGATAAACATTTGGCTGAAAATATAAAATGTACTTAAACACCACCCGTGATTCTAACTTAGCATATTTGGCACAAAATATCAATATCATTAGAAGTGGTTCAATTCTGCTGCTGTTGTGTAGAAAATTCTGGATTCTGGAGATATTTACTTGACCACAAAGTTAAAAAAAAGAAGACATCACAACAAAAAACAGGGAACTGTCCTTTAAAATTAAGCGTGTGAACTTACCACTGTTATCACATTGGGAGCAGTGAATGAGAGCCTCTGGCTTGCCTTTCTTGTTGGCCTCTTTACCCTTCTGGCAAATGCCACATATAGCATTGGGAATGACCTTAGGCTGCAAGGGCAGAATAATGCTATAAAAACCAATCATACATGGGTATCCTGTAGTTATGGACAACAAAGTAGTTCAACAAATGTTTGGAGAATAAACAAAAAAACCTCTTTCGGGGCACACTATATGAATTCATCTTGACTGATTTATTCACTTTAAACTCAAAAATCAATCATCTAGTATCAAAGCTGCCTTCCTACTAAGTTTGATGGCACTGAAATCTATCCCAGGGTACAAATACAAGAAAGGTGTATCATGTCTAACAGACCTTGCAAGCATGTGGCATTTAAAATATACAGTAGATTTTTTTTCCCCATTGATCAACTTTATAGGAGACTGACTTTAAGGATCCTGCAGTGCTTGAAAAAACATCTTCTATTATTATATAAGAATGTTCAAAGCTATTTGACAAATATTCATCACTTCTCAATATGAACCAATATGCTGTCAGAGACAAGCGCCACTTCTCCCTCTTCTTTGAGTTTGAAAACTTAATTTCCCTTCTTTAACTGTGTTGTATAAATATGGATATCTGAAGAGTTGCCTTCTATTGAATGTACTGAGTGTCACAGAGGACAGAAAGGTAAGAACCAGAGCAGGAAGGTAAAGAGACTCTGGGACATTTAAATCAGGATGTCACACAGGAGCTGTTTAAAATTTGAATGTCTCTATTGGAAGACACAGAACACCTTTGGATCACTAGCATAAAATATGAATGGATGGTTATTAGTGACATTATATTATGATATTACAAACATTGTGACTCAAACTGTTAACGAGTCAGCAACGTTGAATAATATAACAAAACTATTTTTTTATATCACAGCTAACACTATAACACATGTGGCTAGAAGGCTAGAACCGTGGTTCAAAAATCAAGGCCTGCAAACTATGGATATGAATAATCGTTAGATGCCTACAGGATTCAACAGTATCCCTAAAATGTACAAAATCTGTTGTCAACTGACAAAATTCACTTTGTTTTTCTGTTTTTCATGGACAAAGCATGTGTTTAGCCTGATTAGCCTGCATCATGTCCAGTTACCTCTAATGCCTCAAGATATGGTGAGACATCCTTCATTAAAATGTCCCCTGATTGGAAAGGAGCCAAAGGTACAAAACTATGGTTCAATAAAGGACACAATTTGGTACTGATGATATCCAAGAAACAAAGGAGAAAACTAAACAAAGAGAAAGACAGCAGCAGGAAAGGGAAGTAAGAAAAAGGACGAGCTGGACACAGTCCCCTGAACTGCTCATGCACATTTACATATATATTCACTATGCATATGTGAATATAATGAATATTTCACCACCGATTCACCTGAAAATTCAGCTGTTCATAGATTTGGCCTGGCTAGGATTACTGAAATCATTAGTAAAAGCTTTGTCCATACTGCTATCCCGAACTGATAATGTGGTTGTGGGTACAGCCGCTTACATTACTAGCAGGGCCCAGCCTACGCTTTATTAAGTCCAATAAGTCTGCTTCATGCCTGCACAGTCAAAACATCTCTTCATTGGAAACATCCAGACAGTAAAACTGAAAAGGAGCAATTCATGAGGCTGAATCCAGCTAGTTTGAAGTTTTATTCTAAATTAACTAAATTTGGACATGAAATACTGTATTTTATGCACAGAAAAGAGAACAAAACTTTTAACATTACATATAATTTCAGACACAGTACAGAGGGACAGTTAAGTGTGAACCTTATACTAGCTGACAACACATTCATCCACAGCTAGCCTCCACTGATTTTAGATCAGTGGATCAAATGGTATAAATATCTTGCTTTACTTTTATTGACATCTAAGTGATTATGTCTCTGCTGTCAAGAGATTTCTATAATGTAAGTGATGAGGTTTGTAGCCATTGCTACAAATATTAACGTGTTAGCTGTGCCTCACAGCTTCCTCACACCTGCCTGGACTGAATGTACAGTATCCAGTGGAACTGAACACGTCACAACCTTACGACTGTACTGAAAATCATGGCTCTCAAATTCAATGTCTGACACACAAAATAATGAAACCTTCTGAGCTCCTTCTGAGAATCAAACTAGCACCACACATTCTTGGCTAGACTTTTCTAGACTTCTTAGCTGTCGGATTCACTGATTCAATTGCAAAAAGTATAATCGGCTGCACATGATGTTTATGTAATTAATGTCATATTACTGTTTGAAACTACATCAAACAGTGAATACCAATTTTTTAATCTCCATAATGTCCCGTCTATGTATAAGCTACAGAAAGGTGGAGCCAAAGCTTTTATATCAATTCAAATTCAAATCATTAACCTGAACATGTCATGTTAATGGTGCAACACAGATTTAACATGTATGTAACATGCAACATGTATCACATCTGAAAAAACACTGCTGTAAAGGCAATTAGTCAATCAGTCAATCTAATTCCAACTTTGTTGTTCATAATTAGTTTTTATTCATGAGCCGTTTGTGAAACACCACACTACTCAAAAGCTTTAGTTTTCACCAATCATGAGGTCACCATTAACCACTGAACATACTAGATGGTAGCCAGACCAGAGCGAAGTAACGTTAATCAGCTAGCAGTCTGCATCACTGCCTCAAACTTTTCCTGTCACATGTAGTGTCTTTTGTGGAGACATAAAAGTCATTAGAAATAAGTAGATCTCTCATCTACTTTTGAAACTTCTGAAAATGGGAAAATAAATTAAAAAAAAATCTACCACTGAAAAGAGGACTGGCACATTCTAAGTCCATGGGCATTTTACTCTGGCCAATTTAACAGAGTTACAAAGTCATGAATCAAACCTGGATTCTGTATATTGCATTTTTTTCAAATACAGAAATGCCCTAAAGTTGTTTCATCTATACTGTAGGTCCTTTGCACTCATCACATATTGATACAGTACATGGATATTAGGTTACTGAGTAATTCTAGTTATTTCTGGCTACCAACATGCCATGCCATGTCTGTAGGCTCAAAAGCATATGCAAAATGATCTGATGAATAAAGGTCAATTCAAGGTCAAGTTAAATCAAACTTAAGCACACTGAAACCCGTAAACAGACACTAGAAAAGGACCATGCCCACACCACAAAGCTGAGCCAAACTCAACTGGACTTACCCAGGTCCATCATACTCTTAATAATGGTAATATACCAGCATATTTTTAGGCGCTGGAATTGTGTGTGCACAGCACAGTGGGCTGTAGGGAGCAAGACTCATATAATACTATTTGCCCATCTACAGTGCCATTTATTTAACATTTCTTTAACATGACTACCAAAGATATGCCATGACTGGGTGTCAAAGAAAAGTACACTGGTGTGGGGCTTGTCCAGCAGAGTCCAAAACCAGACAGATAGCATGCAGACTACTTCTAGCTCAGCTCAGCAACAGTGTGAACAAGGTCAGCAAGTCCTCATCTCTCAAGGACAGGTAACGACCATGTCAAACAGCTGTCTGATACTTATTGAAAGATTAACAGTACATCACATGGTGTATAAACAAAACATATTATTATACCAATACACACTTTAAACATGAAGGTTAAGTGCATTCTACACTTCAGATATAAATGTTAAAATTCTCTAGTGTTAACATCAACTACTTTAAAAGCAACCACAAAATGTATGTGGTTTATATTTTCTATATCAGAGTAACAAAAAGACTTTTCAAAAATGAAAAAGCAAAACTAGCAGCCAAAACATCCACTTACTTGTCTTGGAAGTATCTTTTTTTGACAAGTGAGGACAGACAAGAGGTATATTGAAGACACTCAAAAGGAAAAACTTTTAAAGTTCAAATTTGTCTTCGCTGAAAAAACAAAAAAGGTGAAAGTGCAGTGAAAAAGAAACAAGTGAACTGTTCCTTTAAAATGTTCTTATTGCTCACAGTCTGGTACGAAGAGGGGGGAAAAAAAAGCCAAGTGGCAATCATAAAAACAAAAACTGAAGACAGGACCCCCCAGTGAGTGTGTGTGTATAACTGTATATATGTGTGTGTGTGTGTGTGTGTGTGTGTGTGTGTGTGTGTGTGTGTGTGTGTGTGTGTGTGTGTGTGTGTGGCCCAGGTTGTCCCAGCTGAAATGCTGACAAACTGTAGAAGCCGGAGAACAAAGTGAAGAAAGCTAGGGAGGGGTGGCGGGATGGATGGAGTAAGGGAGTGGTAGTAGTAGAAAGAGGAGGAGGGGGTAGAAAGTGCTGCTGCTGTTGTTGGAGAAGAGTTCAGGTGGTTTTGTCCTCTACCTTGTACCCTGGGGTGGCTTTGTGGGAGGCTGAGTGGCGCAGGCTGCCGTCTTTGCCCGGGGTGGATGTCCTGTCTTTGGCCTTGGACTTGTGGCCCTGTCCACCTGCTCCCTCCTGGCTCTCCACATCTGATGTGTTGCCTGAAGAACTGTCCTGTAGAGAGAAGGACAAGAGGTTTCAGAGTAACGTATATTACAATATTTTAATGTTGATACATGAATCAAGTATGGCTGATGTTAATGATGGATGGAGTGATCTAACACACATCCAGTGGCAACTAGAGTATCACTCTAATGTCTTACAGATGAGTTCTTGTTCTTTTTCTCATCTTTGCCATCCTCGGCATCGTCTGAGTCGGGCTCTGAGTCCAGTGCAGGGAGTTCTGGATCCAGTGGAGGCTCAAACAGAGCTGTGTTCAGTGGCAGGTATCGCAGCTCATTGGGAGAGTACCTGTTATGCACAACACAATGATGCATCAGGGCAAAACATTCAGTAGAACAATAGATAATACAATACTATAAGCCTATTCAGAAAACACTATTTCACTTAGGAAAAAATAGACCAATTGCAGGCAAAAGCTTTTATCTAGGTGTGTAACTGTACCTTTTGTAGTAGTCTTGAAATTGTCCTGGTATAAGAGCCACAGGGTAGGGCCCTGTCCTGGTCAGCTCTGGAGCCAGCACCTTGAACCTGCCCTGAGGCACCTGGATGATCTAAGAGAGCACAAAAAAAAAATGCAATGCTCAAAAATTCTGTGTCTCTTATGTAAAACGAATCCATGTAAAATCACAGATCATCCATATCACAGGTTGGACTTACATGTGTCTGGAGGTCAAAGTAAGCTCTCCTCTCCTCCATACGCTCCCTGTTGAAGTTACTGTTGAACTCTGCAGCTTTTTTTGCTGCCTTCTTAATGTACTCAGGAACCTTACTGGCCTCCACCCTCTGAGGATTCTGCTGCTGCATTTGCTATGAAAGGAAAATGGACAAAGCCACATGGTGAATTATAGTAAAGTATAATGCCTCATTATTCATCAGCCCTAAGTTCAACGGGATATTTCTGTTGTTTTTGTACTTACAGAGTACTCTTTAGCTATCCTCTGTCGCTCTCTCTCCTGCAGTATGACTGAATACTCAGAGTGTTTGGTGGGATACTCCTTTATCATCAGATCTATCACCTCATCACTCCGCAAAGCTGTCAGACCTGGAAATAAACAAAAAACACTTGCATGAACAAATACTACTCACAGCAGATCACATCAACAGGGTTCCTCACAAAAGGATTTTGTGCACTACAGTAAAACAACTGTGCGCTTCACTAGAGTTCTGAGATTTGGTTCCTACCCAGAGTGCACTGTGTTTCAGTGATGACATTCTGTTCACGCAGGTAAAGTTTCTCTTTGTGGGACAAGTCTCTCCTCTCCATATCTTCAGAGGGACAAAAAACAACATCAGAAGCTTTCTGAGTGCCTATACTTGTAAATGACCAAGAATTATTAGTGGAATGGCTGTCTTCTGTAAATGTACACATTTGCATATTAACCTCCTAGGACCTGGCGTCCACATATGTGGACGTCACATTTTGGGTTCTCTAGACCACAATACTAACTTTTTCTCAACAAGGGCCTGGTGACCACATTAGAGGACATTATTCTGCCACTTAGTGGTGGGAGAAGAGTGTAACACATTACAGATTAGATTCTAGATAGCAGACAACACACCCAGATGTTCAAATGGCCACTCCCGATCCCAATCCTGCCCTGGTAAAAAATTCAATCAAATTTCATGGTTGATTCTTGTTCAAATATGTATAAAAGTATTCAATCTTTGTTATGGAAGTAAAATTTTACAAAAGTTAGGAACTGTAATGATTTACCATGCCGCTAAACATGATGTCCACATATGTGGACAAAGGGACTTAGTTTTGTTAGTTAAGAAGCAGATGTATATGACTGGTACAGTTATGAGGCATCGGGTCGCTGCAGCAGTGCAGAAGCTACCAACTGACAAAAAAATGAAAAAGGACGGAAGAGGTACCTCAGCACAAGTTACCACTGAGGATGGAAAGATTTGCGTGGTAAAGTGGTATGANACTATAAGCCTATTCAGAAAACACTATTTCACTTAGGAAAAAATAGACCAATTGCAGGCAAAAGCTTTTATCTAGGTGTGTAACTGTACCTTTTGTAGTAGTCTTGAAATTGTCCTGGTATAAGAGCCACAGGGTAGGGCCCTGTCCTGGTCAGCTCTGGAGCCAGCACCTTGAACCTGCCCTGAGGCACCTGGATGATCTAAGAGAGCACAAAAAAAAAATGCAATGCTCAAAAATTCTGTGTCTCTTATGTAAAACGAATCCATGTAAAATCACAGATCATCCATATCACAGGTTGGACTTACATGTGTCTGGAGGTCAAAGTAAGCTCTCCTCTCCTCCATACGCTCCCTGTTGAAGTTACTGTTGAACTCTGCAGCTTTTTTTGCTGCCTTCTTAATGTACTCAGGAACCTTACTGGCCTCCACCCTCTGAGGATTCTGCTGCTGCATTTGCTATGAAAGGAAAATGGACAAAGCCACATGGTGAATTATAGTAAAGTATAATGCCTCATTATTCATCAGCCCTAAGTTCAACGGGATATTTCTGTTGTTTTTGTACTTACAGAGTACTCTTTAGCTATCCTCTGTCGCTCTCTCTCCTGCAGTATGACTGAATACTCAGAGTGTTTGGTGGGATACTCCTTTATCATCAGATCTATCACCTCATCACTCCGCAAAGCTGTCAGACCTGGAAATAAACAAAAAACACTTGCATGAACAAATACTACTCACAGCAGATCACATCAACAGGGTTCCTCACAAAAGGATTTTGTGCACTACAGTAAAACAACTGTGCGCTTCACTAGAGTTCTGAGATTTGGTTCCTACCCAGAGTGCACTGTGTTTCAGTGATGACATTCTGTTCACGCAGGTAAAGTTTCTCTTTGTGGGACAAGTCTCTCCTCTCCATATCTTCAGAGGGACAAAAAACAACATCAGAAGCTTTCTGAGTGCCTATACTTGTAAATGACCAAGAATTATTAGTGGAATGGCTGTCTTCTGTAAATGTACACATTTGCATATTAATATAGCATATATCACAATGTTAAAATATAATAGAAATATGATTTAACACGAATCTCATAATCTATAATAATCAAATAAACCTATAGTTTTTGATCAGCAAATTATCAACAGATTAAGGACTATTATAAAATTTTTCTTACCAGGATACTTCCTCTTGAATGATGTAACTCCCAGATACTCGCTGACCTGCTCTTGCAGCATGTAATACTCTCCTGTGTCATCTGGCGGCCACTTGTACTCTGTCAGGTTCTCTGCTGGGAAATATGTTGGTCTGGGAGGTTGTGGTGGGAGAACAACAGCTTAGTTTAAACTAAATACAAGTTCATTTTTCTTATCCATAAAAGTTAAAGTAAACCATTAAAACTGTAATATATTTCTGTTCAACGTGTGTTTGCATTTGTATAAATTCATGAAATAAGAAAATTATAACCCTGTACTTTGTTATACTGATATTAATTTCCTATACTGTGTGTTGGTGTGTGTGTTTGGGTGTAAGGACAGAGGGTGTTGTACACTGTACAAATTGTAAAGTCCCTTGAGACAAAAGTAGATTAAACATGTCTTACACTCTTAACAAACACACCAAAGAAGATGACAATGGCAATTTTGAGGATAGAGCATAATCAAAAATCATATAAATACAAAAATTTTTTGAACCCATTGGTAATTAACTGGTTAGAAACAAAATGTTGGACAACATTTTAAGTTAGCACTCTGCAAGTTATTGTTTCACACCAAGCACCAAGCCAACCTACCCAAGATCTTGGCTAGAGGTGTCACAGCTTCGAGAGCTGTCCCCTGAACCCATCCTACGTCTTTTAGGAGGCTGGCTGCCATCATTGGACTCCTCCTCTATTACATCCTCCTGCAGTGGAAAAGAAAAAGTGCAATTTTAACTTATAATAATGATATATTGTGATGTTAACAACTAGTATACAGCATGCTGTCCTCTCTACTTTTTCATTTACACATATGGGGCAAGTTCACAGGAATTTTCTTCAGCATTTCTTCACAAACATCTGCTTAGGGTAGTTTTAAAAACATATTCATGCTTCTGACCTACAACCAGCATCAGTGGATGACTGAAAGAGGGATGGACATGGAATCACAGATTGACCCCCGTGACATTTATTTTTGGACATCCTTAGATCTCAACTTCACTTCATCTTGAACTAAGACTTCAAGCACATTGTCCCATCTAAAAAGCAGATCTGCACCTTAAAAATCATCTTCCTATTTATCAGTTATCTAGTCTAGTTATCGTTAAACTGGATTCAGAAGGGTTTAGTTTTGGAGCTTTAGGTCCTGTCTGTAAGGAGGCCTCTTTTAGAACAAGATGAGGCTGAATAAAAATTATAATTGTGCGTGGGTGAGGATGTTTTTCTACTAACCCTACATCAATATCAAATCTATTGCCTCATCATTTGTTGATTGGATGGTGTGATTGGAAGTAACCTACTTATTACGCAAATACAACCTGTGATTCCTTGGCAACCCATTTGTGTCCAACCAAAACAGAAAGCATGAGTTTATATGCACAGTTGCCAAAGTAGTGACTGGCAGAAGGAAGGAGTCGGCTACATAAAATTGCAGTCAAACCACTTACGCTATTTCTGACTTGGACCCTTGGGAAAGAATACGGGTTTCTGTTTGTAAACGCAACAGAGAAACACAAACCACCCCAAATAGACTAACTATTCATTCATCGCAACTGAAAACAAAGGAGTGATGCTAATGTGGCTAACAATTGTCAATCATAGACGAAGGCAGCCGTTGGACAGTCAGCTAGCTGTTAGCTAAACAACCAACCATGCAGAGCTCCGGCACACAGCTATCTGTTATTCGTGTCGTTACGGAGTATAAATGTCACCTTTATGGATTGTGCTCCAGGAGTAGCGGGGTTACTATCGCAGGGCGGTCTGGCGGGGAGCACAGCAGCCATATTTCGCTAAATAAAGCGGCTGTTGGAGTAGCTCAGCGGCCGTTCCTTCGTTGGTTTCCTTCTTCTTGTGAAGTATTGTGGCCGTTAACGAATGTTTAGTTACTTAACCGCCATCTTCTGGACTGGAGTGTAGGTTTGGAATTGTATATTATGTCGTTACGTCTTAATTGCGAATGGCATTTATATTCTATATACAATGGGTATATTATTTGGCAAATTTAAATATTAATTTAAACTTGTTCTTATGATAAATATTTGTTGTGTGGAATGGAAAGAGGCATATCCAAAAACTGTTAGCTGGTTAACAGTGCCACTCGGCGGCAGTCTTGAGACTTTACAATATTTGGCCCGTTAGTCTTGCTTTTATTTTGAAACGGCAAAGCACGTACGGGAAGTCGGAGGGGAAAAGCTGCTGGAATCCGCGGATATCATCAACAGGACTATTTTCCTTTACTTAGCTAGCTATCAATCTGTGAACTACTACTACTCCCTTCCTTACCTTTACCTGTCAAACCGCCACACTGGCGATGTCGGAGTCTTACGGTAAGGAGGGTGTTTTGACAAGTGTCCACCATTAACATCTTCCTGTAGCCACAGATGGGGATGAGGCAGGTGTGCCGAGAGAGGTTTTTCTCACCGTAAACAGATAGCTGACAGGCTAACCGAGGCGCTGGTGGAGGCTCCTGGCCTTAAAAATGTCATGTCAGCGTAAGCAAATCCATAGAGGCTATACAATTGCGTTTACTCTGGCTGTACAGACAAAATGTATCGACTTTATAAGGTCACAAATCCCCACAGAGGTTAGCGGAGTGGACAGGAATCTGGCACCTGAGGATGATGGAGCTGATATGAATATCTGAGCTGTGCATCCTGTAAACCACACAAAATACAAGGAATGTAGGTGATAGCTATTAAGATGATAACCATGGTTTGTGAGGTTGGATTAGCTGAACCTTTCATATTAGGATGATCATGATTTTGAACTGCAGCTCAGATACTAATGTACAGTCCCAAAACCACTATTCATTAATGTCAGTGTTAAGTGTGTTTATTCGTGGGAAAACTCACATTCCTCCATCCCACAGAATGAGTTATTTTTATATTACCACAGATGATCAGGATTATTATTAAGGATACTCTGAATATGATTATTAAAGATTGTGTGATATGTATTGAGCAGAACACCTGAGATGAACAATTTATTACTCTTTCTACATGATCACAAACAGATCATTCTGTACTGCAATTTCTTAATCAGCTGGTATTATATTGTCACCAGTATAACTGTGGTAAGGAAATGTTGTCCAGCTCATGTATTGGTTTGATTCTAGTTATGACAGTCATGATTGCAGTAGTAGACAAATCAGACAAATCTTCTTGTGACTATATATGTGTGTGTGTGTCTGTTCCCTCCTCAGATTTCCTGTTCAAATTCCTGGTGATTGGGAATGCTGGAACAGGCAAATCCTGTCTGCTGCACCAGTTCATAGAGAAGAGATGTAAGTCACAAATACACAGGACATCATTCATGATTCACAGTTTTTCTGACTTCTGGTATTAGTGCAGTAAAGTAGTGTTGTCTAAAACTCCTAGAAATAGTATGTCATATGTATTGTTATTGAAAAACTTTCAAAGTCCTGAAATGATCCACTTCATTAGCTTCATCTTTCAATAAACAGAATATATAACATATAGATCAATAAAACTCTGCACTATATTAGTATAGTTCTTCAGACAAATGTTTACATCCTAATTAAGTAGTAATTTGCACTGCATTGAAGGGTATAACACAGTACACATTGTAGATGTGTGAAAATTGGTGCATTCAGTGTTTATGAGAAATCAACACGTATTTGCATGTGAAAATTGGATTTGCTTTTTTTGGTTTAGTTCAGAGACAACAATGTGTCTCCAGAGAGGTTATAAGTTGAGATATTTATATTTATTGTCTTATGCAGTGCATTTTTTTTACTGTAAAGGTATACTGCAGATCATCACTATGCATTGCAATTATTTACTATTAATGGAAATTCTATGTTTTATTTTGTCCTCCAGTTAAGGATGAATCCAACCACACGATTGGAGTGGAATTTGGCTCCAAGATCATCAGCGTGGTCAACAAAATGGTCAAACTGCAGATTTGGGACACTGCAGGACAAGAAAGGTTCAGGTAGAGAAAAATACCAAATAAATGTTCAGGTTCAATTTGAAAGAAAAATTGAATAGGTTTCTTTCACAGCAGACATTGTGACTTGTCAAACAGAGGTGTAACTAAGTACATTAATTCGCTGTATTGCACTGGAGTTATTGCTGTAGCATAGGCGTTGTTAATTTCATGTTTTGAAAAAGAGGATGACATAAAGTTTTTAGCTTTTTTTGTAAGTCACCACATAATATGTCTTGACTTTGTCTATTAAATTGTGTGTGTCAGGTCTGTGACCAGAAGTTACTACAGAGGAGCAGCAGGAGCCCTGCTCGTCTATGATATCACCAGGTGAAACAACCAGTCACAGAACATGATTTCAGATCACCTCAGTGTCATGTCCCTCATTATTTCTTTTTAGTCAGCTCCTACACTTCTCTCTAAAATTTAACCCGTTTCTCGTCTTTCCGTTTCTGCCTGCACTGAAGTCGAGAGACATACAACGCTCTGACCACATGGTTGAGTGATGCCAGGATGCTGGCCAGTCAGAACATCGTCATCATTCTGTGTGGAAACAAGAAGGACCTCGATACAGACAGAGAGGTCACATTCCTGGAGGCTTCACGCTTCGCTCAGGAGAACGGTAGGATCAACACTTTGTGCTCAAATTGGACTGATTGATTGGTTCTTTCTGTATAAAGCCTTAATTTATACATTTCACCTTGACATATTGATAGACAAAGGACTTAAAATAGCTTTCTTGAAAGAAATGCAGTTCTCTTGTTTGTATGCCAAAAGTTGTGTTGCTCAAAATAAAATGGTTGTATTGTTAAGATTACAAAGGAGTGAAGTACTGATATCTGCAATTGAACTTGGTTTTATGTAATGTGTGATGATAACAGTGATAGTTCTGCACATGATTTGTGTCCATTTGTGGTATATGTGGCATGAGGACTTATGTGATATGATGATACCACTGTGTGTGTGTGTGTGTGTGTGTGTGTGTGTGTGTGTGTGTGTGTGTGTGTGTGTGTGTGTGTGTGTGTGTGTGTGTGTGTGTGTGTGGGTGTGTCTGTCAGAGCTGATGTTCCTGGAGACCAGTGCTCTAACAGGGGAGAACGTTGAAGAGGCTTTTGTGCAGTGTGCTCGGAAAATCCTCAACAAGATAGAGTCAGGTAGGATCTCTAATCCTCGCCCATAACCCTAACCCCCGATTCTAAAACCCTCCTTTTCCTAACACGATCAACAAGGCAGACTCCAGACCCTAGACCCCACACTGTAGCATAATGGATAATTGGATAATTTTTCAGAGTTGAAGTTACATGCAAAGAATGTGTCCTTTACAAATCCCAACCAATAACCCTACACCTGGCTGGAGCCAGGACAGCCTCAACAAGATAAATAGAAATGCTATCACATGAGGGGAGTGGAATTCCTTGTAAACCAGATGAGTTCACAATTCACAAATAACAAAAAGGGATGTAGCAGATGGAAAACGTAGTTTTTAAATGTAGTATTTTTGTTTCAGGATATTTTTTACCATGACATGACTGGTTGGCAGTGTACTCAGTAAACTGTATTCTTAACTGTATTGTAAAACAAAAAAAAATATTTTAAAAAACATCTTTTCGGACTTGGTGGTGATCCCAACATGAACCCCACGCGCTCACTTTTCTGTCTCCTCCTTTTCAGGAGAGCTGGATCCAGAGAGGATGGGGTCAGGTATCCAATATGGCGACGCTGCATTACGACAGCTCCGTTCTCCTCGTCGTGCTCAGCCCCAGGGCACCCAGGAGTGTGGCTGCTAGTGGAGGTGCCCTGTAACATACACAGGCAAGGTGAAAGGGCCAGAGTATCAATGTATTTTTACTGTGTGTGCATTGTATAATAATGATATGAGCGTCAGAGGCGACCCTTCATCCACACTCCTGTCACTCATCTTGTGATTTGCAAACTTCTGCAATCTAAATTTAGACTGAGAGTGGAGAGGTTTTTGAGTTTTTTTGTAACGTCATAAAAGCTTAACAGTTGACGAAGGAGGGGTGCTAACTACTGACTTTTGCACATGCCACAATTACTGTTTAATCTTTTTTCTATTTTTTTAGGTTCATGAAAGAAAAGTGACAGTGTATCAACATTTGACAAGGAGCTCACGTTTTGTTGTCTGTGTGCTACAGGGGTTGTATTTACTTCTTCAAAAATCTCCGTTCGTGTGTGTGTATGTGTGTATGTGTGTACGCGTTGGCATGTGTTTAGTGTGTTTCAGACAGGTTTGTGAAGACCAAGAGAAGAACAGCCATTGGGGACCCAGACAGTGTTGGGTTCAGGTTGTGGTGCTGGTGACTCCTCCCTGACCTTTGATCTTCGACCTTCGCACGGAACCTTGAGAACCCTCAGAACCTTTGTTGTCATGGCTGCACTTACATAGAGCCACACCACCCCTCAGACCTCTGAGCATCTCCAAGGTGACCAGAGACCACCCACATCCAACAACCTGCTCCTCTATTGGACCAAACCCTCCCCAGCCCTCCAATCAGGACGTGACATGTAACCTTTCTCTCTCTTCTACCTTTCCACTGATCTGCCCTCACACCTGCTTATCTCCCAACCTACCACATTGTTGTCTTTCCACTACATCCCATCTTCACTACCTAAAGGAATAGTCGACATTTTGGAAAATTTGTGTTTGAATTAAACAAATGAGATGTAAAGTGTTAAATGTTACCTTTAAAGGCGTTGACAGGTGGATATTTAAATTTTGAAGCAACCTAGAGTAGCCCCCTCCCCCTACTTCCCGTATGTGTGCTAAGCTTAGCCAAACACCGCCTGGCTCCAGCTTGACATTTACTACACAGACATGACGCATTGATTTTCTCATCTAACTCTTGTCAAGAAAACACATTTCCCAAATTGTTGAACTGTTCCTTTAACTTATTTAAAACCCTTCCCTGCCACATTACTTCTCTTTCTCCATCCACCTGCTCTGATTGCCCGTGAACTTCCCGCTCCCCTGTTTTAAACACACCACTAACAGTCTACTGACTGCTCATACATTTTGCACTTCCTGAATCTGTACTTTGTCCTAGTAGAGTGCCCCCTGGCAATGCAGTGGCCAAATCACACTTCATGCCCCCCATCTCTCCCTTTCTTGCTTTTTTTTTTTTTCTACATTCCATCATTCTCTCTGTTACCTTCCTATACATCTGCTTACCTGTCTGCCTGCCTGTCTCTTTACACAGCTCTCTGCCTTTCTAAATCTCTCCTCCTGTACCCTTGCAGCATCTTACACACTGTATAGTGTTTCTGTATATAGAGATTGACGCATGTTTTCTCAAACAGAATATCAGAGTATTTCATTAAGAAGAGATATTATATGTATATCAAAGTGGATAATCATATCCAGCATCAGGTTCATGCACCACTGTATAATTATCATGTTAAGCTACAATACACTGGCAACAGTATATGTGGGCAGTACTGTTTGCAGCGTTTATGTTTATTTGTAATTGGGACAAGTTGATGTGGATTACATTATGGACTAACCATTATGTGGAAAATGCTGTTTTATCATTGTTCAAGCTCATAGATTTACAAAAAAACAGACAGAGGCAACCTGAATTGTTCTGAACAGACATTTGGTTTTCTGTTCTAGTTCATCTGAATCATTTGTACTGTGAAAGTAAAATGTCATCTTTTAATTCACAATGGCACATTCACCATTCACCGTTAAATGACAGTGTAACACACTTCTTTGTCCAAAGGATTCCAGTTATGACTAATGACTGATTTATTACAGTAAATGTTGCCTGTTTACATGAATACCTGACTGACTGCTGCCGGCTGTTGGTAAATACTAACTGAATGCATTTAGCAATGATATGAAGTTACCTGATGTGTGCTTGATTTTTGTCTCCAAAGATACTTTATGTCTCGTTTTTAACTTTGAAATAGTCCAGCAACATAAAGCTCTCAACAAAAACACAAACATTTTTGAAAATTGTGATTGAGAGGTATTTTTTGCATAGGTGTATTCAAACATTACAATAACATATCATTTATGATTTTAAATTTCTTTTTACATTTTCCCCAAAAAATTATGCATTAAACTTTTAAATGAAGTACACTTCAAACTGTAGAAATATTTCATATTAGAATAATCTCAAGTGTTTGATCTGATAGTGGTTTTGGCTGCTCCACGGCAGGTTGCTGTCTTGTGTTTATGTCATCAAGTCCTTTGTTTATATTTATGTATGTCTGTTTTTATCATCATATCATGGATTTTTAATTTATTGTGTATGATAAAAGCATATGGTTTTTAAAATAAAAATGACTACGAATAAAGCATCTTCTTTGAAAAGCAGATTTTTCTTGAAATCTTGGACATAAGTGTTTTTTCTATGAAAGGAATTTCCAATGGACAAAATATATGAAGCAATTGCAGATAAAATTAGTAGAGTAGTGCACACAAACCCACAAGTATGTACAGTAAATACACAATTTTGGGCTGAACCACTGATAAACTAGGACATGCCAGAGCCAGAATGCACTGTTGCAATGTTGATGTTTAATGTTCTTTAAAGTGTGACAGGTGAAAAAGTGATTTATTGAAAGCTTTGGACCACACCATTTAACCTCAACAGTTTGTCAACAGTCTGAATCATTTTAATTATGTACATAGTTTGTTCAAAGCCTAATATCCTATGTAAACAGTGAAATGTACAGAATTATGCAGCTTTACAGTATTATAGTTGTTACATCCTGTGTCATCAGTAAATTAATTATATTTTATTAGTTATTACCCCTGATTCAATATTCTGCAGTGTGATGATCATTTAGGATGACACTATCCTGTTGAAAGGAATAGTGAAAGGCTTGGTGGATCTCTCTAACAGATTACCAAATAAACCTAGAAAACGTGTTAAGTATCTCGTCACCAAAAACTAAATGCCTTTACAGTATAAACAGGATCTCAGCTATAAAGTTTAGTCTCACTAACTAACTAATGAGGTACATTAGGAATTAACTATCTTGTTTCACTCCTGTTTTCTGAGATTGTCACATCTGAAAAAAAACACTGGCTTGAATGCAGTTATACAAAGTATAATAATATTGCACGAAATTTCACTTCTAACTTCAAACTTCTATAACTTAGAAAAACACTGAAAAACTAAATCTTTGTAAAGCAAAGCAAGTAATGTAATACTGAACTCAGAGTTTCAACAACAAAACGAAATGTGAAAGGTCTGAATGTGAAGCACAGGCCTCCTGCCCTCTCATCTCCTTTAGTCCTGCACAACATTCAAATCAGTAACATCAATAACTATAGTTGCAATGGGAAAAATAACTTTTCTCAAGTCTTTATGGCACAGAGCAGATTTTTTCACGGTTACTGTACATGGGATCTGATTTCTCACGGTCTCAACAGTCATGAAAAGATCAGATCTATTATACAAAGGATTAAAAATCAATTTTAGTCTTCTTGTGTAAGTACAAATAATATTGTGTGATGTTCAATACAATCACATAAACGTACAAACAAAAATACAGAGGTTCAAAAGGTAAACACATAACAGAAAAACCTAAATATCCTCTACAAATATTTAAGAAAGGTGACTCATTATCAAAGTGCTGTCTGATTTGGTCGTGCTTTGGAGAGTATACTGCTTTAACCAGCAAGTGACTAATATGTACCCATGTATTTTCACTTTTATAGTAGCAGATCTAATTAAAAGTAATTTACACTTTGGCTTTATCCATCTTTGTTTGATTCCACTTTTGGCTTTAAATCATCATGACTAGCAAGCTTTAAAACTTCATTACTATGGGCTCAAGAGAACTGGAATTAGTTGTATTTTTTAATGTTACATTTTTTCTGGTCAAAAACAGTCACACAACCAATAAATGTATAAAAGAAAGACTGCAGTATCCACAATACTGCACACACTGTTCACAGTCATCCCAATGGCTTTAAAGGTCACATATATCTATTTTCAGACTGTGTTAGCACCAGGTTGATACACAGGTTAACACAAGTAAAGGACAAACAAATCTTGTCTTGAAACTATTTCAAGTCAATAACACATAAAAGTGTTAATGAGCTCATGAAATAATGCAACACAACCATGAGGTTACACAGTCTCACTGTCAGTAGAGTGTGTGAGTGATTAACAATCTTTCACCAAATCAGAAAAGATCCACTAACGTTACACAAAACCGTTAAATCTACAAGAACCAGTTCACAGCACTAAGCGATCTGAAAATTTAAAAACTATAAAAATCTTTACAACAGACATATTTCTGTATGTCAGCCAACTTAGGACTCAGCACAAATAAGAAAATGCCTATCCACATGGAAAGCTGCATGACTTTGATTGATTAAGCCATCTTGCTGTGCTTTCTAGTATTTTGGAATGCAAACTATCTGCCAGTGTGTGTTTGGCTTTGTTTATATGTGTATACAACGTGAGCTTTATTGTACATTCCTGATGTTCCTGGTCTCGTTTTATCTCAGAATCATTTTTAAGAATACTAATCACTGAATCTATTCAGACATGCTGTCATGTGCCATTGCTGCTCCTGTGTGATTCCAATAAGGTTTGGTATCCATGTATAAAAATATGGATGCATCAAAGTATGGCTGTAAAATGTATTTTAGACTCTTCATTCACATCTAAATATCTGTATACGGTACAAATATTCATTGATTATGCATTTACTTATTCTTAATAATTTAATTATTTCTTTCAAGAGTCTTTTCTACCGTGTAAAATATTTCTTATTGTGTATATTAAAACTGATTTATTTAAAAAAAAAAAATAAACATGATAATATATTCCAGGTCAATAAGCCACACTGTGAATTTCAATGTTCAAGGTTTTATCAGTTTACATCCTGAATGTCAGAGTGATGTGCATTCAGGAGCTGTTTTATGGCTCAATCAATCCCATTAATTCTACATTATTGTGTATTTAAACCTCAGAGGTGATAGGCAATAATGGTTTTACTTTCTTTTTTTATCTGGAATCTTCCTAAAATATTTCTGCTGAGTGTGTGCATGTGTGTGTCCTATCGAGAGCGAGCAGAGAAGCAGCGCATGTACTCAGTGAGCCAGGGGTTGAACTCAGGTTGAACCAGCTTCCTGGCCTTGTCCAGATCAACAGACTTTGCTCTCCGGCGCTCGGTTCTCTGGGTCTGGACCTGACGCTCCACCTGGCGCCTGGTCTTAGCACGTAGAGCCGACTCATGGATCTACCAGGAAAATAAACACACGAATGTCAGTTCCTGTTGACACACGTGTTCAGTCACAACACAGCTTGTCACACACCATTCTACAGAACGACAGACAGAAAGATTACCTCATTAGTCGAAGCTACGGGGCCTACGTTGTGCGTCTTTCTACCTGCAATGTCCGCATCCCTCTCCCCTGAACCGTACAGAGCAAAAGGATGTCTGCTCTCCTTACTGTCCTCCCTGGGCTGCCGTGATGGTGCAGGCCTGACCCGCTGGGTTTGTTTTGTGGATTTGGGGGGTTTGCTCTGCTGTGGTCGGTGTCGTCCAGTGTCTCTCTCTAAAAATAGAAAAAGGCAAACAGGTAAAGACATGCCAAAATACCAGGAACAGAAATGTGTGCAAAGTAGAAAGCATGGACGGTAACTGTGTGCCTACTAATTCTTAAATATTCAAATATATATGGATTAAATGGGAGCAGGAGTATCTGCAAGCAACTAAGCAATCCGATGATATGGTTGATATTCAGCTTTCTGAACCACTATATGGGAGGGTTGTCACAATTCACTCTGATCACACAGTTTAAAATACTGTGTGGTACTAACAGTACAATATTACCGCCATATTTTAAAGAAAATGTTTTTTCTTTGCATGTTATGAACTGAATGACTTCCCTTTTCACTGAGACGTGACATTTTCTGACACCTCTATAAAATGGCTGTCCAGATTGGTCAAACTCTGATACCTGTTTGAGACACATCTCATGAATATTGTCTTGTTTATTTAATTACTAGTAACAACACATCTATTTTCTGTTCCATTCTGTTTAATGGGTTAATGTTTAACTGTGAATTTTTAGCCATTTGGTTGATAACATATGATACCTTTACCGGAACTAAACAAAGAGAAGCAATTTCTTGACAGCATTACTGGAAGTTTGACAGTATCTTTACATTAGTTGCATATGAATAAAGTAATATATATATTTATGGTGCAATATTCTTTTGATCACTGAATGGCCAAAATTATCTTTTTGCTCTCCCTAGCCAAAAGGGGGAGCACAGGCTCTACCCTAAGTGTTATCACCCTATTGTCTATGACAAATTCACAAGTTTTCATTCCACCCTTTATTTTGATATTATTACCACTCAGTATCTGGCTTGACAGACATATCTGATAGACACTTCTACTCTGAATTACCTTGGTCCCGCTCCCTGTGGGGGACTGATAGCTGTTTGCTGCCTCTGCTGCTGGATCTCTGCTCCTCTCTCTGCTCCTCTCTCTGCTCCTCTGGTACTCTTGTCTCTCTGGCACCATCAAGCTGTGAGCCTGAGGAGTGAGTGACATACTGTGCAGTAGTATGCATACATCCCAATATGCTGTATTAACTTTCCAGTCATATTCATATCACATGGTTACCTGCAGAGTGTCCAGCAGACACATTCTCCTCCTGCTCCTGCTCCTCCTCCTCCTCCTCTTGAAGGGGAAGCCTGGGTACAGACTCTATGGTTCTGGTGTGCTGCTCCTGCTGTCTGTCCGTCCTCGACCCCTCACATTCCTCCAGTTCAGCCTCCATCCCTGCCCTGGTGGTCCTAGACTGTACCTGGTTCTTATTGGGAGTAGGGGGACTTCTACCTCCTGACTCTGAGTCACTGTCGGAGCCATTCCAGAACCAGGGGTTGTGTGTGTGCTCCAGCAGCCTGCGGGTCAGCCTGTATTTCAGCATCTCCTCATAACACTTAGTGTAGGTCTCCCATTTGGGGTCTTTGAATTTCTTCATGTACTCCGAGCGGATTTTCTTGGTCACCATCTCGTCCCTTTAGAAACTCTGAACTGCAATCCAACAAAAGAGCTTAAAAAACTCGACCAAAAGCTAGCGTTGCTACACACGCATGGCAGGACTGTAATATAGGTTATGGCATATCTACTACATTGCTTTATAAGCTTAAAAGGGCTCTCGCAACCTCTAGCTGCTGTTATGCGCAGCTCTTCGAGGTTTGGTATCATCGCCAGACATTTAAACCATAATGTGGAAGCAGTAAAAACCAATAGGAGAGCAGCTGGAGGCTTCTTCCGCGTAAAGAACCCGCCTACTTCCTCCTCTACCCGGGGTTAGTTTCCCTCTGTGGGCTGAGATAAACATAAAAGACTACTTTTGCGGAACATTATTTGTAAATTTAATCAGCTTTTCACTATTAAAAATGGCATCGGGTGTAAATTTGATCGACCATTAAAGCGTTGACTGCAGAAAATTCTTGAACGTGATGACGTAAGTGTCCAATCCTCATGTGATTGGCTCCACCGATCTAAACGACTGTTGAATACTCCAAATCACAGGCCAGTCCCAATCACTGCATGAAAACACAGCAGGCTCCATAACCTGTTCATCTGTAAATCAGTGCACGCTCATTTCCAAACTTTGGATACTATTACACCACAACGGTTTAAAATAATCTCATTAAATCATCATCTTGGACTGTTTCATATATAAAACATTACAGAGAGACACTGTTGTGGTTAGTCTATTGCCCGTTTTGCTCCATATTACCTCCTCATGACAAAATGTGTTATTTATAGGTGTCTGTTAATCATATGGTAATGTGGAGTACCGATAATCGCCTTTCTGTCCGCGCTCGCAGATATACAGCTGAGAAAACGTAAAATCCCACTGACAATCCATCGACAACAGTGCCGGGCTTGACAGCAGAAATTCAAGGCTGCAAGCGTCTAAATTTGTGTACAGTAAATATACTTACACTGGAGTTGGATTTCACGGAAGCAGGGCAGAACAGATGGCGTTCATGGCGTTGCTGTAATCACACAGGCTGCGTCTCTTAGCGAAGCTCCGCCCACTTGAAGACGTTTTTTAAAAAGCCAAACACGCCCTGCAACAGGTGGCCCGGGCCGGGATGTCAGGAATGCGGTCCGAGCGCCTGGACCATTTGTCTGATAATGATTTCTATCAGATTGTAAAAGAGCTTAAAAAGCCAGCTTGTTTTATTATATTTAAACATTATGCACAGATTCAACACATAAAATAGTTTAATTGGTTAACTTGTTGCTTGGTGTTTTAATTGGCATCATACCCCGCTGAATATAAGTATAGTATAAGTATAATCTTAAATTTGCCTTATGTAGGCATACCTGTAACTGTAGCCTGCTGTAGAGGCTTACCATAGGCTACATAATAGATCCGTGTGGTGATAAATGGCACAGGGTGTGCGCGCCACAGACGCGCCCAGCATACTCCTTTGTGCTTTTAGCCCAGACCCTTAACCCACACCCAGATAACCTGGTGAGCCTCTATGCATATAAGGTAGGGCTGCGGAGATGCCCCACTGTACACGAGGTATGGTTTTGTCTAAAGATGGTCTGGGGACGGGGCAGGCGGCTCAACAGGATTCAGAGCTGGGTGTCAGGTGTCCCATGCCACTGATCCGCTCGGTCTAAAGCGGAGCTGCTGCTGCCTAGGCACATTCCTGGCAAGTCAAACTCCGACTGTCAGAGCCTGAAGGCTTCGCTTTTCATTACCTCTGTCATCTAACAGCCCCCAACCAGCAGGGGCAGATGGGACAGTGCGAGACACCCTCTCCCCTTCCCTCCCACCCATTCAACCATGATGCAGGAGGCCGTGCCAACACCCCTGTCGACCTCTATGAACTTCCCTTTGCACCCGATTGGTTCATGTAGTTATAGTGTTGTACCTCGGCAGGTGTGCTTATTGCTCAGTCAATTTAGCTTTTCCCAGGCTTAGGCTTTGTTTTATTTAGCTGATTTCGGTTGCTTTTCTCTCCCCAGTTCTTTGCGTTATTCCTAAATATTGAATTTTAAGATGATTTTCACCAAAGATTTTGTTTTTTATCCTTTTTATCTACCCTTCCTTTAATAGAAAAACAAGGCCAGGGTCAAAAATACCAAATAATGGACTTTAATAAATTATCAATATGTATATACACTTACATTCACATGTGTTGGGCAACATGTTGTTGTTATTTTTTTTTTATTAAAGTTTTTTGGTGGATGCATGGTTCAGTGGTGGTTTTTCACAGCCTTTCTCCGTGCAACACAGACAACATACAGCTACAAAATATGCACATTTTAAAAGGATAAAAAAATGCATATGAATGTCAACAGCGCAGACAGAAAGTCCATTGACAGCAGGGTGTTGCTGTGCCGCAGAGGTTGTTCCTCCTCCTCGATTGATCCCCAGACAGCTGGTGGTAAAAGTGATGGAGATGATGGAGAAGCTGGAGAAGAAGATGGAGGATTTAGAAGCACTTCCTGTGGACAATGCTGGGGCCAGCCTCGTCGTACTCCTGCTTGGAGATCCACATCTGCTGGAAGGTGGACAGGGAAGCCAGGATAGAGCCACCGATCCAGACGGAGTACTTCCTCTCGGGGGGAGCAATGATCTGAAGGAGGAGTGAGAGAGTGAATTAGTGTCAAATACTGATTATAATTTGTCCAGTAGATTCGTGTGCATAATTATCGATTAATGCGTAAAACTTGGTTTATCTAATGTGGATTTAAGCTTGATTTTAGTTTTAATATCTGAATAAATTTTAAGTACCTTGATCTTCATGGTGCTGGGGGCCAGAGCAGTGATCTCCTTCTGCATACGGTCAGCAATACCAGGGTACATGGTGGTACCACCGGAGAGCACATTGTTGGCGTACAGATCCTTACGGATGTCAATGTCGCACTTCATGATGCTGTTGTAGGCGGTCTCATGGATACCAGCAGACTCCATACCTGGTCAGGTGAGAGGGAGAAGTGTTAAGAGGGTGGCGGGTATTGGCACAAGGCTCCACATTTCTAATGTTGGTAATTTTGAGAGATATAAAAGGTTATATCTGAAGTACCGATGAAGGAAGGCTGGAAGAGGGTCTCGGGGCAACGGAACCTCTCGTTACCGATGGTGATGACCTGACCGTCGGGAAGCTCGTAGCTCTTCTCCAGGGAGGAGGAGGAGGCAGCGGTGGCCATCTCGTTCTCGAAGTCCAGAGCCACATAGCACAGCTTCTCCTTGATGTCGCGCACGATCTCACGCTCGGCTGTGGGGGGACAAGTTGATGAGTTATTATTCAGAGTGCCAAAGAGCGGAGACCACAGTCACCGTGTGCGTAATAATTAAACAGGTTTAGTGGGCTGAACTGCGAAAGTTACTCTAAGTCACAGAAACGTCTGAAGCTGAGAAATGACTAGTTTTCTTAAACTACAGCTACATCCCATTTCACTGTGTTTTTTAAACGTTGTCGGGCACAGCGCGCACACAGGCAGTTATAGTCCACACGAGCTGTGCCCATTATTATATATATATATATATATATATATATATATTCTCTTTGTGCACGGCTGCCTTTAGTCCTACATGATAGGTCTGTGTTGATGCCAGTTTTACTTGGACTATCATCACAAAATTGCTGGCAAAAGAAAATCTAATGTTTTGATAATAATTTACTTTGCCAAATAATGTGCAACTAAGCGGTCTTAGCAAAAACGTTGTTTCTTCCTTTCAGATGTTCTGGTTTTGGTTTAGGCTGAGTTCCTCACCGGTGGTCACGAAGGAGTAGCCACGCTCAGTCAGGATCTTCATCAGGTAATCGGTCAGATCGCGACCAGCCAGGTCCAGACGCATGATGGCGTGGGGCAGGGCGTAACCCTCATAGACTGGGACGTTGTGGGTCACACCATCACCAGCATCCAGCACAATACCTGAAGAGAGGTAAGGAGGGAGTTTAATTAAGTTCAACGGGCAACAAAGAGTCCTCAAAGATTCTGGTGTGAGCAAAACTGTGGCTAAAGTAGGTGTTTGATGAAGAATTTACAAATACACACTGATGTATGTGACATAAAGGCAATAAACTAGCCTAAATATTCCCAGAATGTCCGATCATCTGTGCGTAAAGGTTGTGCGTAAAATGGCTTCAGTGGGGAAAATGCCCCATTAGTAGCCGAGTTAATTGTAAACTATGTGTTGCAATTGGTATATAATGTTATCAATTATATTTGTCGATTACACGCTATTCTATAATAAAGGAGTCTATATGTTATGTCTGTTCAGGAAGCTGCTACTGTGTCAGGAGTGGCAGCTGTTTGTTGTTGTCATTCTTACCAGTGGTACGGCCGGAGGCGTACAGGGACAGCACAGCCTGGATGGCCACATACATGGCGGGGACGTTGAAGGTCTCAAACATGATCTGGGTCATCTTCTCCCTGTTGGCCTTGGGGTTCAGAGGGGCCTCAGTGAGCAGGGTGGGGTGCTCCTCGGGGGCCACTCTCAGCTCGTTGTAGAAGGTGTGGTGCCAGATCTTCTCCATGTCGTCCCAGTTGGTGATGATGCCATGCTCAATGGGGTACTTCAGAGTCAGGATACCCCTCTTGCTCTGGGCCTCGTCGCCGACGTAGGAGTCCTTCTGACCCATACCGACCATGACACCCTAAAGGGGGAGGAGAGGACAAGATAATGGAAAGGTTAGCCGGGGACGTTCAATAATCCATCGAGAAGTATGACCTTCCTCTGGCCAGATTAAAGTCTTTGAACAGGCATGGTGACCATTGCGTAAATGTGCCAAATAACAGCGTGCGTCACAGAGACTGACAGAGAGCAATTGTGTGACTCTCAGTTCATCTGTGACTAATTTAGCCTCGAAGAGGCAAAGGCCACATTGCTGGAGGTGAAAGGAGCCAAAATTACATGGCTCAAGATTTATTATTTCACGCTGTTGTCACCTGTTGCACTAAACTACATTCTGAAACAATGGGATCTGAGTTAAATATTTTAATCACTCCATCAGGATACCTCTGCCAAAATAGTGTTCACCTGCCTGTACGCATATTCAATTTCCTGTTTTAAAATTAGACCAAACCAAATTGTAGCCAATTTCTCAATGTTGGACAAGGGATTGCCAGAGGTGTGATGGTTAGAGTAATTGTCTAATTGTTTTTTTGTTTTGTTTTTTTCATTTCCAATTAGTCTTTCCTCCTATCCTATCCTATCCGATCCTATTAGAGGCTTTTCTTCGCTGTTTACCTGGTGACGGGGGCGGCCGACGATGGAGGGGAACACGGCCCTGGGGGCATCGTCTCCGGCGAAGCCAGCCTTCACCAGACCGGAGCCGTTGTCGCACACAAGGGCGGTAGTCTCATCATCGTCACACATCTTGGCTTCTGTAAGAGGAGAGGAGGAAATCCATCACATCAAATTCACATGGTGACACATAGTGTATGTTAAAGACAGTAAAACTTTGTTTCTTGTAATCTCACACTGGGTGTCTGGATTGTAACAGACTAAAAAGACTAAAAATAATTGTAACATCTACTGGAGCATGAAAATGATCAGGCCCCTGGCTTGCGCTAAATGTATCCATGGCACACTGACAGCAGCCCATTACGACATACAAGCCTGAATAAACCTTTAAAATCTCACTAAAGTTGTGGAACTACAGTTTCCCTCAGATATCTATCAGAAACTGGTCTTGAATAAAATCAGTCCTTTGTGTTATTTTCTAATTTGTAAACCTGTGCAAAATCATTAAAATGAAGATCTAAGGTGTGTTAAAATTCAACTAAATCTACAAGCATTCTCTTTGTCTCATTATCACCTTCTCAGGTAAACTATTCTAGCTTTTTAATTGGTCTGGAGGCGCATTTCAGCGTCAGCATCTTCCCAGGCTTCAGTGTTACACCTATGAAGATGTTCAGTACAGCAAATCTGCTGTATCTACTTTGTCCGTCTATCAGTTTATCTATCCAAAAGTTCCAGACCTGATAGTTCAGATCATAGCTTCTCCTGTCCAGCACTGTAGTTCTGAACCACCTGTCGATCTACTGGCTTCTCTCAGACCTCAGCTATCAACACTTTCCCCATCTTCCTCATGCCTCCCCCACAGTCTAGCCTTCCTTCCTTCTTTCTTCCTATCTGAAGTTGCCCATGTTGCCTGTAGTAGTAGTATCTGGTCCCAGAGGTCCTGTCCCCGGCGGACCTGTCTAACTTCTGCTCCAGTAGATGCTGTAGTGGTGCTCTGGTTATAGCCTAGTCTGCTGTCCCAGTCTGGATGAGTGGCTTCAGGGGTGGCAGGTCCTCGCAGGGTCTTACCTTAGGAGTGTGTCTGCGGCTCGGAGAGAATGACCCAACCAGTGCTGCTGCTGAACCAGCTACGGTCTTCTGCTCAGCTCGTCCACCTTATATACCCAACCTCCACCATTCACAAACCTCAGCACTGGCCCCCATCCCGGCCCTCTGCCATATTAGGATGCTGACAGGCCGAGGAGTGGGTGGGGGGATGCATCAAGGAGGCGCGCCTCGCGGAGGGAGGGCCGGAGCTCCATCAGATCCATCAGGTTTCAGGAGGGGATCAGAAGTGACGCTGCGCGTACCCGACGAGGAGAGAGCGCGCGCCATATATGGAACTGTCGCTTTGACCTCCCATCGAGCCTCGCGGTCCCACCTCGAGGGCCGTATAAGGAGCGCGCGGGCCACTGGGGTGGTTTCTAGGGGGAGACGCCAGTTGCTACCAAGCAGGGTTATAGATTTGCTGCAAGTAGGCCTCATCCAGCCTTAAAATGGGAAAATGCTGCCCTCATCTGAACAGATTTAGGCCACAGTGAGAGCCAGGACCCCAACTTCTGACTGACAGCTCCACTGGTGCTGCAGCCCTGAAAAGCCAATTAAGATTTCAATTCTCATTATCGTGATCCATTCCAGATAACACAGAATCACTTTAAAAAAGCTGAGGAAGAACATACTGTGTGGAGACAATTAAATATGATCATTATTCTAGAGATAACATTTCAGAGTAATAAAAGTTTAAGTAGACTGTTTGTAGTTGATTGTATTAAAAATTGTTGCCTGATGGACCCACCAAGCTGAACCCAATATGGAGTCATGATAAGAAAATTTGAGGCTTTTTTGCATCTATATACTGTAAGTGTAGGAACTCCCCATGTAATGTATCAGTGAGTGTGCACAGATGATCTTTTTCATTAAAAATGTAAAATTAAAAGACTGAAAAGTTGAATCATAGTCTCAATTATGCTGCACTTGCACACCAAATAAATGTTTTCTTTTTTTTTTATCCTTACACAATTTGCAATTAGTTGAATAAAAAATCTGCCACTTTGCAGACCACATGGTCTGAGATTCACACAGATCTGTCTGAGCCGTATTGAATAAATAAGGAGAGAACCACAGAAACAGCCAACAGCTGAAACCTTATCTGCAGGGGCTACTCTGCTCTGTCACTGGAGCAGTTGGATTAATTATAACTCTAATGGAGGAGGGGTGCTGCTGCATGTGTGCATGTGTGTGCATGTGGGAGTGACAAATGGAGAAAGAAGTACAGTGTATGTACATGCATGCAAATGGTCTCATCTGCATTTGGTTAGAAAGAGTTAAATGGTCTTCCACAAAGAAAAATGAAACAAGTGATAAAACACAGCTGAATATAATAACATAAAAACACTGACTGCACCACATGGCATTCTCATGTCAGAACCTAAAGCTGGATTTACATGGGAGCCGGGAAATCTTCATGTACATATAACCTTTCATGACCTGGATTCTCCTTATAGCAGCAACAGAAAGTGTCAGTATGGATTTCAAGTGGCTGGATGTGACATATTCACTTCTCTTGTCATGAAAAGGGATTTTAGGAATATGAAAATAAAATCGTTCTCACTTTCTTTAATCAAGCACAGTTAGTTGAAGAGAAATGCTTGGTTGTGTTGATCGGTCCTGCAGGTTTTCAGTGATCTCCCTCACTTGAAGAACAGTTTTAATAGAGTATCATTAAAACTTTTCGCGGGTGGGGTGGGGAGTGGGGGGTGGGGAGTGGTAGGGAGTTGATTAATATGTCTAGAAAAAAAAGAGAAGCAGGAGGGAGGAAAATCTTCGAAGTCTTGGGTGCAGACTGAAAGTAGTGAGAGTGTGTATGACGGTGGTGCACATGAGGGTCTACGTGTGTGTGTGTGTGTGTGTGTGTGTGTGTGTGTGTGGTGTGTGTGTGTGTGTTGTGTGTTGTGGGAGGGGGCGATTAGAGGGGCCGCAGAGCAAGGTTGAGCTACTTTTATGCACTTGTTGTGAGCTGTTTTGAATCCGAGGGCCTGTGAAACGCCTAAAATGTAAAGGGGCTGGCAGTTGTTGGTGGCTGAAAGAGGGAGGGTGGGCAAAGGAGGGAGGAGGTGAGGGGAGGTCAGAGGGGCCAAGGGGGGAGGAGAGTCGAGAGGGTATCCTGGAGGGTGTACTCTGGGAAAGGGGAGGAGAAAGAGGGAGGTGAAAGGGCGTGTGTAGCAGGTGGTAGAAAATATGAGTTTAGTTTGTCAGGTGATATTCAAGCAAGCCAGCTGGAGGAGAGACAGACACTCTGGAGAAAGAGTTGTTTTTTTTTTAGTGTTTTGTAATGTCACAACTACAATGTGATCATTTTAGCTGGTAAATTTTGAGAGGTGGACAGGTAGAGACAAATGGAGGATTTCTTTTTTTTCATCAGAGTAGGCTCAGCCATTATGGCTGTCTACCTTGCTACCTATTCAGTCTGATGTTTTTTTTCAGCCAACACTCTCAGACAGGACTTTCAAGCCTCTCATGGGAGCAGCACAGAGGGCGAGAGTGTCAGAGAAAGTGTAAGAATAGCACAAGCTCCGGCATTCAATAGCTGGAACCAATACTCTAGCTGTACATCAGTCTTCTACCTTTTAAAGTGTGGTAGTGTGCTCGAAATGTACAGTAGACCTTTAGTTTTCTTTAAGAGGGAACAGACAGGACATCTTGTTGGAGATTTGAATCAGTTTGTTATGTATGTTGTTACAGTGAAGAATGACTGAGGATACTATGGATATTGTAAATGGGCAGGTAAAACTTAAATCGTTTAAACACTAGCTGTTTAATCAATTCCTGTTTTACCTCATTTTGTTACTGATGGCGATCAAAACATCTCCAAAAGCACAATTGTATTTTAATACAATTTGAATTTGAAGTAATAGTCCCCTGGTTTTCTGCCTGATGACTGGCAGCAAACAGAAGGGGTGGACAGTGTTGACATACTACAGAGAGGCAGGGTTGGGAGCATGGCTCCTGATCAGAGAGAGTCAGTTTTAAAAGGGGTGGGATGTCTCATATTGTGTCAGATTTATGTCACATAATATTTGGTTTCCTTCATGGAGCTCAAACATATTTGTCTGTAGTTTCCAACAATGGAAACGTGGCACAGATGAGCTGAACCGAAATGCAGCATGAATTAATAAAGATTATTTTTTTGTTCCAGGTTCATGCATTTTTGGCCAAGTTGCATATTCTGTTTTTATGTTCCAGTTTTACAAACAAATAAGGCTGTATGTGGTAAATAAACTGATGTGGCTCAGAACACTGTGAGGCCAAAAGGGGTAAGAACCTCTTTTCCTGTAGTTCCTCAAATAGCCTGGGGTAGATACAGAGAAAAGTGAGGGGAGCTGTAGCACATGGAGCTGGAATTAGAAACCCATGCAGGGCTGAACAGCACCTGGTCAGCACTGAGGAAAAGGAGCACAACTGCTGCCTCTGCTGGAGGGGTCAACCCACTGCTGAGTTTTAAGGAGAATGCCACTGAGATGAAGAAGTAAGAGAAGTAAGTTAATGATCAGAGATCAAACTGTCAAAAGGAATAAGGTGAAAAGAATCAAGGCTTATGATTTTCTTCACCATAAACCAAAGGTCAATAATGAACATTCATGAACATGTCTGAAGGAAGAGTGCCATTCATAAAATATTCCAAAGTTTTATTTCAGAGGTGTTTTACAGCATGACTTTGCATTTTGTGACTGTACTGTTTTGAAATCATTTTTAAGTCACATCAAATAAACAACTGAACATGAATTACAATATCTAACTTGGTTGATGTGTACTTGATTAATCCTGGTAGACTCTTAACCTGTCCCTCAGGTTCTCCACACACTTACAACAGACAATAAACCCAGTGATTGCTTTCATGCACTGCTTCCCCAGGACTTATCCGAGTGTCAGCTGAGGGGACAATGTGCATGAGAAGTTCATCACACTGTCAACACGACCTACCGACAGCTGAGTACACATTACTCACATCATTACCATGAAGTTTTATTTTGGTATGAAGGACTGAGTGAACACTGATGCCAAGAACCGGCAGAGAGCAGTGGAACACCTCCTGAGTGTCACTGTAGCTCAGAGTATGAAGCACCAGCGCCACCTACTGACACCCTGACATAATGCATGAAACAGACAGTTACTGATGAGACCGTTAGAGAAAAACTGAGTGTGTTACACTGAAGGTCTCATTAAAATGTCAATATGCTGAGTTGAATGAAATAGGACGACTCACTCTGTTGCTCCTCCTCTCATTATTTCTAGAAGCTCTGTAGAGGATGGTGATTTATGACCACTCTTTTTCCAGATAAAAAATAAAGTACTGTATTAAAAAAATACAGTTTTTCCCACAAACAAAAACTTTTAATATTTCACTTCATTTATCTTTACATAGAAGTATAATAATTTAGCAAACACAAAATCATTAAAAATCCAACATACATGTACATCATTTCGGTGACATTATTTATAACTCATAAGATACAAGTTAGCTGTCTTCTGTGATTTATAATCAGACATAGACCCGTTATCAACTGACGAAGCAACTTCAGCTGTTACTGTAGACCGGACTGAGAGGTGAAGTTACATGACAAACAAAACAAAAATTATCTCTATTTAATTTCAGTAGATCAAAGGTTTGGTGATATTAGTGATGGAGAACAGATCTGGACGTGTGATGTTCAGAGACGATGTTCAAGGCATCATTTAAAGTGAAATTTAGTTTTAAAATGTAGATTAACACATCTTGATGACATGAAAATCTATTGTGTTTCAAGTCATAACTATTTGCCTTTTAGGTGAAATAACAAGAAGTACAAATACAGAAAATAAATCAAGAGGAATATTCTCCATAATAAATCATCTTATAACGAAAACGTTAAGTGATATACAGTCTATACACTCTAATAAATAATTATATCAATGAACAACGTGAGGACTATGGTATACAGACAATAGTATGAGACTATTCAAATGGCTGATTACCAATAATTGGTGTTGTATTAATTTATGCTGACATTTCATGCATTGCTGCCTTCAAATGAAAAGTTACATCCACAATGATTCAACTTTCTAACCCCTATTATAAAAAACAAAACAAGAAACTTTCCACTTGACAATCAAAACCTTCAGAGAAATGTACACGTTTGCTGTCGTGTCATCGCAGTCAAATGGCCAAAGGAGATCAATCTTACAGGGAAAAAAATTGTGGATTATATGTTGTTATATTTCTTCAATCATGAGATCTAATTGATGTGTCAGAAAGTTCTTCCACTGTACCAACACGTTTTGAGAATTATTCTCATAGTGTTTGAGCCATTGAGAAATGATCTGTTAAATGCAGTTGGGCTGGCACCAAATCAAAAGCGCTGCAAGCATCACGGTACAGCTCTGAGGTCAATAAACAAAGGATATCACACATATACAACTGGGTATTACAGCTGAAAACAATGGTGTTGAGTTGTGTCTGGTGAGCAATTGTAGAAAAAACCCAATCTAGAATCACTTTAGGGTTAAGAAGAAATCTTCTGAATTAGTCCACTCCAGACTCTCCCTGAGCGGTGAAGTGGGCATTTACAAGCCAAATATTTACTGAGGAGAATCATTACTTCTTAGTCAGGCTCTCCAAGCCAGCTATAATATTTAGCTGGCTCAAGGACGCGGAGGCTAACATTTACGTGGTTTTAGAGCTGTTTATATAGAATTTAATGCAGGCCAAAAGGATATCCTGTACACACTGACCACTTAACAGAGCATGAAGGGGACAACATGTCACAAACCGAGAGACACAGTGGTAAAGCGTATACAGTCAGACATGTTCAGTCCTAATGTTGGTTTCTGTTTTTCCACAATCTATAGTTTAGAGCGAGAAAGTTGAGTAACATTACATTCTTTTTTGAGAAAGCTTAGAAACAAATGACAGAATGAATGATTTTAGAAAGTGAGATGAGTGACAAGTGTCAAGAGAGAGGTGAACATGACACACAGATCACCTCTGACTTTGAAGATGCCTCCAGTATCTTTCCTCCTCTAATGCAGCAGAACATTCTCCAGAAAAGATGCTGCTTACCAGGCCTCAGTCAACTTTCTTTAAGTTACTGTGCACTTTTCCTTTTGTTTCACATAAAGATGGTTACGTTTAGCAGTTTCAGGGCTGTCAGAAAAATCAAAAGAAAGGAAAACTCAAGAGTGACTGAATCTAATTGTACTAAGTCCCTTGTTAAGAGAAATTTTTTATTTTTTTTATGTGTAGCACCACAGCTTTGACTTTCAGGACTATCATTCATGTTTCCCATGGCAATTCAAGACATGTCAGAATAGTGTTCAGTCCTGTTTTACACCACAGTGTAAACATGACAAATAGCTGCTTAAATTGGCTTTTTAAAACTCTAAAAGGACAGAAAAGGGCTCTGCAAGCTTCAAGTTAAAAAATCAATAATACATAGACACAAATACATATGTATCCAACATACAGGACTGTTTTTGGTTTAGTTTAGAAAATCATAAACGTGATCACAAACTAAAGTGTCCCATAGCAGAGAATGAAAGAGAGGTTTGTCTTTTGCACCAGATTCTCACTGACACATTTACATTTCTGTCACAGGTCTGAATATTTCAAACTGGGTTGGGGTTTTTCCCCAAAGCTACGGTAGTGACAGTGATTTAAATCACGTTGGCCATGAGCCTCCAGTGTGAAGAGTGTCTCCTTTTCACTCCTAGCCTCTGTCTGTCTGTCTGTCTGTCTGTCTGTCTTCTTTTTTCAGTGTAGAATTAGATATTTTCACAATAAAGCATCTCTAGTGTGTCACTGATCCATGTTTCAGTACTTAGGTCTTCTCTGTGGATTACCATGTGTTTCCTTTCCAAACAGCTCTTTATGTGATGTGACATTGTCATTCCAGTAGTAAAGGGACACTTGAAGAATTGAAGAAAATCCCTTTATGTTTCTCAATGGCTTCCATATCTCCCATCTGTAGTCCTCCTCTGGTAATTTCTGTTTTCCTTCAGCTTTTACCCATCTCTTCCCATTCCAGACACAAAATGGATATATCTTTTCCTCTCTCCCCTCCCCCTCCATCTCTCAACATTTGGGGCATTTCAACCCATTCTGGAGCAAAGCCATCGAACTCACCTCCAGATTTCTTCATTCTCCTATTTCACTCGTCTATACTCCCCGTCCTCTCAGCACAGGGCTCGTTTCTGTTCTTCCTGTAGAAATGCCTGTTTCTCCATCAGTTTTCTAAACAGTCCTTGCCTGTTGCTTAGCAGCTCTGTGTGCTGGCCACACTCAGCTACACGTCGCTGATCCAGTACAGCTACGGCGTTCGCATTCTGGATGGTGGACAGACGGTGAGCGATGATGACGACTGTCCTCCCTGTTGATTGGGTGAGAAGGGCAGGACATAATAAGAAACAAAGAGTCTCATTAGGAAAAACACTGTAAACTGTATTGAATGTTAATTCTATTCTTTGTAAGTGGATGTAAAATAAAAGACAAAGACAGAGAGATCTACCTTCCATCAGGCGCTCCAAGGCCTCCTGGACCAGGAACTCATTCTCAGCGTCCAGTGCACTGAGGAAAGATTAGGGGTTTTTTTTCAAGCGACCAAACAAGTGTCTCTAACCAGAATGATGGACACCAGGTTTTAAAGGCCGTACCATCGTCATAATTTCTATACAGATTTACTGTGTTGTATTGCTGTGCAGGAGCAAATAAAGTCAATACGGATTAAGACAATGAAAGTATTGCGAGTAAAGCACTTTTGCTTACCAGTTTTACTGTAATTATTCATAATCAGGCATGACTCACCTGGTAGCCTCATCTAAAAGCAGGATCTTAGGATTCTGTTGAGAGAAAACACAAGAAGTGTTTATACATACTAATTCAGGTTTCACAGAAAAAAGCAAAGCTGAGACTAGAATACAGATCCTGGTTCCACTCGTCATTTTAAAGTTATTTTTGTGGTTCAGTAAAAGATAATGATGAAGACAAACTATGAGCAATGACATGCAGCTACATCCAGATTTGGATCACCTACCCGTAAATTACTATGACCAGGGTTAATGCACGATAAACGTTATGTGCAGATGAGAGGTATGACGAGAACTATGCTTTCTTCAGATGAGGATAAAAGTAAATCAACAGTGCTGCTGTACTTACCTTAAGCAGAGCTCTAGCTATGGCTATCCTCTGCTTCTGACCACCTGAGAAACAAACACACAAGCTAACTTCAGTTATGTTTACATGTACACACTGCACACAGGGCTCAAATTTACTGCACTGAATGTCCCACCTCGTCAAATATGAGTTTCAGATGAACACTGCTCAACCCAAACAAAGTAAATGATATACTAACTATTGTAGATACAGTTCCTTGCATCAACAGTGAAATAGATGATGGTATCATAAATCTGTTGTGCCTCTGCCTCTGTTCCTCACCTGACAGCAGCACTCCTTTCTCCCCCACTATAGTGTCAAAGCCCTTAGGAAAAGCCTGGATGAAATCATAGGCGTTGGCCACTCTGGCTGCCCTGTAGATGTCCTCTGTGGTCACAGCGTCTGGGTCCCCTGCACCGTAAGCAATGTTATCCCTGATAGAACAAGAAAACAGCACTGGCTCCTAGGGGAGAGGCGAGAGGAGGTGGGGAGAATGTGAGAATGACTTGAGATAATCTTCACTCAAAGATGCTTAATCTTTTTTCACCACTTGCAGTAAATTGAAATGTGCGACATATGTTGTGCGTCTGGCAGGTTTATGTGTGTGCTGTGAGAGCTGTCATATAGGAATATAAACAAGTTATACATTCACTCATTACCTGACTGACAGTTCCAATGTGACTCCTGAGCCAATAAGGATTTAGATCCCTGATGTCATGACCATCGATGTTGATAATACCTAAAGAGGTTTTGTTTGGAGGTAAAAAAACAACACGTTTCATTGGTAGTCTTGTACTTTTTAGTTTGTCATCATCATATTAATGAGTGAGCAGTAGCTGAACAAGCTCTTGCTCTCACCAGCATCAGGGTCGTAAAGCCTGAGCAGCATTGACACCAGGGTTGATTTTCCAGACCCACTGGATCCCACCACGGCCATGATGGTCCCAGCTGGGACCAGCAGACTAAGGTTCTGGAAAATAGGAGCCTCCTTACGGGTGGGGTAGGCAAAGGAGACATCACAGAACTCTAGCTGCCCTTTCAGCTGGTCAGGAGGGAGCACTAAGCCCTCTGTGGAGAAGCACAAAAATAGATTATGTAATTTAACTTGCAAACCCCTTGACTAACTTGATACAGTAATACAATATAACAATGAAATGAGTGGAAATAAAACAAATGATCACAGAGATAAAAGAAAAAAAATACTAGACACAGTCATTACACCTTAAAATATTAATATTACATAATGTTTATTCACTAAGTAGTCAAAAACATGAATATAAATTAAAGGCAAGAGAAGTTTGATGCCTTATATTGACTTCTGTTTTACAGCAGCAAAGTAAAAGCAGTGAATCTTTGAAAGTTGTAGAGTTAGAGAAACAACCGCTGACAGGCAATGTACACGGAGGGAAAGTTAAGACCTTACACTTTTCTGTTAGCAGTAACGATCCAAGGAAAAAATGCAGTTCTCAACAAAATATTAACAATTTTCCACATACACAAATAATTATAAGATGTTAATGATGTGTTTATGGGGTAATCATTGATGTAGCAAGTTAATAGTCTCCTGCCTGTGTGCGTGTGTATATGTGCACTGACCATTTAGAGGAAACTCAGGCTTTCTGTCCAGCAGTTCCCACAGACGGGCTCCGGCTCCAAAACCCTTCATCAGCTCAGAGTAGAATGAACTCAGACCTATGCATCAAACAGAAAAACACAAAACTATTAGCGATCATAGTGACAGTGCACACACATGAACATGGTACAGATAAAGAGATTCAGAGTGTGCATATGTGGGTGATACCTGCGATACTGATGCCCACCCAGAAGGTGTACATGAGGAACGATGAGAGCTCCCCCACAGTCATGTGCTGGCTGGCCATCAGAAGGCCTCCTTTATAGAGCACTGACAGGATCATGAGGTTACCACTGAGACCAGTCTGAAACACAAACACACACACACACACACACTTTGTTATTTGATTACCACAACATATGGCATCACTGCTACTCCCTGACACAGCAATGATTACACTGATGAGAACCTATCTGGGCCCTTTGCTGGATAAGCTAATCTTTGTGTCACTAACTACAGGCCACTGGGCGTTTTAATGTTATTTGCTTAATAACAGCCTGGGGCAGGACACGCAGGGAGTACTGCACACATTCAGGAAGAGGACAGAGAGGGAGAGAAAGAGCTTTTTTCCATCTATGGACTCAGTTGCCAATTTATCAGATCCTATTAGTTAAATCTAATCAATGCAATAGCCAAACAATAAATGTTATGTTTTGATACAGTATATGGTTTTTGTTGATACTGTGTCTGAGTGGTGTTCATGAATTTTTCTCTTCATTTTGAACGCTGTTGGTGGTGCTGATGAACTTCATTATACTAAAATGTGTTTTTCTCATATTCTCATATCACTGACATAAATAGGGGTGAAATTATAGGTTTTCTTAGGAGCTGCAAGGCTAGCTACAGTAAATCATGCAAGTGGGCTCATCTATTCTCTTACCATGTATGGACGATTGGAAAATACTTGGTGGAAAAAATGGTGAAACATTGTAACGTTTTATTGCAACAACCCTTAAATAAGGTGGCAAAATGCAGAAGCATGTGTGCAATACCTAATTTGCTAACTGTGGATTTGGTTTGCATCATCACTGACAAGACGCACACACACACACACAGACACAGACACAGACACAGACACAGACACACACACACACACACACACAAACCTACCACTCCAAAGAAACCAGCTCGTAGCACAGCTTCCTTCCTGGCCAGGCTGAGGACCTCGTCTGCCTTCTGTGTGTACGTGTTGACCTCTGACAGCTCTTTACCAAAAGCCCTGACTGTCCGCATGTTGCTGATACGCTCCTCTGCTAACTACACACACACACACACACACACACACACACACAGTTTTATTAGTACTTTATCTACAGGAAATTACATGATCAACATTGCAAATGTACTCTGCAAATTTAATCAAGTTACCACAGGCAGTGAAGCATTTATATTACCGGTAGATAGACATAAACAGTAGGGCTTCACTAACCATTAATGAGACCTGCTGTTTTCACAAAAGACCTTCATTAAATCATACACTGTAAAGGCATAATTACTGGGTTTATCGACAAAACTTTGCATTCACATTTTGTCGCAGCTTCCTTGTTTTCAACTACCACATCTTCAAATAACATCTAATTAATCCCTGCACCAATAATGTGATTATAAAACAAAAAAAACATACAAAAAACCGCACAATGTTCCGACCATTTAACTCCTGCTCACTTTTCCTTTACATCCCACCATTAACTACGCCTCAGCTGTGCCTTCAGTCGGTGTATATCAGTGCACTGTACCTGTGTGGCTTGTGCGAGTGCATCCTGTGTGCGTTTGGAGATGGAGCGAAGATATCTGCCATAGCCTACAGCAAGAACGGCCACAGGGGGAACAATCAGCAATACAAAGCTTGCAAGGCTGGGGGACACATAGAACTAGAAGAGCAGAGAGAAAAATACAGCAGTTAATAAAAATAAAGGAGAAGAAAAAAAGAAGAGAGGAGAGGGAGGGAGGTGGGAACAGAAGGTTCGCACCCAATGGCTCTTACAGTAATTACAGTAATTATTTCCATTCAGTTCATTGTACTAGGAAATAATTTTACTTCCTTGTAAGGAAAACAAGTTGTATGTCGTGAGCATGCATTGTGTTCATTATCATCTTCCTGTCAGTGAAAAGATGAGGATGAACCTGCTGGTAAATGTTTTCTGCTTTTCTTGTATTGATAAGGAATATTTTTGTAAACCTGTTTTCCGACAATCCTATAGTCTAACTCTCGGCTCACATACCCACAGCTCTGAGTGGATAAATGCAAACAAAAGACGTCAAACAATTCACATCTACTCTATTCTACTCTACTACCTAGCTCAACACCTGGTACCACAACTATCATTATCCTTATTATTGTTAAAGGTGATAGTAGTAGTAGTAGTATCATCATTACTATTATTATAGAGAGAATGACTGAATGACTTGTACATTGTGAGCATTTGTATACCATCAAATTAAGACTTTATAACTGGAAGACTGTTAGATTTTAGATTAGGATTACATTTTCTCATGATCAGGTTTGATCAAAACAACAGACACATTTGGGAGCGACCCTTCTTTTTGTGGCTAATAGGACATTTAGTATGTCCTTACTTTGCAGAATTGGTGTTAAAAGTATTTCATTTTCATCAGCAGTGCAAGACTTAACAAATTTATTTCACTTCATAAAAGATGTCCGTTAGTTCCTCACTCAAACCTGTCCTGACCAACCACAGCGGACCACTCTGAGTGATGTACTCACCATCATACTGACACCTGCAGCTGCCTGGGCAACAGCTCTCAGCCCATCTGACAGGTTGTCTGTGATTGAGCGGCCCACCACAGCTGTGTCAGCGGAGAGGCGGTTGATAAGCTCGCCGGTCCTGTTCCTGTCAAAAAATGCCACTTCCTGTCTGAGGATGGAGGAGAAGACGGAGGTACGGAGATTACGAACAATCCGCTGACCTGAGGAGAGAGGACAAAAGACATTAGTGAGGAACACAGAGGTAAGATACTGTCTCACTGAAACAGTCAGCTGATTCACATAATCAGCAGAATATTCATCTGAATTCAAGGTGAATGTGTCTGTGCCTCTGCAGTATTAACCCCCCTCCTTGTCTCACCTGAGATCTGCATGAGGTAGACTCTGGTGGCATTGGCTGCCCCACCACACAGAAACACTCCCGTCAGCATGATACATAACGATGTTAGGGAGGCTGCCATTGTCTCTGTGTCTGCTCCAGTTGCGTAGATGGTGTCAATCACTTTACCCAGGAGGAATGGAGCTGACATGGTTACTGCACTGGACACAGTTAGGAAGCCTACAGCAGCTTGAGAGGATAAAAGAACAGACAGTGAAAACAGAGACACAAATCAGAAAGCAAGAGCAAACAAGAATTCAAAGCAAAAGATACACTCAGATGAATGATTGTGAAGTAAAAACAAAGCTACAATTTGTCAAAGGAAGTCTTAATTTCAAATATGGAAGGTCGTTATTTAACTACAACAACAACAACAACTGTTGTAATGTATGAGACCAACTGGAACAAGCAGAAATATAATTTGGCTAATTTTTCCCTTCATATACTAAATCAAAACCCATCCTCCTTTGGGGTAGCTGACATTAACTGTGTGCATATCCCTCTTCTATATTTAGGTCAGTTGCAAGATAACATGACGGGAAAAATGGAGAGCATCTGAACACTGTATTACAGCTCCACAAACCTCGTTGGACGGACAAAAAGCGATATTTAACTCACCATAACCCGCAACTTTTTTCTTTAATGGAAAAAACATTACAATAAAAGTGACAGCCTTTAAACAAGTTTTTTTTTATTCTATCAGGGAAGCACAAAATAGTTGGTTGTGGATGAACAGACCTTGTTTTTTCATGGACGGATAAACGGTAATGCAAGACAGGTAAATGAAAAGAGGGTCCTCAACGTTTTGCTACGTCCCTGGTCTCAGAAACACATATACACACAGTTTACCTGCCAGTGTCCATCTCTCCGGGTGAGCGAGTCCCAAAATCCTTTTCACATCTTCCAAGGGGACCGTGGTCGGCGTTTGTTCCTTCTCCGTGCCCGTTTGGGTCTTGGCTGATCCGGCTGGTGTGGGTGTGGAGGCGGCAGAAGAGCTGGCAAAGGCAACAGGTGTGTGTGTGACTGTCCGTGCTCGGGCTATTGAGTTGGAGGTGTGTGAAGGGAGCACAGAGAGACCTCTGACTGGGCTGCAGGGCAGAACCGACGTGAGGGGCCTGGGTGTCGGATGGACCCCAGATTTGACCCCGGTCAACTGTTTCTTCCTCCGGAGGGCAGCTGAGAGGGTCAGGCGGTGCTCCAGCCATAACATCCTAGGCTGTGTTAGCCTCAGTTTGGATAAATGCACTCCGTGTGAGCGCCCTGACATACGGATCAAAAGCCACATCTTCTGAGTTGTCAGCTACTGACTAGATACGAGCTTTATTAGTGAAAAAGTAAAGGAAGTACGGCATTAGTGAGATGAATTAGATCCAGTGATAGGTGTTGTCGAGGTGTTTCTTGTTGAACAAGTCCATTCAGAGACATTTTAGTCCCCCAGTCGTTAGCTCAACATACCGTGTCCATAGTCGTTCAGTTGTTGAGCTTGTTGTGGCTTCATTGTCGAGTTTAGACCGTTATTATCCGTTTTATCTGCGTCCAACAGCCGCCTTCACCCAGTTATCTCTTATCACCGACCAGCTACCAACACCCTGCCTGTCACTGTCATCTGTCGCCCAATATTCAACATTTGGCCGGAGGCGGGTGAAGCAGAAACACAAGCAACACCGAAACCACTCTGAGAAAAAAAACAAATGTTCCCGTAAAGAGGGTGAAAGAGTGGAAAGAGGAAAGGTGACCCTGATGTGGCTCGCAGGTACACACGACTACAGCTCCTCGATGGGGGAAGTCAATGGCTGAGCATACAGGCAAACTTTCCCAGGCGTAACCAAGCAAACCCAGAGCGGTATGGCCCAGCCTTAAGAATTTGTGAATGAGTTCCCAAAACAAATGCATCATTAAATTTTTACACAAAAAACACTAATGTTTTTTTTTTTATTCAGTTCATACAAATTCACCTGAGAATGTGGTGACAAGAGATCTAAAGTCTTTTCTTGACGAACGGCGTTTTCATATGTTTCCTATTTTCATTTTATTTTGTAATTCATTAAATTTATTACCCCATAAAATATCCTTAGATACAACTTCTGCAATGCTCTGTGAAGAGTGGAGGTGGAGTGGAAAGCGAATATTTGGCCAATATGGGAACCAACCTTTGAATAATAATAGCGATTGACTCTCGATTGCTTCTGGCTGGCCGGCAGGGTGAAAGTTGAAAGTTCGTCGAAATCAGAAAACAGGAGACACGTGCAGACTGGACAGTCGTAAGTCTAATAAAATAAATCGACACAAATGCATAGCTATTATGAAACAAGCGGAGTTGAGGGCCAGGGGCGGTTTGCTTGAGTGCAGACGAGTAACAGCTCAAGTATTAGCTTATTTTGACGTTAGCTAGACCATGCTATCTAGCTAGGAGTCGTTAGCTTTAAAGCATGACAGCCTGTTAAAATCGAATACGTTGTGAGAGTCAAACAAACACAAACAGATAGAAAGTCTGTTTTAGCACAGGAGCACGAGCAACTCTCAAAGATGAAAAATTCATTGACTACTACACATGCACGAGTCTTTGCTGAGCTTATAAATGTGAACAGTTTCTTGTTGAAATGGATGTTGGCTAAAGACTCAGCAGTGGCTGCATACAATCCGAGACAACTATACCTACAATCCGGCCTAGATTCAGTTATTCTTCCTGCCCCCACAGACCTGTGCAACCGTAACACCAGCTGCAGCGATGGCTGCCATCTACTCAGGTATCCATCTGAAACTGAAGAGTCCTCAGACTCCATGGGAGGACAAGCTGAAGCTGGCACGTTTTGCCTGGATCTCCTCACAGTGCCTACTGCCCAACAAGGAGCAGGTAACAGCTGAAGTTGTCTCACAAGATGCCTGTGTCTTCCTAGAATGATGAGGATGCCTGTTTTGTTGCCTGTTTTACTGTGGCTGTGTTGTTGTGATGTCGGCAACCCCAAATAGTTATATATGTTCAGTGTGAGAAGTGACTACTATAGTTTTATTCAACACCTTATATCAAGATCCATGAAGATCATTGTCAACATATCAATTATCAAAGCATTGTCTGCACATATTTTATGTCCTACACTTTTTCCTCCCAAATAACATTTTTTAAAGAATTTTAGTACGGGGTTGTAGTGGTAATTTTCTTCAGGATGTTTACAAGAAGTACTTTACAGACTTGGGTTTGGATTCAGTCTATGTTAGTGCATGTTACTTGATGTTTGTGCCAACATTTGCACTGTGCTGATGTAGTGGCCAATTTTACCCTTAGGGATGTAAAGTTAAGTCCTTGTCACTTCCTAATTGTTGTTTATTCCTTCTGTCATTGGTTCAAAATTCTCTGTGTCAATTCTGGGATAGTTGAGAAAAGATTTCCTGTATTAAATTAATTTAAAAGCAGCATATTAATATCTGTTGTGTCCCTTTCCCACTGTAGGTGCTGTTGGACTGGTGCACCCATGCTCTGACAGGCTGGTACAATCAGAAGGTGGAGTTTTCTCAGAATGTATTGGAAGGCCTGTGGTGTTACCTTGATGACCTGCTTCACAGCCGGAAGCTCCACTCACTTCTCAAGCAGGGCAAGACCTTCAGCCTGAGGCTCAACATGGCACAGGTGAGATTGTTCATGGGATAATGCTCTGGCTCTAGCACATTCATACTTTAGAAGGTTGTATTGATTTTAATATGAAGGTTTCACTGACACCTTTTTCCTGTGTTTGTGTCTAGCTGCTGCTTGACCGCCTCCAGGAGTGTGCACGTGTTGGATCCAAGTCACTGTTGTGTATGTCCACCATACTAAGTGTGTGTAAGGGCATTCTCTCTTCTCCTGTGCTCTCATCTGTCTTCACCACCAAGTATGAGCTCATGGTTGATCTGCTGGCCAAGCTCTGCTCTCTGGCCTGCTGTGAGCTACAGCAGCCATTGCTCACAGAAACCCTAATGACTCAGATGACTGAGTCCATCACAAGCCAAGACCCGGTGGTGACTGAGTGTCTTCAAAATGAACCTGCTACCAACTTGGACACTTTGGACACTCCCCCAGATCACCCAGAGTCAGATACGAATAAATCCCCCTCCAAGCCAAATGAAAACCTACATTCATCTAATGTGTTTGAGGTGTTGCTTCAGGTGTTGTCATGTTATTTATCAGTCCAGCGACAACAAGCCAACCCTAACAGAGTCTTTACTATGGTAACCAACCAGCTGATCCAGCCATTAGTACTACTCAGACACCTGCTGACTTCTGGGGAATTTGCTCCATCTCAGACACATTTGCATCTCCGCCAGCAGCTGTGCAGAGACGTCCGTGTCAAGGTAGACTCCATCCTTCAGTTTGCGCTCTTCCCCTCTGAGCACCTGACCTCCTACAAGGAGGAGCTCCTTCCATCTAAAGAGGACTCTGGGAAACGTGGTCCAGGTGGGGCAAAAGGTCCCTTGAAGCCAGTCAGTGCCATACTTTCCAAACTGAGTTCTCAGGATTACTGTGAGCCATGCCAACTCTACTCTGTGAAGTCCAACACATTGTCTCTGCTGTTTAAGTTTTTTCTGGAAAGCTATGGAAAAGGAAGAGGAGAAAGTGAGGAAGAACACAGGATGCTGTGTTTCTATTTTCTCGGCAGATTGGTCCCAGCCTTGGATCTAGGTCTTGATGGACACTCGCTCTCACCTTCAAAAGCCGACCAGTCAGTCTCTGTGTCCCCTGGGCAGAAGTCTCCCCTGGCCTCCCTCTGTTCCCCAGAGAGCTGGAGCCTGGCCCTGCTGTCTGTGGAGTCGCTGCTAAGCCAGGCTCTGTCAGCTGATATCTATAATGTAGCTGCGGACAGGATACGACATGGAGAGGTCCAGCTCAACTTTTACAGAGCCCTGGGACAAATGCTCTTCAACCACTCCCAGCCAAGGTAACAAACCGCCCCTCCTGATGTGCTTTTCATTGAAACAGTCTTTTGGTTATACAATGTAAAACTTTTGTATCTTGTCTTTCAGTATCCCAGCATGGTACCGCTGTTTGAAGGTTCTGTTGAGTCTCAACCATCTGATTCTTGAACCAGACCTGGACCAGCTCTTATCTTCAGCCTGGGTTAATTCTGAATGCATGGAAGCACGAGTGCAACGGGCCAGACAGGTCTTGATTTCATCAGTACATCCAAAATTTTATAGTGTAATAAAATATTTGTTTGTATTTTATAAATGTTATGAAAAGTCAATAGTAAAACCCAAGCCAAGAATTAAGTAATTGTAAATACAGAGTTAAAATGCTAAAATCTTTAAAAGAGAGAAGTTTTGACTGATAAGATGTTTTATTCCAACAGCTCATGGTGTGCAGCATCCTTCAGACCTACACTAAGCTCCGTCAACTCCCTCGCCTCTTCTCTGAGCTCCTGTCTGTGATCTGTCAGCCAGCTCTGGACGAACTCCGACCTCCTCTGCTGTCTGAGGGGGTCTCTGCCTCCCTCAGGACTTGTCTTCTGGACACACCACCGTCCCAGGGCCTAGAGATCTGCTCATTAGTGTTGGAGAGCATAAGGAGATATATACTCCCTGACCTGGTGAAGGAAGAACGAGAGGCAGAGAAGATGGAGACTGATGGAGGAGGAGATGAGAAAGGAGACGTTAAGGTGGACGAAGAGAGACAAGATGCATCCCTGAAGCTCTTCTCCCTCAGCCAGCTCCTTCATGCTGTTTTATTTAGTCTGAAGACTCTAGATAATGCTTCCCCTGTTCCTTTAGTCAGGCAGAGTCGAGCCCTGATGGAGGAGATGCAGCAGGTAATCAAGGAGCTACTTCAGCTGTTGTCAACAGAAAAGAAGAGACCTGTAAAAACAAATCCAGTTCAAAAGACCCCACGGAAAGGCAAAAAGAATTTGGACCACAAAGAGTCAGAGAAGGTCTCAGAGTCTAAAATAGGAGTAGTGTGGGAACAGAAGACCCAGGAGGCGACTCTTCTCCTCAGGTACACCTGGGTGGAAGTGGACACACTTTTTGATATCCACTGTAGTAAATACACATCCCTTGATTCAGCCCAGATGGCAGCTGTAAGTGAGACTGAAGACAAAGCTCTTTCTAATGCTCCATTCTTAACCCACATAGAGAGCCTTGTATCTGGTGACATTTTACCAGCATTTCTCTGTCCCTCTGCCTCCTGCAGCCCCATGAGCTGCTTGCTGCTCAAACTCCTCACTTTACAGCAGATGAAGAAAGTTTTGTTAGATAGCACCTCACTCTGTGAATCCAGCACTGCAGCACTGCTGAGCAGGGCAGCCCAGTTCATTTTGGCTAAATTGAAGCTTGAAGTGAGTCTGGATGGAGAGCAGGGGTGGGACGGGCAGATAGGCAGTGTGAATGCCAGCTCCTACCTTGTAGCACACTGGCATCTTGTCACATCCAATCTGCCTTTGATTGCCCCCTACCTGAGCGGAGAAGATGTGGGCTGCATAGCAAATGTTCTTGTCAGTTCAATCCTCAGCAAACAGACAGACGGAGGGAAGGACCGGCCGCCCAGCTGTCTGACTGTCTCCATCATATCTTCACAGCTTCTCCAAAGCCCAATTCTTGCGGAGTTGCCTTCACTTTTCTCTGCCACAGTTTGTTCCCTCACACATAGGATCCATGGTGTTCTCATGGTGGCACACACACCCAAGGTCTGTGCTACACTCCCAAAGTTTCAAGAGGAAGAAAGTGATGCCAGTCAGACTCTGTCAAAACTGGTGAACAAAGAGACCATAGTTGAGGATATATTAGCGTCCTCTAAGACTGGAGATGTGTTTGTATCGCTGACTGACACACAGACAAAGGAACTGGTGAAGTTAATCCAAGTCTTAACACACCTAAACCCAGATGGGATGAGCTCCGAGGATCTCGCCTCCATTTTTCTCCTCCTCTTCTTCATGCTCACCTCCACCTCCAGTCAGGCAGACCCGGTGGTTGTGGATCGTCCTGACTCTGGAGATGATGCTGTATTCTTGGTGAAGCTGCTCAGGATCCTGACTTGTCTTGTGGAGAGTAGAAACTTCAAAAGTGTTTTGAAGCTCATTCATGGAGGTACTCTGCTGCAGGCTGCTTCGTCTTCTCTCCTCTGGCACAGCAGCAGCGGAAGATTTCAAGCCTCATGCAGCCCTGATAGGCTGGATTTAATCAAAGCAGTGCAGAACTTCATCAGGTCCTTGGTCGAGTTGATTATAATGAGAAACAGCAGCGTTCGACTCAATCTGGACCAGTTTGTCTCCTTTCTTACCAGTAAGGAAACAGCAAGCAGGCAAAATGTTGCATCCAGTTCAGCAGCTGTTTCCAGTAAACCAGATCCAGGAGCATCCATTTTGCCTGTTCATATTATGCTGGCATCGCTTTCTTCTTTCGCCCAGGCGATGACCTCTAACCTTGGAAGGAGTAAACCAGTGGATCAAATCTTGACCCAAATGCTCACCAGAGCGACTGCTTCACTGGGACCAGCTGTTGAGTCTGTCCTAAGGCCCCAGACTATGAGCGACGCAGCCATCCAGCCAGCCAGCATCCTCGGTCAAGCCTTTGTAGTAGAAGTTGTCACTGTCATGCTGCACTGTGAACTGTCCTCACTGTCACTGGAGGACCAGAACAAGGAGGATGGCACCAAGCTCACCCTGAATCACATGACCCTGTATCAGGGCTTCTGCCAGCAGATCCTCAGAGAAATAAGCTCTGCCCCCAGGCCTATGGACTTCCTGGTTTCCTCTCTCCACTTCCTGTCAACTTTCTACAAAGCAGTGGAGCGGACAAGAAGAGAGAAGGAGCAAGGAGAGGAGGAGAAGGGAGCAAAGGAGTTGGATGAGCTGTACATTCAGATACTGGAGAATGTGCACAGACTGCTGACAGGTACACGGACACGCATTATGAACAAACATCTGTGCAATCAGCCGATATTGTCCTCTGCATACTGCACATACTGGCATAAGTTTGCAACTGATTGTATTTCATTTATTCCATGCTTGCTGTTCCAGATAATAAGCGCTTGTGTAGAAATCTCTAACAACTACAACAATGCTATTTCTCTAAAAGGAGACATGATGTTTCACAAATAACTAAAATCTGACGTAGCACTTATTCCACATAAAAACCTGGCATCAGCTAAGTGTGAATGCAGAATGACAAAACATTATTATAAACAGTTTAAGCATCACACTTATTTCTAGGTACTTGTAATGCATTATATTTTGTTACTGTGTCCTGCCTCTTTATCACACAGACTCAGAGGCTGATTTGACTTGATGGGGTTTTATTATATTGCTCAGCATTATACTGAATGTAAATGTCTTATTGTGCCCACAGCTCCTTGGCTGTCTTCAAATGAGCTTAATAATCTGGAACCAGCTGTGCAGGAACTGCTGCACCACCTGGTGGAGAAAAGTACTACAGGTCAGTTCAACCTGCTGCTCTTGATAATCAGAGAAGGACTAGACGCTGGTAAGCTGAGAGCTGGAAACTACAGGGTGAGGCCAAGATCTATTCTGATAACTTGTACACTTTCGTTTCATGTTTAAAAGGAATCTGTCGAAGTTTTGTCTAATCTCTTTTTCTTTGTTCAAATGTTCTCACTCTATTGTTCCGTTCTCCAGGAGGTGCTGTCTGCAGTAACCATCATTACACTGCTCTGCCGTTGTCAGTTACCTGAGTCCTGCTCTAAAGCTCTGTGGCTCATTGCACCGCAGATTATATCTGCTATGATGGTGAGAAAAAACATACACACGCTCAAATACAAACTCACACAAAGTCATATGCAGCAATCACAAGAGGGAGCAGCCTTCAGTGAGCATCACACACAGACACATGTTACTCATAGACAGATATGCACACACACATGCTCATCTGCGCATGACCCTGAAGAAAAGTTTGTTATGATTAGAAGTTGTTTGTGCCAATCTGGTAATTTTGTAACTGGTATTAAACTAGTTTTATCAGACCATATTCATGTTGATTGTTTAAAGTTTTTGAAAATGACCAAATCTGACCTCCAGGAATGGGAACAATATTAAAGGAAGAGAAAGAAACTAAATTTAATGATTGTAGTTTGTCCTCCAACCTGGCAGGAGGAGCTGCTTTCCAAGCTGACAGGATATGAACAGTGTTGTGTTAGTGCAGGTGTGTTGGTTTATCCAAATTCCCTTTTTACAAAGAAAGACCATACCACCAATTAACATATCTAGTTTCATTAGAATGACAATATACAGGTAAAACTTGTAGCTGACCAGCTTTGTGTTTTAGGCCTCAGTCAGAGAAATGGAATGAAAAGGCACTTGCTGTGTGACATTCCTCATTAGTTCCTCACAAGTTTTTTTTCATGTGTAGTCAGACTCATAATCTAAATAAAAAACATGGAAATATCAGCATCAGCCTTCACTGTGATATTAAGACAAGCAGGGGCCGCTCTATGCAGAGAGTATTTTACAGTTTGTTCTTCAGGCATCAGTAATAATTGTGTTTGAAGTACAGTTCATGTGACAGCTGTCTCAAGTGACTCAGCAGCCAGACGACAATCAGTCTGCTAACTTCCACTGGAATGCCTGTTCATTGTAATTTCCATTGAGGCTCCTTTGGTCAATGTGCTTTCCATCAGGCCTGCTGGGTGGGGCAGACAGACAACACAGCAATCTGCTTAACCATACTGCAAATACACACACTGAGAGTACTTTAAGATGCCAACCATGCTGTTCTTTTTCCTCTGTTACCCACACTCACTATGTCCATATGTCATCTGTCGTTTATTTCTGTCATTCACACTCTTCTCTTTAGACCGTGTGAGAGAAGACTCATCTAAAAGTAAAAGAATTATCAGATTTTAATAGCTATTTAATAAGCTATTTAATAGCTATTGTGTCTTTTTTTTGACTTGGGCATAGTAGTGCAATATCCCAAAAATTGTGACCTGTCACAATTGGAAAAGTACATGTATCGATAATAAAATCAATAACGGCTCAATTCCATGTGGCTGCTTCAGTTTCTGGGTCCTGGTATTGTGCACGCTGGCTCACTGTCAAACTGTCATAACTTACTGGGACATTTGAATAGATCAGAGCCATCATTCATTTTATTTGTAACAGCTGTGTCTTTCATACTGTGACAAGTCAAAATGTCTGCTGTGAAAAAGTCCTGTTGGGGTTGTCAGTTTCATTACTTCCAGAAAGCTTTAAAAAGTTATCACACTTGAAGGAAATCCCTGACTCTGTGTGTGTGTGTGTGTGTGTCTGTGTCTGTGTCTGTGTCTGTGTCTGTGTCTGTGTCTGTGTGTGTGTGTGTGTGTGTGTGTGTGTGTGTGTACTTTTGCAACTACTTGCTCTCATAGTTGTCTAAATGTGTTTGTCACTCTAACTTGCTCTGTGTGTTGTGTCTCTGTGTTAACAGTTCTTGGTGAGATCGTCTGGTCAGGACGTTTCTCTGACCCTTCCCTTTACTGTTCCTACGGTGATGTCAATGACGTCTCTGCTGCGCCAGGGGGAGGGGCTCATCACCAACCCTCATCATGTGATCTTGGTGCTTGGGGCGCTGCAGTCGGTGTCCCTCGACCACTTGACCCCACTCGTCTACCAGTCAGCGTTCCTGGCTGTTCATGAGGCACTGTTTGCCATCATCCAGTGTCATCCTCAGGTATGAAGAGGCAGATGGGTGTGTGAGTGAGTGAGTGAATGAGTGAGGGAGGGAGTAAGTCTGTAGCTGAATCAAAAAAGGAATTTAAAAGTGCTTCAACACAGTGTACACTTTCTGTAGAGTATGCCCAAACAATTGTGCAGTCAGAAAATGTTAAACCCTCTATTGTCTATTGTGTTGACAATGTGAACTTGTGTCTTATCTAGAACTGAACTGACACAATTAATGAAAACAATTGTTTTTTAAATACCTTTATCTGTGATGCAGGTGCCACAAGATGCACACATATGATAAGATGGTCAGATGGGCAGAGGCATTCAGTGTTTGTTTCCCTCAGCTAGAAGACACAAAATCTTTTTTTGTACCCGGGACATTCTTACTGTGAAGCAACACTGAGCTACTGATGAACTCCAGCGCTGCTAAACCCCAGATTATATCTACTCTAGTCCCATTTCACAAGATCAGTATAACATCGATCCATCACCAAGCTCCGGTCTTTAATAGTCTTGACGTGCATGTCATTTTATACTGTGAGATCTGAGTTTTATTTACAGTCTCCTAAAGAGGCCTTTGTAGTTAATATAGAAATAAAACATTGATTGTTGACTTCAAATGTTAATTGTTGACGTAGGAAATGGTAGTTTTACATTTCTGTCAAACACTGTTATATAAAATTATATTTATTAAAAAGTATTAGGTCTTAATTACAGGTAAATATTTGATTTGTGCATTATAACGCAGCAATTTGTTTGGCTCTGTCTTGGTATACCAACATTATTATGGAAAGCATGATAACTAATTTCATTTTAATTATAGTCGTATGCATTCGTTTTGTTTTGTTTTTTTAATTTTTGTTGATGAAGAATCTGAGAGTACATTGCCCCCCACCCCCACGCCCCAACAAAAATGCGGTATGTGCCTTAAACTGTGCTGCTGAGTCCACAAGATGTCCCAGAGGAATGTCTCTTTAAACAGAGGATATTGCAGCTCACCAGTCGTGCTGCAGCTGCACGAAAACCTCATAACATCCACTTTTTCAGCTTTAACTCATAGTGTTTTACATTGCCCCCAAATGTAAAAAAACTAAGATTTATTTATAAAATGTAAAAGGGAATTTACATTCCAACCCACACATGGTCTTTTGTTGTACTTTTGGTGTTAATGTGATAATCTTTCAGTTTCTCACACACTAAAATGTGATAGTATTTTTTGTTCAGAAACAGTGACAGAGTGCGACTGAAACAGGGCAGCTGTATTGAATAAAACAGGTCAAGAACCAGCTAACCGATATCAGATGTTTGTGAGGACAAAAGACAGTAGTAAAGGAGAGCTCCAGAGAGGGAGGGGGGAGGTAAAACCAAGAGGAGAGGTACAAAGAGAACGAAAGGACACTACATTTATACAGAAAGAGAGGGAAATAAAAATAAGTGATGAAGAGATGAGAGAAAAAGCAGGAGATAAAGAACAAAAGGAGTAAGATGTGATAGGAATGTGATATGCAAGGAAAGGCTCAGGACAATGTAGATAAGAGAGGGAGTGAGTGGAGAGAGGAGGTGTGATAGGACAGAGACGAGGGAGGGACAGAGGTGGAGAGTAGAGGTAGGGAGCTGGCATGCAGCATAGGTTGGCATGGTGCGGGTTTAAGTCGATGGAAACCATTACTGAGCTCCAACCAGAGCTGGTGACATCATCCCCCTCTGTTTTATATTCCCCCTCCCTCTACCCACTGTAGGCCTCGAGTAGAGAGAGAAGTATGGACAGAAATGCAAACGTAGCTCTTGTGGGAATCCAACTTCTACCTCAGTCATTTACTGAACTGTGAGTTTATGGCAGGAGCAGTGGAAATAATGTAATAGATGGATATTGCAGGATTGTTTTGTTTGTAATTTTCAAAAAAAATGTCTCTGTTCAGTCTCTAACACCCTAAAACTTTTAATTTCCTCTTTAAATTTCTTTAAACTTTGAGAAAAAACTTTGTACTACAGTCTGTGGCAGTATCACATGTATAATTCTCTCTGTTTGTTGCAAAGTGAAATACTTAAACCCAAGACATCATGTTCTTTGACTGTACCATTATAGTAAGTGAGAATGTTCTGCTTGTGTTTTGCACCATTTTCTACACATCTCCCTGTAATTCAACCAGACCTATTTAAACAGTCAAATCTCCACTAGAATTTAAAGTGCTGAGGGCGTAAACTATTATTTGACGGAACCATCAGTTTGTCGAGTTGAGTGGGATTCATGAGAAAATCTACTGTATCAGAGCTGTGAATAGGCAGGAATACACTGTGAAGCCTCTCCACTTTGCTTTTAAAACATTAAAAAAGTGGTCTTTATGCCTTTGAGCAGTTCTTGAAGTTTCACTTTATTTTACTGAAAGAGCTACTCAAAGCTGCCAGCATTATGACAGTCCAATGTGCAATAAGCAATATTAGTTCTACCTCCTGATTCACTTGAGTGGGACAGTGTTCTCAGACTTTTGGACCCCACTGTACATATAGTGTGACATCTACTCTCTTTCTCTTTCTCTTTCTCTTTCTCTCTCTGTCTCTCTCTCTCCCTCCCTCCCTCTCTCTCTCTCTCTCTCTCTCCCTCTCCCTCTCCCTCTCCCTCCCCGTCCAGGTGATGTTGAATGCAGCTCCATCCTTTTTAAATGTCTTCTACCGTCTGGTGGCATCCATCATGCAGGAGGGTCGGCAGAGAGGAGACAGTGACAAAGGTAACACCTACAGGCTCGGAGGGGGACGCTCTAATTTTGTCTTTGTGAATAATTGTATGATTTAAGGGGTTTCACTTAAGAGTGCATTATGAAACGCCGTAGTTACAGAAAGTAATAAAGATTATAAAAGTCATCTAATATTGCCAACATGTCAAGAGAGTCGTTAATAAACCACTAACATACTCAGATTACTCAGAAGATTAGCAAAAAATTCATTTGAATTGACTTTAAAGTCAGTTTAATGCTGTATTAAATTTAAAAGAGGAGATTCATCTCCCTACTTTTTTACCTGTTCCTGGAACTGACAGCGACTCTGTGTCATGCCCAGTCACATTTCAACACTGTTGGCAGTGTCTGATATTTACTCAGCAGCGGCCTCCCAGAAATGGAGAAATATTAAGACAGGGAGTTTTCATAATCTTGATTAATTTTCTAATGTAAATCCACTGTAAACTTCTGACATCTGTTGTAGAAGTCTCTGCTTAATCACCATAGAGACTATTTTTACATGCCAACAAGAGTGCTGTGTCAGCATGTTGTAGAAATATCCTTAATTTTGAATTTGCATTCAGTTATTGCTGTACTTGAAGTCATGTATCATTTATTATCTTGGCTTAAACATTTAAGTCTTAATAGGGCAATTAAAGTATTGTATAGCAACATTGTTAGTGAAACTGGGGCAGCTTGAAAGCACAACAGGTAGTGGACCTGAAGCAGCTTACAGGGCAGGGAGGAAGAGTTTCCATGCCTCCTACGGTAAACTAAATCTAGGTAAAACTGCACCAAAAACAATAAGTCCCAGGTGGAATGTCTAAACAGGAGGTGTATTTGCTCCATATAAACAGGTGAATGAATTGACATCAGTCTCGTTTTTCAAGGTCCAGGTTGTGACGTGTATCTCCAGTGCTCCAGACTGATAGAGAGGATGTACTCTCACATTGCTGCTACAGCTGAGAACTTCACCACACTGTCAGCCTTCATCGTGGCTCAGTACGTCACAGAGCTTCAGAAGGTACACACACACACACACACACACACACACACACACACATATAACATGTATGAATGAGGCAGCAGGATCTCAGCTGATCCTTTGATCCAGCCCTGTTTGTCTGGTGGTGCGTGCTGAGCTGGAGAGATTGAGCCGAGCAGAGTGACGGGGACGCTGACGCTCAGAAGCAGAGATGTGAAGTATTTCCACTGGCCAGATTGTAAATGTTCACAAATCTCAGTGAACAGGTCCAGGATTACAGTAAGTCAATGTGCTGGAATGAAGCTTTAGGCTGGATGTTCCCTCAGAGAAGTGACTCACGTCTGGTTTGTGAGTGCGGCTCCTCTCTTCTACCAGACTGTATTTAACATGACGCCAACCTGACTCAGCAGTTTCCAGCAGAGTTACACATTGAGGGGGAGACATGAAAGTAGACAGACAGACAGACAGACAGACAGACAGGCAGACAGGCAGGCAGACAGACAGGCAGAATGCAGAAGAGGTGTTAGAGATTCTTTGAGCTCTGTGTGAGTCATCTAATAATCCTAAAATTGATTTTATGTTGTGCTTTTACTCAGGCATTTCAAAGAGATCGACCTCTTTGCAAGTCAGGGGTAATTTAGCCGTCTCTGTGTCAGAACTGCTTCTAATGGCTCTCAGCCTGAACTGAACTTTCCATGCAGCAGCAAGGTGTTATTAGTGGAGCAGCAGTTAGAAAAGTCATGTTATTATGCAGGTTGAGTTTGTGCCTTTGGCCACTTGTCTTAATATTATAAACAATATTAATATTACCGTTCTATTGAAAACATTAGTAATTTAGTGCTCTACTGATTTAGCCTTGCACTTCTGTAACATTGTCGGACTCACTATGGACAAAAACGCATCAAAATTAATGCAGAAGAACCAGATATATTGTTGCTTTTATTACAAACATTACAAACAAGTCTGGTGCCTACATTACTCACAGTGCACCTTGACAATTCAAAGATTTGGGTGTGTAAATGTTGTGTCAGGCAGAGATGAGGAGCAGGCTACAAAGGTCTGGTAAAATCACTCCTTTCTACCTCCACATCCTCAGATTTTCATTGTCAAACTTGTAGTCTTCGGCCACAACCGACGCTGACCCAGGTTATGTCACTTGAGGTAATTCATTAAATTTCACGCAGCTCAATCTGGAGTCACAAAAGACTTCATACAACTTATTTCTCTGCAGACTTGTAAACAGACTTTGAGGTGCACAATCTGCACACTTCCCATTTAAATGGAGCTTTATTTGAATATCTTTATTATTTATTTATTTATTTATATTTATTATTTATTTTTAATTAAATAGATGTCACAAGTCCAGATGCAGATGTTTACCACAGGTACAGGTGAGAGAGCCTTCAATAAGGTAAAGGTTGTATATTAGGAAAATATTTAAAGTGGTGTGTATATGATCTTCTATCCAAATGTAATATAAGTTGGCAGACACAGTAGATCTTGTTTACTTACCATATACAGACCAAAGTCACAAGATTTTCTTAGAGAGCTTTACAGTTTGTTCAACATATGGCACCTTTTATCCTTAGATCCACAATATAGGTAAGAAAAAAACACAAAAATTAATTTTCAAGAGTAAAACAAAGGTGAGACAGAGAGAGAAGAGCACGAGAGGACATGCAATGTGTTTTGCTTGCACAGAGTAGACAGAAGAGGCAGTAGAAGTATTACAATGTAGAGAAACAGAAATATACAGGTATGGAACCAAATACTATGAAGCAGCAATGAGCAAAGTATTAGGAATAAAGAATTGCAGTAAGGTAATACAGTGTATAACCAAGAACTGCATCATAACAGGCAGTGGAGTTATACCACGGATGAGTTCATGTACAGTGTGTTACCAATATATATTGTACGTGCACTTTTGCAGAGCAACATTTAACAGTGTACTTTGTGTAACAATAAAAGTGTTTAAAGCTAGTGCAAAGACCCAATGTGAAAGAGAACAGTGACTCATTAGCTTCCAGAGAGCACGGAGCGCTGGCATGACCTCAACCACACAACTGAGACACAGAGATAAACATAACTTTGCCTAGCAATGTGCTAACACTGGGCTCCTGTTCTCTTTGGATATCACTGCATCCAGATCCAGGTATCAGAACAATCGGTGTACCACTAACTGTAACTGTGGCCCTCTGCTGCTCCACGTGACATTTGATTGGATAGTATTTAGTGCAAAAACCCATAATGGGAAGCCTGTAATTAGGTGAGTGAGTTTTTATCTAATTACTAAGAGGTACGGTGAGCAGTGCAGAGCAGCCATCGTCTTGTCACTCTTTGTCATGATGAATATCCAAAGACCTGGAGAGGTCTGACATCATCAGGTCATGGTGTAAAACCTGTATACTTGTGGGGGGATAATGTAACTGGGATGAATAACCAGACACTATTGCATATGCTGCTGGTTTGTTTTAGAGAGTTCACTGTTTACAAAGGCTGTTTTTTGACTGTTGTTAGTGTGGGTGTGTGTATTTGTGTGTTTTTGGAGAAAGACAGAGCCTTGCTGGTTGTCTAGCTGTCTGAGCGCTGCTCTACTTCTATCACACAAGTAGATATGAAGTGTGTGTGTAGCTCCCAGTCTTCACAGGACTAGACAGTCCTCTGCAACAGTATTAGTGAACATAGACTGGGTCAAAGTTCTGTATTGAGTTTCAGACCTGAACCTCAGAATAGTTTTAAATTTCCATCGTCTCTTTTAGTTTTCAGTTCAGTTCAGAGCAGCAGTAGCAGATGATTGCTTATTACTATAAAATATATTTCAGTCAAACAAATGGAATAAGAGCAAAGTGGAATACCTACATTAAATCACACTATATCAAATTAATTACATTATATCACATTGTAGGTACAGAAAGCTGAAAATAGGAACAAAAAGAACAAAGTTATGATATTTTTTTGATTCCCCTTTAGGACGTTCTTTTCACTGATGCCCCTGGGGGTTTAAATCCAGGTTCATGGACCATTTATTCATAACTGACCCTTAATTACATTTGCCTCTTTGAATATTTGCTGTTCATGTTCCAAACAGGAGTAACTGTCAGAATCATCCCTTTGTAGTCCACTCTCAACTTTTTCATTAACATATACGTTGCCAGGATACATGATGATGTTTGTCCTTTGATGCCCCTCTAGTTATGAAGTTCAATATAAGACCTGAAAAATGAATATTCAACTATTCTGGCACATAGTTTTTGATTTGACAGGTTTGCCTCAGGCTGTAGCATTTTGCCACGTACACTAGGATGTTTCCGTTAATTTAGTAAGAAAGGGGAAAAGATGATCATATTAATGTGTGTGTGTGTGTGTGTGTGTGTGTGTGTGTGTGTGTGTGTGTGTGTGAGTGTGTGTGAGTGAGTGAGAGAGACACAGAGAGAGAGAGAGAGAGAGAAGGATCAACTAGTAAAACAAAGATATGACAAAGATATGAGATTTTTCTGATTTCCTTTTGTCATATTTCAGTCTCCTGTCTTTTCTCTTATTGTCTCCTGAGCTTTTTTATCTTTTTTCATAACTTCACTCTTATTCTCGTCTCCAGGTTACTCTGCGACCGGACATTAAGCGGCATCTAACTGAGGGGATCTATCAGATTCTGGACCTGTGTATGGAGCAGGATATCAAGTTTCTGACGGCTGGACTGCAGATGGGAGTCAGAGAGGTGTTCAATGACCTGTATGGCAGCTACACCCACTACCACAAAGCACAGAGGCAAGGAGAGGACAAGTACACTGTTTGAAATTGTCACAACAACAACCCTCAGTTTAGATTCCCTTATTGAAATTAAATTTGAATATATTTTCTTGCTAAGGAGAGACTATATTTATGTATGTATGTATGTATATTTTAGCTTTTGAAATGAGACACAACAGCTTGCGGATGTCATAGGCTATAAACAGTGTAAACACAGTAGTCACTGAAAACGCTCACAGTAGATTTCTAGAGGTTTGAAACACAGACACAGAGGAATTAAGAACAACATTGCACTGCCTGATTTAACTGGTTAATATTTGTTGTCTGCATATTGATAAGAGAAGCATCTACATGTGGATTACTTTGGTTACACACTGTACCTTAAATGTGACAGGAGCAACCGTAGCTGTCAATAACAGAACTGGTCACTGAAGTGTTTCCTCTTGCTGCTACACAATGATGTGTAAAATGTTGTGTTTATATTATAATTTAAAGGAACTGGTTTCAGTGAGATATGATTAGCATCTTACTGAATAGAAAATAGATTTCTATATGAACTGTACTAAATCTTTTCTGGATTGTTTTGTTTTTTTTTACCAAAACTTAATTATGTAACATAGATAAATTGAAATACAGTGCTGTCTCAAGCATGTTTATTGTGTCATTTTGTGCACAGTATTGTTTCCATGTATGCATGTAATTTTTTTGTGCATTTACCTTTTTATTTGAGTACAGTACAGGACCAGTAAATGTCTGCTGCTCTCACCCTGCCCAACTCAGTAACTTTTTTTGATTTACTGTACATACTCATGCCTCTGGGTGAAGTACAGCTGCTGAAAACAGAGACTTTATCTAATGAGTGGGGAGCTCTCCTATTTACCAATGAAGGTATACAAAACCTACTGTAAATCTGTCACGGTGTGATGCCCCTGGCAGAAACACAGTCGCCTCAATAGCAGGTTGCTTTATGTTTAGATAAACTGAACTGACAGTTGTTTTTATTTTACTTTGAATAGAGTAACTGAGCTGTTGATACAAGGACTGGCAGTAAGTGACAGCTCAGTGTTTTCATACTGTAAATTGATCATTTAAACTGACAATGTCTGTAAACATTGATGCAAAAACATAAAAGTCAGAATCAAGTCAAGCTCTTAAAAAACTACAGAGATTTACATTATTCCTGCACTTGCTTAAATAAATAATGGGGCTCTGATGTACTGAAGGTCCATATTTAAAGATTATTCTGCTGTTCATTTACATTTAAACGATTCTGGGAAAAGTTTATTTTTCTTCAACTTAATAAGCAGTATCGTAGTAAAAAAAAAAAGATATCAAATGGACTGTGATGATGATGCTGCACCTGCACATACAATGCTGTATAGACGTTCTCATATTATTGTTAGTAGGGGTTGGATCAGACTAACTCCTGTGTATCAAAGCAAAGTTCAAGAAAATGGGAACTTTTACTTTTACCTTTAGTTTGCAGTTCAGACAGGAAATGGCTTGAACACATCTTCCCTTAGTTTTCACTTTTCTGTCTCCTGTTTGTTTCTGAAAAGCTGTGTGGGACTGAGCAGTCTTTAGAAAGTCTTTTAGTTTGAGTTGACCTTCATTTCAGCTCTTTGACAGATCATTTCTGCAGAAAATGGTGGTTTGTAGGATTAATGATTACTAGTCACCAGGTTTTGCAAAATAGCTGCCCTTTTGTCAGTGAGCTGGTACACAAAAATGTGTGTGGTAGGTTTTGATACATCTGCTTACATAACACACAGCAACACTGCTCACACAAGTCATTGTACATTCTTTGTGAGAATATAGTGAGAATGATGCAGTGCTACAAAGCTGTCTATTATATAAAAATCTCTGTCTGCAAAACAAATGCTTTGTACCCCCGTACAGCAGCTAAGATACAGTGTAAAGAAAAAAGCATCCACATCTACAATCTATTTTTCATTCAATACTACAAAGCAGGAAAAAATATATCTCTAAATGTAAGTGCATATGAGGAAAAGTGTTACAGATTGACTTGTCGTGAATCTGGTGACAAAAATGTAACTATCCTGTAGAGCTCACAGAGCCAACTAATGATGACAGTAACTGACTCGTCAATGCACCAGTGAAGCCTCTAGTTTGTTTCTGTTGCCTCAGAGAGAAATTAAAGTACTGACAGACTAGCTATAATACTGCTGGGACGTGTCTCTGAAGAAGGTCTCCAACATGACACGACAGCTAGAAACATGCATGCACAATTCACACTCTCTGAAACTGACAAATAGTTGAAAGTTGCACTGAAATGTTTCAGACTTGGACTCATCGGTCCTCGTTCAGACCTAAAGAAGGGCAGCAGTTCTTCAGTTAGCCCAGTTTTACACAATCCTCCCTGCTCTGCTAATGTTGAAACACCTGCATCTAAAAAGTGGCTGGGCTTGTATTTCACTCCCACTTCATCATAGATTTATGAGACTTGAATGAACTCATTATTCAAGTCTCAGGCCTCCTGCCTCGCAGCTTCTTTAGACCATGTGACCAGTTTTTTCTGTGCTCTATTAAGAATACTTCTGTGTACGCTACATATTTATACAGTGATAGTAAACCCGCACATTAACCATAATTTACGAAAAAGTTGATTAAAAGGGGACTTTAATCAAAGACACTGTTGGCACTTTATTGATTTGGTCATTTTTTGGTACCATTACCTCCATAATTGGCACTACTTATTTCAGATTATTGCAGTGATATCTTTGATTATGTACCTTTAATATACAGCATTTATATAATGAAACACACGTTAGCTTCATTTAAAGTAACTCTTTACAGCTCCTGCAGCTGAAAAGTTCACAGCCAATAGACAGACTTGTTGCCTCTGCTCTCTATTTCTGGAAGACGAGTTGAATTCTTGAAAGCCTAACTGATCCTCTTCAGGGGTAATTTGAGACCCTCATAACAGTTGTTCAGGACATCCAAGGCTAAGGGCAAAAGATTTTTTTACCTCTGTGCAGCTAAATTTGCACATCTGCTTCTCTCTGCTTCTTACTCCTCCACCTCTCTCTCTCTCTGACTTCCATCCATCCATGCTCTAACACTACTGTGGGTAACATAAACACACTGAGTGTCTCCTCAGACCACCGTAGTGGTAGCAGCAATGAATAAGTGTGTGTGTGTGTGTAATACTACTAGAACACTCTTTGAGGAACAGCACACAGTGTGTATTGACACCAATTTTTTTACTTGGACTGCAGGACACTTTGCTTTCCAGTCAAAATCACATTTTGTCACCATTAAAATGAAAAATTTCAGAGGCAGACTGAAGCATGCTGAACATGAACTGGACCTTTTAGTTTAGTCAGAGGTGTTTCAGCTGAGAGAGAGAGTCGATCTGAGTGCTACAGACCGTAGAAAAATCTATTTGAACTGTGCTTTCAAATGGTTTAACAATGGCAGGTTGACTTGCTCCAAAACGTTTCACTGAATATTTAAAGGTTTTCAAAAGATGATCCATAAACTACAAGATTAGGCGACACAAAATGTTCCTTTTATGTGGAAGTTACTGAATGTTATAGATTTCTGCTGCTTTTAATGTCTGAAAGCACTTTTTTTTCTCAATCGGCTTCTTACTACAAGCAATGAAGTCCCACATAAACATATTACTTAAGGAGTAAGGACAGTTTTCGTTTTTCATGACAGATTGTCTGTTTTTTGTTTGTTTTTTTTGGTCTGTGGACCTGAAAAAGGTGTTATCACACTTTTCTGTGCACCAATTACGATTTAACAACATCTGAACGTTGTGGGGTTATTTGCTCATATTCCCATGCAAATGCCAATCAAACTGATCTACACCCACACAGTCCTAGAAGCAGATTAGCAATGTTTTTTTGTTTAGTCATGACTATCACTATAAAACCACATTTTCAGTTACCACAACCTAACTTCTTCATAATTTTGATTATTATGTGTTCTCTTCCTCATAATTAAGACACATCATCAATCAGTATAGTATGTCATTGTCACGTGTGGTTTGACATTTTACTTAAAACTGCTGACTAACATTTAATGTCATTATTTTCTAGATGAATTATTTAAATAGTGAAAAACACCCATACCTTCTCCCTGAACCACAGGGCAATGTCATCAAATCACTCGTTTTGTCTGCAGTCGTAAAAACAAAAGATGGTGGTTGTGAGATCGTTTTGTCAACTATTGTTTCCGAGAAGTAACTTATGGTCTAAATTTTAAAGCCAACATTGATGAGAAGTCCTCAAAGTGCTGAGAGACATGGACAAGTGAGTATCATGACTCTATCTGCTGATAGAGATGGTGCGATATGATCGAGAGCTCCAGAACAGCTACTAAATGGACCATTTGTCCGGTCAACTATCGATGTTCGGTTTATTTCCCACATGTGACAAAGAAAAGCTGCAAACCATCACGACTGAGCAGCAAAGGAGTTTTTGGCATTTTTACTTCAAAATGATGTAAAGAAGGATTTGATTATCAAAATAGCTGCAGATGTTTCTGTCAATCGACTAATCGACTGATCACTTCAACTGTAATTACTATTTCCAATATGTCTAAAATACAACACACTATACTATGTTCGGAACAGAATGATAAAGTCTTAGACTTATTTCTATTATTGCTCCAGATGTGTTCACCAGAATAACTTTCTTTTGCAACATCCCGACCACGGGACTGAGATTCAGGACAGGAGAAGGAGGAAGGGGAAAGGAAACTAAAATATTCCAAGCCTTTCGCGCAGTGTCTTTAAATGTTCTGGGTTGGTTCTTTATGAGGCCAAGGAAGAACCAGAGAAATTAAGGGGAAACGCTTTTGTTTTCTCCCATTTAACCCAGTTCAAACTGTGTCTGGCGCCCCCAGTGTCTGCTCGGAGCACGTGCAGCTCCACACAGACTGAAATCATGGAGCTAGACGATCACAGACCCTCTCTCTCAGCCCTCAGAGCTACATAACTAACATTTTACAACAATCCTTTCCTACAGGGCTGTCCCCACCCCTGTACTCAGCTTTAGCACGGAACCGCACGGCACTGCACAGCTCGATTTGCAGCCAGCCCCGGCCCTCCTCCAGGGCTGCGTGAGCCGGTGTTTGATTGGATTAGAGTCGGCTAGCCTTTGCCCTCTAACCTCGCTGATGTTGGCTGGCTGCTTCCTGCTCCCTCCGCTCCCCCTGACCGACTGACGAAGCCTGCCGAAGCCGCACGGCGAAGCGCCCTGCACGGACACAGCCGACCGGGACGAGCCGCTACAGCCAGACTAGAGCCGAGCCGAGCCGAGCCACGATACACACAGGCAGGCGGGCGAAAAAAACAGGCAGCCATGCGGAGGAAATCGAGGATATTGTTATGTTTTGCGGTGCTGTGGGTGCTGGGGATAGCCTACTACTTCTACTCGGGGACAGCGCTGAGTCGAAAGGTAGGTTTCCCGTTCCTCGACTGCTTTTTCTGGCCACACGGTCCGTCTTCTGGTCCGTGTGGATGTTTTCTTCCAGGACAAAGCGAAGATGGAGCGGTGAGATTCGCCGCTGTTAATGGCTCTTTCCCTTCTTTTTCTGGGTCTCGGTTTTGCGGTTTCACCGATGCTGTGAGGAATGTGATAAAGGGCCTGCTAGTATCAGTGGGCAGGCATTGATTTGGTGGAGATGAGTGTAGACAAGGGCAGCAGGGTAGCGGGGCTGGCCGGTCGGCGTGCACAGACCTCCCGCTGTGCCGGTGATTGCCTTCCCGTGGCAGTGGGAGCGGAGCACGTCCACACCGGGCAGCCTGTTAACCACTGTATCGCGGCGGCGCCGGTTAATGTTGGAGCAGAATAAAGGTGAAAGCATTCAGAGTGATTGTTATTAATATTAGGCTGCTGGCCTGACTCACGGGGGTGGGTCGGTGGGTGGTGGGGGGGTGTTTAGCCTATAGAGCACGTCAGCATAAGCTGCTGCTGCTGCTGCCCAGAAATGAGCAGAGATCAGGAAGTGTGCAGATACACACCGGGTTAAATCACTGATACACCATGCTGTCAGGATGAATGGTGGCTTTAAACATCTGTCTGTTTTTTCTTCTGTGAGAACAACCTTGATCCAGTTTTAATTCACTGCTGTGGTGTGTAGGTTTTCTGTCAGCTGATGTCCCTGTTGGGAGAAAACGCATATAACATTGTTATTTGATAAACAGTCAAACGAATGCAGCCCAATCCAAGAGCCCTGCAATAAATCCTCTAATGTTAGGCTTGTGTTGAAACTGTTTTAGAGATCCAACTTTGTTTTTGATATTTTACCTGTCCCATTTATATCAGTAAGACTAGATACTAGATATTAAAAACTAGAGTTGAAGCAATGAATCATTAGTCGATTGACAGAAACCAGTTAAGTTATTTCTCAAGCAGCAATGCCAATCATTTGATGCTTCAAACTTCTCAAATGTGCTTTTCCTTTTTGTAAAGTGTAGTAATTTGAATATCTTTAGGTTCAACAAACAGCCATGAAAATTTTTCATTGCTTTCTGATTTTTTTTTTTTTTTTAAATTATAGACAAAAAGATTAATCAAGAAATGACCTGACAGATTAATCAATAACCAAAATAATTGTAAATTGCATCCCTGTTTGTAGCATCTGTCAGTATAACACAATACAATTCAACAGCATCACAACCTGCAGCCTTCAAAATGATCATACAGTTGAATCAACACTTCTCTCAAACAGTTTCAGCAACAACTGAACATCATAACCTTCGTGACGGGAGGACAGGACTGTTGTGGTGGACCGCGTTAGTTTCAGCTGAGTGTACCTAATGAACTGGACAATAAGTGTGAGTTGTTGCCTTGACAACACAATATTCATCAGTTTACATCATGTAGTTGGTTTACAGGAACTTCTTCAACTGGTAGCTCTTTAGGGTCACGTGACAGGACTCTGGAAACATCAGTAGTAGTATAATAGTAGTAATAATGAAAATAGCCAATGTGATTGGCTTGGTGTATGTGGAGGCATGGATTCCATGCATAATATACCAGGCCCGTGCATGTGATAGCATGTCATGTGTGAAATGTTGCTGGTGTACACATATCTATATTCTGTGTGAGTGAGTGAGAGGGAGAGAGAGAGAGTCATTATTTTGTGTTGGGGGAGCATCCAGCTTGTGTTAACTCGGTCTGTGTCTTGCCTGAGCTAATGTAGGCCAGTGTATCCTGCTGTGTGTCTGTATGAAGTGTTCTGCGTGGGTGGTTGTGTGCACAGTACACTGCCTCTATAACCTCCTTATTTTCGGGTGTGTGTGTGTTTGCTTGCTTTTGTGAAGGTCCTGTGTGTATTCCACCTGTCTTTTATTTTGTCCTATCTGTCTCTCTGTGTTTGCTTTGCTCCAGTCAACCAGAGCAGCCCTTTTACTTTTCCATTAGGCTGATAAGTGTGTGTGTGTGTGTGTGTGTGTGTGTGTGTGTATTTGTGGTTGTTAAGAGGGTCAAAGTGACACTCCATGATAAGCAACTTTCCCTGGAGTTGGGTTGTGGGCAGAGTTAATATGGAGTCTGTATGATCGGCTGCACCTGGCTGGGGTTTTTACACAGAGAGAGATTTACTGTGTTTAAACAAAGGTGTTGCTGTATAGGCAAGGCGTTGTTTCCCATCTCATCTTTCTCCGCTTTGAAAGACACAAGGCATTTAATAATTTCTCTCTGCTGTCATGCAACTAACTTTGTAGCTGTACTTCAGTGAACTATCCAAAAGCACCCAAGGCTTAACATAGGTGGACTAAATTTCCTGGATCTTGGCTCTATGAAACTAATGCAAAACCAAAGGTTTTACTCCACCTCCAAGCTGCTTCTCTGCATCTTTTTAAATACATCCGAAATGCAAAATCTTGAATTTGTTAGTAGATACACTGGTGCGTTTTTAGGCCTGCAATTAACTTTTTTTCGCAGCTAATTTTGTCCAGTTAATGCTTCAGTCAATAAAATGTCAAAAAATGGTCCCAGAATCAAATGAGAAAAATATCGAAAATACAATGTTATAAAAAAGAGAAAAACGGCAAATCTCCATATTTGAGAAGCTGGGATAGTTGTTATTATAAACATTTTTAGTAGCACTGTCACTTTCAGTGTGCGTGCCCTCACCATCAACTCCTAATAATGCTGTAAAGGGCTCCACAGTGGTTCCCTGTTGTTCCTTTTCATCTCGTTTATTCCCTTGGCAAAGGATAGGAGAATTAGAAAGGATGTGAATCTAATTATGTTACAACATTGAAAGGTTTGAAAATATGGACAAATACTCCCCTTTGGGAGTAATGTTCAAAGTGTGATCACAAGTTTGCATGTTCATTCATTCATTAGCCATACTTGAGATAACATTGACTTACCTAGTGTTTAGTGGGGCAAAGAAAATCAGACAAGTCATCTCTGTTCACAAGCACTGTGGTGAATTCAGAAGCAGCTCGGAGCTTGCCAGCGTGAGCTGGACTCTCACTATTATGGTAGCTAATTCAAATTCCCAGTTGTGAATACTCTGAAGGACAGTGTCCCTGCCAGAGGAATTAGTTCTGTCACACACACACACACCCATGATACTGTGGCTCTTAAGATCAAAGCGCTCTCCAAATAGCATTATCTGTTCAAAAGTATCCCATTTGGGAGAATGTCCCTCTTGTTGGAGTCTGTATGCCAGTTCAGAGACACTTCTTGAGCACAGTATCAGTGCCTGTAAGCTATCATCTGTTCCTGTGCAAAAATGAACGTTGCCATTTCTGACAAATTCCTTTGTAATCTTTTTTGGTAAGGCAATAGAATAAGGACTGGAAAGTGTTCCTCATATCTCATATCTTCATATCTGGTCATGAATCTCGAGATGCATTAGTTGGAGTTGAAAAGTTTGTCTTGCTTTAATTAATGTTCACAGTGATGCAGCGAGTGTTCAGGAGCATCTCTGAGGTTTACTAGTTCCACTGACTTGCAGTGTAAAAATATGAAATTCTTTCACATGATAATCTCTGCAAAACTCTAGAAATATGGATAATTTATAAATTCATTGACATGCTTTAAATCTTTGCAACAAAGGCTCACGGTTTCTCTTGAAACCATTCATACTTTCAGTCCCCTGGCATCAGTTGGAAATTGAAAATACCTTTCTACATTTTTATGATGATAGCTGTGAAGAATCCACTCCTTTTTGAAGAATTACATAATGTATAGTTGATGGACTGAAAGTGAAGTTTCCCCTCTTCTCCTTTCCCACACACAGTACACAGTAAGCATGTGACATGACAGGAAACTTTGGCAGCTGGACTCCATACAAACCCACGTATCTGTAAGTGCATTGTTGTACACAGGAGGATAATGTTGCAACCATGAGCCTGTGCCTCACCAGGATGCCCCATTAAAGTCTTCCTTGTTGGACAAACCTCAGAGGGTTTTTCCTGTCAGCTCTTGAGAAGCCAGTGTCCCTCTGTTAAGTCTACTTTTCCTGCTAATCAGCGTTGTGAGAGGGGAGCTAGAGAGGAAGATAAAGGAGCAATGAAGCAGAGGAAAGACCAACAAACACAGACTTGATTAAGAAAGTTATCAGATGTTTGAGTCAAGCTCTAGATAGGCGGTAATTGGATTTATCAAAGCAGTGAACAGTGTGAGTGTTTTTTTTTTCTGCTCAGATGAGGTGTGTTCCTGCTCGACCCATGTCACACACATGTCTCTCTTATAACAATACAGGTCAGTACAGATTTAATGAAATAATATCCTTAAATTCAGTTTGACAAAGAATAGCGGCAAGGAAAGTAAATGCCACTCATGCCAGTTCCACCCGTCCATACATTGGTCCACAGCTGATATGTCTGTCAGCTTTGTTTGTTCCTGACACATTGTGTCTCAGCTCGGTTCTTACCCAAAGGTGGATCACAGTGTTGAATTGCAACTATTTCTCAGTGTGTTGTTATTAGCCAGAGGTTTGGATTAGTTTCTAGTCTGTGGCAGAGGATTCAGAAGTGAGTCTGGTGCTTTTCCTCCAGCAAACTGAAGAGAGGAGAGGAGCAGACATGAACGGTCTCCATAGGGATTCAGAAAGTTTGTAACGCTGGCTGGTCCAGAACTCATGAGTGAAAGTTGCTGTCTGTTATCTGAAGCTCTAGGCGCTCAGCTTCTGCCTGTCCATGCATGTCTCAAACTTTGGCTTTATCAATACATCTGTCTCTCATCATAGGCAGCGTGACTTCAGTGGCTCAAAGCATTTTGCTGTTGTAAAAGCAGAGCATGTTGATGTATGATGTATTTTTCAAGCATGTTGAAAAATGGAGCAGTTCAGTGACGGAAGATGAGGATGTTGCATTATGGGTGTAGATTGGAGCATGCTTCGTCTTTGGCCTGTTATCTAGTGTGCAGTGCAGGACAAGGTGGATGCTGATCTCTGCACTGTCTGCTGTCACCCTCGTGTCTGTAATGAACATCTTGACTGTATATGCATCTTTCTTCACACACACACACACACACACACACACACACACACACACACACACACACACACACAGAGCTTTACTCATTATACTGATTACATGTGTGTGAGTTCCTGCTGTTGTGTAACTACAGCACAGTCATGTAGCTAATAGACCTGTGGCTTTGAAACCCCTTGAGGCCTCAGCAGGTCAATATGTTTGTAATGCCAGAATAAAATGTAATTTTAGACAGCAGGCAGATCCCTTGTTACTAACTAAATGCGGTTCTGGAGCAAACACTGAATCAATAAAAGGCTTAAATGAAGCTGGGGATCCCCAGATACTGAATCTTTCTCAGACATACAGTTTTTGTTTGGAAGTATTGACTCTGTGTGCGCGTTGCTTCTGACAGATGTTCGACTGATTCATAGAGTAAGTAGAGTTACCAAAGAAGAAATCGTGTCACTGCTGTTTTTAAGGGTTTATTTTCTGAGGGTATGGTTAAATGAAAATCCTCTTTTGAACCATGGAACAGCTTCACAGTCACTTTAGAGTCACACAAATTCACAGCTGGGAGTCCCAGGAGAGAGACGGTGTTGTTCCAGTAGAGCTACCCTGCTGATGTTTGGGGTGAGGGGAGTGCCTTGCTCAAAGTACGTGTGGGAGGAGGGAAACTTTTCCTACTGTTTCCTCTGTCACTAAACTCCTCCCCCAAACAGAGATTGCCCAATTGTAGCTTAGCAACCACATGCATGGGGATGTAGAAAGAGCGATACTCAGAATTTAAAGAGTTTGGACAGCCTTGTTTTTGTTAACCTCTCGAAATCAATGGACTAAACTGTAAGGAGCCGGGTAAACAACACAGTAGTAATCCAGCTAGTGCTTCAACTAATGATTATTTTCATTATTGAAAGTTATTGAACTGTTTACAGTTTCACTATTTTGCCACTGTCTGGATCCCAGTCCTCAATGCTATATCAGAGTTTAGGCTAACCTTAGCTGCCCTGTCCCGCTCTTCATTGAATTTAGGAAAGTTTATGCTTCAGCAAACCCAGCCAAAGTTATTATCCAAGATAACGTTAGTCGTCATCCTCAAAGCCTTTTTTTGCCACAAATATCAACACTGAAGCATAGATCTTACCACTGTCATGCTTGTGCATATTTGTGGAGAACATGAAGCTCAACAGGCCTAGCAACAGTAACTAAGGAAGCCAGGCTTAGTGAGCAGATATAAATCAATTGGAAAAAAAGAAAGAAAAAGGACAAAAGAATGAGAGACTGACGATGGAAAGTTAGAAAATGATGTGACGGAGGGAAAAAGAGAACGTGGGTTGTGTCAGGTCTGGTAGATTTCACTTCCGCCAGTCAGAAGGAGTTGGTTCTGATCTACCAGCCTTGAAACCAAATGATTGACAGCTGTGGAGATAACAGGAAATAAAGACTGAAACATCGGCAATAAAGAAGACGGATAGTTTAGGTAGACGTTTAAAAGCACAGTTCATAACCTTTGATATCTAACTGTCATTTTACTGCTAGCAGGTGGTTTCACAACATGCTGATCTGTGGCAAAGTGAGCTCCAGTTTGTACTTACTTTAATTTTATTCTGTCTTTCTCTCTTTTATACCCACCTCTCTTGATCATTATTAGGTTCCTTGTGCTTAAACACAGGAGCATGCTGCATCTGTGCATGTGCTGTAAACTGGATTATTTTCTTCTTATGAAGATTTTGTTCCCTGGCAGACGACGGGTATTCATGGATTCATGGAAAAGTTGAAAGGGATGAAGATATATCCATTGTTCATGGGATCAGTACTGAGACAAGAGCATTTCAAAGAACTGCATTTTCATTCAAACACGAAGAGAAAACAGAGCAGCCCTCCTTTTATTCTATTTGTTACTGAGAAAACTATTGTAGCTGCATCATAACATTGAAGTTGACGTGTGCAGAGCTTCACAGTCGGGCCAGCAGTAATCTCTGTTCCTGTTATCAGGCTGAAATATTTAAATAGGCCTGATATGGAGTGGAGGTGGTTATGGTGTTTTGACTGTGCCCTATTTGCGGCAAGGACATTCAAATCACCAAACAAATGACATGTATTATACATCTAATTGCAGCAACCACCTGTGTAATTTAGTTGGTGCACTTCCAGTCACTTGCCCTGGGCTTTGATAAGACTTTAGTGGAGGTGATGCACTCTGTTTTATGTGTGACTGGAATAATGAAAATGATGTGCACAATTTTTGAGAATAAATGATCAAATCTTTTATTCTTTTACATGAATTCACAATTTGAATATATTTTTATATTATTCTTTTTTAAATCAGGAGAAAAGTTGAGCTGTACTTTTGCCACTGATGACTGGCCTGTCAAGAGTAAAGATAGGTACGTCAGCTATATTGTGAAGTTGATATGGCTTTATGTTTTTATCTTTCACATATTTAAAAATCCAGAAGACTTACAGCCTGCACCATGACATGTATCAGTTCTGCATAGGGTTTTTTTTTTAGCTCAACCTGTTTTTTTGAATGATACAAAATCTCTGTCTGGATGCTCCATCTGCCCCGCTCTTAGCTTTTTGTTATTGCCGATTAAAGAAGCAAATATAACGCAGAGCGGATTGAGGCACATGCAAACAGGCATCCTGGCCAACCACCTCATCCTCCTCCGGAAACATTCACAGTAGACGTGTATGGATCTGTCACATTCGGGTCACAGAATCCTGTTGCCGACTTTGTGCGTTGGCCTCAACCTCGAATGAAGTGCAAATCTTTGTTTAATCTTTCTTTTCTGAACAGTATGTTTTGACATTTCTCTCTGGGCTGGGTGAAAAATTAAAATCGTAGTAGATAGTCGTAAGAAATTGCTTTGATTTGTAATGACATCTGCTGACATGGAAAATCAAGTCAAATATCGAAATACAATGATCATTGCAAGAAATGATATTCTCAAATTTATTTCAGATGTTAAGTATTATTTCATAACAACACGATTCATTGAAGATAATACTGAAATATTATGCAGTGATGGCTTCTCTTGCATTAATCAATCAGTTAACACTGTAGAGAGAAGGTATGGACCAGGGCCAGTCCATTAGACATGCAGCACAGAAAAATCCCCTCTGTGATGAAACTCAGTAGCTTAAGTAACGGATTTTCAAAATGGAAAAAAATTCCAAATAATGTCTGGCCATCTGCCAAAGTAGTGGGTAGATAGATGTTTTAACACTGGTCTGGTGGGAGGTGTTAGTTTCTCACCCTGCATCTCATCATGGCCATTCAATAACGAACTGGTATTTGTTGCAGCTATCCTGTGAGAGACATCCACTAAAAACACTCTTAGTGCCCCAGATATATGTGATGCACTTTGTCTTTCAGATGTTTCTTACATTGATTCTTTATGCTTATATTGTCTTATGACTGTTTAAGTCTTAGTTTCAGTTAGTCCTGGTTTTTCATCGATGCAAGTGCGATTAAGGGCTGCACAAACTTGGCCTGACTCCTCGGCCCTTTGTTATTTGGTGCTATTAATCATAAACTTCAGGTTCTGGTCTCAGCCTGTCGGAAAAAATGAGCAAAGTTTTCTTTCTTGTCATTTTGCAACATTGTCAACAGCTGTGCAGGAAGAAGATGCAGATATTGTGCAACCAAATGGAATATATTGATTAAACTAAATTTAAACCCTTTATCTACATACATGACATGGCCCTTTACTTCACTGACTCCCTTTACTAATACTTCTTGTGACCCCTCCACCCTCATAACCCTGTCAGGCACATTGCTGCACGACTGAAATGAACGCACTACGACACACAAACACCCATAAAAAGTCCAAAATCCACAGTTAAGTTTGTAATTTTACTGGCTAGTACTAGTAAAGAAGAAGCTTGTAAAGTGTCTTTTCTTACAGTCTGTTGAAATGGGTTTCAGGAAGCAGAGGTGTTGACTCAGCTCAACCGTCTTTTTCTTGTTTAAAATGAGGAAGAATCAGAGCAACTGGCTGATGAAACAGGTGGTTGTCAAGCTGTTTGAAACACTTACTGACTGTCTAAAGTCAAACCCATCACTGGAAACTAAAGCAATGATTTACATCCTTTCAGAGCTTAATGTGTCTATGAGTGTATGAAGAGTCACGACACAATTGATAGAATTGGATAAAATTAATAGAGAGCCTTTTTGTGTGTGTGTGTGTGTGTGTGTGTGTGTGTGTGTGTGTGTGTGTGTGTGTGTGTGTGTGTGTGTGTGTGTTTTTGACCACAGCATGTACTCTCATTTTGCCAGCTTTTCCTGTGGGCTCGTCTCTCCTCTCAGGGACACGTCAGCAGATTTAGGACAGACTGCTACTGTATGGCATATTCCTCTGGTGACGGGAACCTTGGTTGGCCCGTTCCGTAAAAATAGACACATGCATTAACACATTTAACATAACAGTAAAGTATGCCTCTGTTTTACATCAACCCTCCATTTTAACATAAACTCTGTCCAAAGTGCCAATCAGCAGAGGTTTATGTGTAACAGTGCTCCCGCAATGCCAGACTAGTTCTGCTGCCGGAGGACTGTACAGCCTGTGCCAGTTGTAATTGTATGAGTTCATGTACAGTGATTTATGGTAGGAAATTCTTTGTTACTCCAAATAAGCAGCTGTACCCATCAGTTCCAGTCAGGAATACCAATGCTGCCAACAAGCAGTTTGTAGCTTAGTGGCAAATACTGAAACATATTTTAGCCTGACTTCTTTGCTGTAGTGGCATTATTTGTCAAGGAAACTGACTGAGGTTCCCTGTACAGACCGTACATTAAATTATAAGAAATGGAGTAAATGGTGCGTTTGTCTGCTCTAAGGTAAGCTGCAAAGTTAGCATGATCAGTTAACCACCTTATGCACTGCCCTCGCTTACATCACCCATCTCTATTTACACCATAGTTGGTTTTATAGTCGGGTCATTTTGAGACAAGACAGAGTTTATATCCTGCATTGCTCTTTGATGCCGCCAAAAAAAAAGTTCAGAGTTTCGACTCAGACACTTCTTGACTGAGGATTAGAATCACTGACAGTGCCAGGTGCTACTTTATCAGAGTTTATACGATAATGTTTGCAGCTCTTTCCTGCATGGTTTTAGTGAAGTTCACACTCAAGCAACCCCGACCAAACTCTGCGTCTGAGAGTTATGTTTGCAGAACACATTAGTTAGTGCTAATCTACAAGCGTTTTCAAGTGAAAATGCACTGTTTGAAAATATAAAGGATAAAGCATAAGTCATGTAAGATAAGCAGCTAAAATACAGGGTTAATATTATTTTAAGATAAAATAAAATTGAAATAATTTTTTTGTTTGTTTGTTTTTTTTTTTTTTACATTTTTCTTTATCATACTTACTAGAACTTAATAGCTTTACACTGCAATACAACAACATTGCTGTTGTTGTGAACAATGTGCTCTTGTAGCTTGCTATCACATGATCATTTAAGACCCCTTTAAGGCCTCCATTATACTCGCTTGCGGACGCTATGGACACCATGGATGTGTAGTTGTTCTCATTATACTTCTTTCTAGTCTGCTTTGGGTCGACTTGGAGGAGTGTATCATCAGTTGGTGCCATTGTAGTGTAGCGGTAGCCAGTCAACAAAAACAAATTGGTGGGTACATGGACCTTCGTGGATGCAGAAAGTATAACATGAACTTAACTGTTAAAACCAGTCAGCTGGAAACATTAAAAAGTAAGCTGGGGACTGTTTTCAGCCAACTCCTGGAGCTAGCATTAGCCTAATTAGCTATCTAGCCCCAGCTGATAAAATGCTTGTTCCCCTGACTCAGGCTGTATTTACTTTAAACTTGCCCGTTACTCCGTCTCTCCAACAGGCCATATGGTAATGCACTTTTTTCCATTCCTCTCTCCCACCTCCTCTTTTCCTAATATATTGTTTCTCCCCTGCTTATATGCTTTTTTTGTGTTCCTTTCAAAAGCATATTTCTCTGTTCCCATGCATACTTGCTTTCTCATACTATTTGTTTTTTATTTTTTTATTTATCTTGTTTCTTGTTTTATAAGTAGGGCAGAAATTCAGTTGGTCACCCAGGGACCCAATTATGAAAACACAATAATGAAAAAGTAGTATTCCTGTCATGTACAGATCCACCAGATACAGGGTTTGTGACCCACTTTGGGGCCCTAACCCACAGTTTTAGAAACCACAGACATAAAGAGAGTAACAGAATATCATGAGGTCTTGGGGCCAGCAGGGCCTCATGGCTTTTTCTGCATCTCTGTGCATTTCTGCCTTAAAAGGTAGGTTTGATTTATCTGTACTTTCAGCTCGGTGGGGGTGGAGCAGATGTGATTGTGTCAGACCCCATGAAGACAGGCTAAGAATAGCTAAAACCATCTAACACCTTAGCTTGGATTGGTTTGAAATAGTGTTTTTTCACGCCCTCTCTGCTGCATGTCATTATGCTCTGGAGCCTAACGTCATGTTGGAGACGAGGCCAAGTCTGCTGCTGACGCAGGTACAGCTGGAGCCGACTTTGCGAAGGACTAGTAGTACAGTATGTTAGACTTCTAGACGATGTGTACGCGTTGCCCTCCCTACTTGCAAATACATAGACTGTTTGATTATAACAGTACCGTCTGCTGTCTGTCAGCTTTGTTTGTTCCTCACACACTGCGTCTCACCTCAGCCTCCATCGTCACTCTTCCTTCTGCTGCCATCCATTAACAACATGGCAGCTGCAGAGTGTGTGATGTCCTCATAGGTCAGGGTTCACTGTCCCATCCTGCCTATGAATGAATTACCCAACAGAGTGTAACTACAGCAGCACAGGGATCTGCAGCCATAAACAGCAAGTAGAGATGGCCGTATGCATGGCTCATGTCAGCTGACTGATAAAAATGTATGAACACAGCTAAATTAAATTACACTTTCAGGACCGAGATAAATTGTGGCACCAGAGAATTTGTATTCTGGCTGGGTTGTTTCTGTTTCTGTTGTTGGCAGATAACTGAGCTCTCACACTCTATTACTCACAGTTCTCACGTTTCCGAAAACAGCAGCATGCTAGAAATGAAATCAAACTGTTGTTGAACGTGGTGCCGAAAGTAAATGTATATTCACTGCGACTTGGTCTGTTTGTTTTTAACGACACGTTGTGGCAAGATTTCAGTTACGACTGTATACGTACAACACAGCTGTATTGTTGTAGATAGATTTCAGTTCAAATTTCTCAGTGATGATCAAAATGATGACGGTCAAGAAAAAACATGACACAATATGACATTAAATGTGATTAAGTAATAAAAGAATAACACATTATACTCTGCTGGAGATAATTAAAAGTCAAGTGTAAAGCGTTTTTAAAAAAATATATCACCGCTGACTGAAAGGAAACATGTAGCTAACAATCCTCACTGACCGCGTATCACAATCAGGCCTAAATTATACTTTACTCATTGCAAAAGCTTAAATTTGTCATTTTCCCATGTCTGCACGGGTCCACCAAGTCAAACATTTTGGGCTATATGCGGACCTTTGCAGACAACGTGACCACATTGCGTGCCCACGTCTGTATATGGACACACCCAGTATAGTATAGTATGTCTATATCTGCTGCCCCTTTTTTGGACCGTATGTGCTCCTGTACTGGCACAGTGTGGGCGAGGGGAAAGAAGACAGATCCAATGCTTTTGATTTACATTGTTGAGTATTACTCTTTCATAACCTGACAGATGAACAGGAGATGCACAGTGTTCATCAGTTATGCAGATGGATTTACACTTTGGGTGTCAATAGCCTGGCCTTTCTCAGAGTACCAGTTGTGTTGCAGTTGATCTGTGTGTGCATGGTTGTCCATTTTACTTGCAGTTTGCTTGTCACAGGTTTGATATACTAGTTAGGACTCTTTCAGCAGCCTTTTGTGATGAGCCAAAGCCAATTATTTATGGTAACTTAATACAAGTGTGAAGAGAACACCCTGAAACCAGAACACACCCCATACACTGTCAGACCAGTTTGTAAAAATAGGTTGATAAATAACTGTAATATGTCACTGTCTGATTAATTAAACTGTTGGTCATAACTCAAAATGAGACGCATCCCTCTGGCGGAGCCGCATGATGAGCGCGGCAGTTTGTTTCGCAGGGCCTGTATCCCATTACAAAAGAAATATTTCTTTGTGCCAGAAAAGTTGCAGAACAAGAGTGTGTAATTAGCCTTCATTAAAAGTTTAACATCTGCTCCCCTTCTGTTACTGGATGATCTGACCTGATGAGCACGTCTGGGAATTCTAACGTAATACGAGCTGAGATGATGACTGAGGCAGTGTTGTAACACACACACATAAACATGACACACACACACACATCAAAGTGCGCCTATTGGGACAAAAAGACTACAAGTGCCATTTAACACACAACACTAGTATTTACAATCAATAGTGTGACGTGCAAGCAATCCATCAAACACACAGAGCTCAGTTCACTCGTTGTGGGCAGCACTACTGTAAAACAGTTGTATAATGGCTTCTTCCGCTCCAGTGGAGTTTTGTCAGTGTTGTCAGGGTTATCTCAGATCAGGCTCGGAGAGAAAGCCAGAGTTACAAAGCATTAAAGACGTGGGTGTCTGCCAGACGGAAAGGGTGTATAACAAAAGAAACTTTTGTGTTGCATTATGGGAAGTGTAGGATCCAGTGTTTTTATAGCTTTGCCCAAATTAGGAAGTATAAGTCAGGGTATCTCAGTCTCCACTGCTTTGATTTGACCATTGTTTTTCTTCCATCTGTCTCTTGTGAGTCCCTCAAACTTATCGGAAGTGCAACAGTAAATCCCTGCACTGCCCCTTTGATGAGTGAGCGACTGTGATATAGCAGTGTTGCTGAGAGAAGGATAACAGAAGGACTCTGGCTGAATTTTATTTGAGTTCAAGTCTCGATCTTGTCACCCATACTGTGCATTAATGTCGGAATAACTTCTACTAGACCTGCTGATCTATAGCATTGTGTACTAGCTCTATGTAATGGCAGAAAGTCTCCTGAGGTGCTTTTACAGGATGTCATTGGTGCCAGGCATAGAACGAGCTTGGTCTATGTGCAAACAGGAGTGTGTTGACATCCATTAGTACAGTGAGAGTAGGAATCAAGCTCTTGCATGTGTGCTTTATTTAACAACTGATGATTATAAGACGTAATTAAGTGTATGGAGAGTTTTTTTTTTAAAATGTAGACCAAAGGTTATATGTGTGCATATTTCAACATTTGGTCATGTCGCATTAGTGATGCAACACATGTATAACATAGTCATGTAGAGGAAACTCGTGGAGACTGTAAATCTTGGCTTTGGTTCAGCCTCAACACACACACACACACACACACACACACACTCACAGCAACTTACATGTATTACACACCACTACTGCTCACATCCATATGTGATACCCATTCACGAAAAACCACACCCTCCTCTCACCCTCCTTTCAGAAAACCTTTCTCCTTGTATGGGAAAGAAAATATTTATAGACTTAAAGCTCTTTCCCGTTCCAACCAAACACACACACACACACACAGACACACACATACACACACACACATACATACACACACTCACTCCTGTGGTATGAGATAACACGTGCTGTGTTGCGATTTCAGTGGCTATCAGTCCTGTAACATTGATGACCTCAGTGTCGTTTGAAGGTCTTATTGTAAATCTATCCACATCTTGTCAAAGCTATTTGCAATTCTAATCTTTCTGCCTTGTTTTTTTTAGTGCACACCCCATCATTATTCTCTTTGAAAAAACACCAGGAGATGTAATTTTCACAAATCACCATAATTTTCATGTAATAAACAATTGAATGAAAGCACTTCCCATCATCCAGATTGTCTTAAGGCAAGCAGGAACATTTTTGGTGGAAGTAATCACAGACCACCCCTGTGGGCGAGGAGGGACAATCCTTTACTGTTAGCAGGGAGGAGGAGGAGGGGGTATCAAAGAAGGCAGGGAGGAAAAGCGGGGTGCAGGGAAAGAAAAGAGAGGAAGCAAGTGGTTGATGAAAGAGTTTGTACAAGTGCATTGGGGATTCTAACTTCCCCACCATTTGCACCCCACCACCCTGACCTACTTTTTGCCTCTGCTGACACACTTAGATGATTCAGCACTTCACTCCATCTCCCTCCCTGCTTCATCTTTCACCCTCACACTCCCGACATTTCTCTCCTGCTCCTCCTCTCTCCTTCTCCCCTCTTGCCTCGTCTTGTTTTCCCTCTTTCGGTGTCTCCAGCAGCGCCTTCCCTCCTTTCTGAAAATTGAATCTGAACTTGCCCATTATCAGGAGTCATTTGTTCAAATTAATTCTCAAACTCCCGCCGACTAACAGCGGGGAATAAGCAGCTTTCACAATGCTGAATAATCATTACCGCCACGTGAAAATCTGACAAAAGATTTCAGAAACTGAAATTTAACATTTTTGTTTTTAGACTGATGATTGTCGGACTCTCTTGAGTGCGACTCCACCAGCACATAAAGGAGCATCTTTAAATTCAGTAAGAAGGATGAAAACCACATAGTTTTACATGATAACAGTGAAGGCTCACTGGGCTGTGTCCCATCCCCCTTTCTTCCCCACTCTTGTTTCTCACTCTCACAGATCTCCTCAGCGCTTCTGTCAACAACCGTGAATTCAGCTGCACTCTCCTGCGCTTTCATGTGCTTCTGCACAGAAACACAAGCGGTCCTGTCTCTGACCCCTCTGACTGAACATAAAAGACCTGTGTGTGTGTGTGTGTGTGTGTGTGTGTGTGTATGTATGTGTGTGTTTGTCTTCACTATGGCATCACTACAGTGCTACAACAATAGATGTAACAGACACCATGAAACCGAGCTCTGTTTACTGTGTCTGTTGAAGCGTCACTGACGGGCAGGACGGCAGCAGGTCAACCTACAGTTGACGAGTGTTATTAATGAGTCAAAGACAAGATCACCACTGTGTGTTTCCTCTCCGTACTGATACGTGAGCGTACACCATGTGGGCTGATAGCAGGCAATTTGCATTATCTCATAGATGAGAAAATAAGACTTGGTGGAATTTGGTAACGTTTATGCAGAATTTCATGCAAAATATTAATGCGTACGGGACCTGTGTTGTCATGGTTACAATAATAAACACACAGTTAAGGTTGTGCAACGGTCACAGTTCGGTTAATTTTAGGCACAAAGGCTAACTGGTTAGCCTTAGGAAAATATCATGGTTTGGGTTCAAATAAATTCTTCCTTAAGGTTAGGGAACCGTCTTCGTCATGGTTACCATAATAAACATGCGGTTAAGGTTGTGGAACGGTCTTAGTTAAAAAAACAAAAAAAACAATGATGACTGTTGGTTTTATAGAGGAAATGAACAGCAGTCTCTTGTGTCAAAGTCCTGTGTTTTGCAGACTCATCCCTTCGTCCCCACCACCACCTAACGCAGACGTTGCCACTTTATTTACTACATCACTTCCTGACCTCCTGCATATTGTTGCGGCAATAAAAGGCAAAAATAAAAGGGAAAAAAATCATTAATTAATTCATCGTTTGATCTGTAAAATGTCAGACAATTAATCTGCTCTAACAATCCTGTACTCAAAGATTTACTCTGACATTAATCAAAGAAAATCTGTGAATCCTTACAGGAAGCTGCAACTGTGAAATGTTTGGCCTGAAAAATGGCTTAAACAATGACTCGATTATCAGAAAAGTTGCAACTAATCGTTTTACCTTCAGTGAAAATATACTCTGCTTGTGTAGCCAGTGGTCCTCCCTGTCTGACCTGAAGCTGTGGAGAATCACTGCAGCAGACAGCTCAAATGTTTAAAGCTTGATGTTTCCCCTGGGAAAGATGTTCCATTCTGCGGATTTTTGCGCTTACTTATGTTAAGTCACATGACGTTTCTCATCCAATAAACGACAAACTAGTGGAAGATACAGAATTGTGTGTTTCCAGCAAACAATCCTTTGTAAGAGCAACAGGTCTACAGGAGATAGTGGATACGTATGATCCATCCTAAATGCTTGTGCCGCGATGTGGTGAATGTTTACCAGTTCTCTAGCTTGCTTCTGGACGGCAGGTTGAGAGAGTTAACTCACTTATTGGACATCTTCATTTGGGCTGATTCAGACGTCACCAACCTCAGCCGGCGTTGAACAAGAACACAGGAACTGGGAGTGATCAGTTACATTTTTGCTGTGTGTGTGTGTGTGTGTGCTATGATTGACCTGTGTGTGTGTGTGTGTGTGTGTGTGTGTGTGTGTGTGTGTGTGTGTGTGTGTGTGTGTGTGTGTGTGTGTGTGTGTGTGTAGGATGCAGATGGGGTTTTGGGAAGGGGGCCAGCACACACAATTGCTCCATTGAGCCGTCTTACACCCCCTGAGCCTGTCTCTCTCCCTCTCTCCCCCACTCTCTCTCTGTCTCTCTCTCTCCCTCTCTCTGGTGTGCACACACGCACACACACAGACACACAGACACACACACACACACACCCTGGTGCGACTTGTCACAGTTTGCTCAGTGCAGTCTGAACTCTCGAGCGAGTGAAGTTGAAGGGGCTTTCAGGGTTGAAGTCTTGTGGATTTTACAAACAGCCCCACTCCCATCTTTGTTGCCCCCCCCCCCCTCTTTCTCTCTAGTTCAGAGGTTTTATTATGGACTGACGTTATTTTAAAGTTACACAGCAGCCTAATGAGCTGCTCCACGTGTTTGAAGCAGAGCAGGCATCTCCTAAAGCCATGCATCAGCAGGGGCTTGTGTGTGTGTGTGTGTCTGTCTGTCTGTCTGTCTGTCTGTCTGTCTGTCTGTCTGTCTGTCTGTCTGTCTGTCTGTCTGACACACTTCTGATACTTCTGTGATGTTTTGGATAACTTTCTCCCTCTGTCATGCCTTATTAGATGTCAGACAGACAGAGAGCTGTACTGTGTGTTTTTTCATCCAGGGCTGGTAGACTGAGCAACTTGAAGAAAATCTGCATAGATGTATTTTCTCTTCTTTCTTTTTTTTTTTTTGGAGTACTGTAGTTTACATTTGTGTGTAGACAAATGTGCCCTTCCAGCCAACTAAGATGAGCAGGTTATGGAAAGATAGTTGTATTCTAAATAACTGACTGATTTATTTCCTCTGGAGGAATTAGTTGCAAGTGGAACAGAAAAAGACGTTTTTAAATGTGATCTCTTACAGCCTTGAAAGAAAGTCATGTTGTTTCACTACTTTGTGGAGCTTGAGCATTTAGTTTGATGTATGTGAATATATTCCTGATCTGACCAAGAGGAGGTTAACAACGGCTCTGATTGTGACGACCTGTCCCTGTACTTTGTCTGTGCACTGGAGAGACCACTAAAGGAGCTTTTACAAACACAAGCATGAAGACTAATGTCTTCCTCTGCATGTGTGGGAGCCATCTTCCAGTGACTGTTCTCATCAGTGTGTCTTATCTGCCTGCTCAACGTCAGAGAGAAAGCGTCCTGTGTTAACTCCAGTGTGGATGGTGGCTTAAAGTGGTTTTACACCTAAGCTCCTGTCTTTGTTTATGTTGGCAGACTCGTAGGAAATTGTAGAAAACTGGTCCGGGGACATCATCCACCATCATCCACCTTCCTCTCTCAGTCACTCACCCTGGCCAGCATTGCTCAGATTGTGTAGCAGGTGAAGGACAGATCATATGGTCGACTAAAAGTGTATGACTTAATGGACGTGGATAAATCTCCCATTGGCTGACTATTGCATCATTTTGCTCTGCTGTCTTGTCATTTTCAATTTTCCTGTCACTCTTTATCTGCCTTGCTCTCAGAAGGAGATGATCTAATACGTCTGCTAACCATTAAGGGCAAGAGTTTAATCAGCCATGTGCATAACGTTCTGCTGTAATATTTCCCTTCAGCAGTATTTAGCAGGAGAAGTAAGATAAATTAAAACATTAAGAGTTCAAACAGAGTCTCGAACAGAGTTTCTGAAAAGCTGGCATGTCGAAGACGAGATGTTTCCACTTCATTTAGGGACTTTAAGCCAAAGCAGCGTACTCTGATTTGTCGGAGAGTAGAAAGTGAGTTTGGATCCTGCAGCATCTTGAGGAAGTAACAAGCTAAAATTCATAATGTCACTTTAGTGAGTAAGGAAAAGGAGAGTGAAAAGTATGAGACGAGGGCTGATCAGCAGAGGTGGCATATGGAGAGGAGAAAATGAGAGAGAAGCAGAATCAGCAAGAGGAGAGGAGACGAGAGGAGACGCCACCACATGACAAAGAGCTGCAGGGAGTCGAGTCGAGGGAGAGGGAGATGAGAGGCATTACAATGAGATGAAGTTTGGAGAAACTGGAAGGAGGGGGGGGGGGGGGGGGGGGGGTGCTCGCAGGTGAAAGGTTCAGCCATATGTAATTTGACAGTTTTATTCCAAAGTTTGCTGCTATGCAGGCACAAAATCAGTTAGTCTCAGCAGGTTGAACTTCAACAACATATTGCTGGAAAGCTTTGCTGGGAGGCACAACAAAACGACCACAAACGCCAAAACACATTCTCCTACATCAGTCTACATCCTCCCACCTCAGCTGTGTGTAACTACATCCTGGTTATGGCTGTTTTTTTTTAGGACTTGTTTTCAGCAAGCTTCTTTCATCCTTTCATGTTGAACTACTGCCAGAAGATACTGTGTATGTGTGTGTGTGTGTGTGTGTGCATGCGTGCGTGCGTGCGTGCGTGCGTGCGTGCGTGCGTGCGTGCGTGCGTGTGTGTGTGTGTGGCCCGAGGACACCGAGCTGTGATTAAAGAGGAGGGAAAAAAATGTGACTTGTTCTAGATTCTTTCTTCTCCTGGATAAACAACTTGCAGTGCCAGCCGGAGAGGACAGCATCACCGCAGGGAGCCTGAATCAGGGATATTAACACGGTCACAGTGGGAACGTGTGCAGTCTCACTGTCTCATGCGGATGAAGATGTCACACTTTTGTGCAAAACACACACCATGTCCCCAATTTAGTTTTCCTGCTAATAAAGCATATATGTTGGGGAGGGGGTATTGCATTGGAGACATGGGTTGGTGGTGGGTTGCAATCTAATTGTTGTTTTCCACTTTGTTTGTCTTCCAGCAAACAAAACTCTCCTTGTTTTTAGTGACGGACCATGTGACACTTAGTCACATCTACACAGGCCCGCTCTATAAACTCTCTGAACTAGAGTTCAGGAAAAGCAGAAGTTCCTTGAGTAAGTTTGTCTTTCTACTGCTTTTCATGAACTGTGAAGATTAGGAAAATTATAGGAGCTGATTTAAAAGTTGGGTTTCTGTGGTCTATAATGTTTGAATAATCCCGTTTCAGTTTCTTAACTATCTTCTGTTGGTCTTTGGTGAACTGCATGTCCTTGTTCTGAGGTTGTTAGCTGTGCTAATGGCTCTAGGAATGGAAATGTCATTTGGTTCAGACTTTGAAGCACCCACCCTCCCTTCTTAATAAGAGTGAAATGTGTCCTTCCAGGCTTCACAGTGACACATAAATGAAGTGCTTGTCTTTGTTCCTCTATGTGGTGATTTGTTGGTTGCCTCCAGTTTTCCCTTGCTTCTTGAAGTTCAGCGAGTTCATCCCAGAGTCAAGTCTGGAGAAGTGAAATGGCTTCAGGTGATGATAAAATCTTTTGTCTATGCTTTACATTAAAGTGTAGACGGTGCTTAATTAGAATTAATATTTTATATTCAGCCTTCTTTCAGAAATATTCTTACCATGCAGTTATATGCTACGTTTGGGTTTATATTACATTCATATTTAAGACATTTAACGTGGTGTGATTTCCATAGGAGGCGAGACCACAGTGCATCGATGGTGACCCTGTTGAGGAAAGGGGGAGTGTGTTCTTAGACGTAGGTTTCAGTAAATTTGTCTTGAGTTGAGGAGGTCCCCCCGTGGGGACGGTTCTCTTTTCTCTCCTCCGGGAGGTCAAAGGTCAGGCGCAGCTCACCGAGCACCACGGCTGGAGCTTATCTGGATTCAGTGTCTTGCTTAAGGACACTTCAGCAGGACAGATGCTGGCTGTCACAGGGGCTTGAACCTGAGCCATCCACATGAAGGACGTTTTCTCTAATCACTAACAGCTCTCGCTGCTGTACGCCGCCCTGTGGGGGCGAGCGCCTGCACCAAACGGCATGTGTTACATACAACAACATACTTAACTGGAAACCAGCAACATTGCTTTCTGGGTTTGGGGGACATTAACACATGGGACACATTAAATATAATTATGCATTTCTGGACTGAATTAAAGTGGGAGGTGAGGCACATAATATGTGCATTTGTTTCTCTTCAGATTTATTTTTGGACATGCGTGTGGTTCAATCCACCACTTTACTGAAATATTTCAACAACTATTGGATTCTCATGAAATTTCATCCAGACATTTTCCCCTTGTATCACAGTTATGTTTGAACAAATACTGGATTGATTTTCATGAAGTTCTTTACAGATATTCATGTTCACATTGATGATCCTCTGACTGACTCTGCATCATCATCAGGTCATTTTAATTTGCCCAGTTCTCTGGTTTATGACCAAATACATACAAAACTGATGCACAGTACAGTATGTGAGTACAGCCTCACATATTTTTAGTGTTAATTTGGTCGATAATTTGATTTAGCACGGATCTTTCACAGTTGAAAAACAAAGGCATCAGCCCTGTTTTCAACACAGCATGGAACAAATACAAGACGTGCTAGTCTAACACTAAAGAGAGTAACAAACTGTAATTTCAGCGGGGATTTCAGTAAGCACCGTCTTGTATCATCACTGTGTGCTGCTGTCCATCAATGTGTTTTATTACTTCATCTCCCTGCTGCAGTTATGCCTGATGTCCTCTACTGTACTGTTGTCTCTTGGGGGGATTTTGTGATGAATTTAGCCTGCAAAGCAAATCAGATCATTGGCACTGCATGTTGTATCAGAAACATGGTTTAATCTGGATTTATACTGTGAAATCAAAACCAGTTTTGGCCTGAGTTTGAATGTAGTACTGTAGAAATTCCATCATAGCATATATTTTGCCCGTAATTGACTGGTGTAAAGATGTTCTCTCCATGCACTGTTAAAGTGTATGGCTTTATAATAATGTGTGTAGCGTTTGTGGGTTTGTGCATGTCATGCATTTATGTATGTGTGTCGCTCATGCCCAGGAGTACTTGTGTTGTGTGTTGGTGAACCCTTGGCTCGTATCTGAGTTAATCTATCAGTGGATGTGATCAGATTACTGTGGATTATACTCGGACTATTAGAGTCTCATCCAACACTAGATAAAACACACACACACACACACACACGCACACACACACACACACACACATTCAGTCGCAGACAGTCAGATAAGTGCTCAAAGTGTGCGGGTAAACCGGAGTGACACACTAATGCATGTGAGCTCTCAAACCCCCGACATACACAAATATGAGCTGACACTTGTTAACACACACACGCATGCTTGGTCTGATCTGTTGAGGGCTTAAAGTCCATCCCATTATCAGGGAAGCAGGTGTGAGAGCTCTGTTGTGCCCCGCGGAGATCCTTCAGTTGGCAGAGAGAAAACGCTTGTTAGGACTGGGAATCACTCCTAAAACAAAACATTGAGTATGAATTGACCAAAAATGGACCAAAACAACCCAAACTGAGATTTATTTATTTATTTATTTTAAAATTAGGGCTGAACGATATGCAAAAAAAAAAAAAATCATATTGCAATTATTTTAGAAGATATTGTGACATGAGTCACAATTTCAGTTGAATTGGTCATTTTTGCATTTAATTTTCACTGAAAAAATATATAAATGATGTTTATTTTTGGGTTTGTATGTAAATAGCATGTTCCTTTACATCCAGAGAATATGATTTGTAGGCTGGGGCGTCTCTGTAGCATCACTTTGTTTATAGTATGTTGTGACACATTTTACCTTTATCAAACAAATTGCAGCTCTTGCGATTTGGATTTTGCACTTGTTGTGATTTTGATAATATTTGGATTGATTGTTCTGGTTGCCTTGGTTGCCCTTGTTAAAAATGTACAAGAAAAAATCTTAAATGTGACATGAAGCAGAAGTGAAGAGGAGCAGTACTCTCAGTTGTCCTCACAGTTTATATGAAGGAGCCAGAAATGCATTCAGTACAGTCAGCCCTTAAATAGAAGATGGAGACTGCTGTTTTTGACGTGTGCAACAGGCGGATTCAGTCTCTAATTCGTTCCGCTCTTTTGACGTCCGACTGAAATTTAAATATTGGAATTCATTCTGACAGCCTCAGTGTGTTAATTAATTTAAAGTGGCATATAGCATGTACTTGTCATACTGTGAGGCTCTTGCTCGTGACCTGTCAAGTGTCAATTTTTTCACTGCCCCATTTAACTTCCTGTCACCCTGCGCTGCAGTGTGACACCAAAAGCCCACAAAACTGTTCTTCTTCTCTTAGTGGCACAGCGGGGCTCGTACGGCCATGACAAAAAGTGGGAGACACACCGTTCTCAGCAGCCAAACAGAAATTGTTTGTTTAACAAACTGAGGATATCTAAATGCAAAACTCAATAATTCATGGAGTGTGAATGTCAGAAGACCCGGCAGTGTAGGAAGTGCATGAGTGTGACGAGTGTGAGCAAGTGTTGTAAGTGCATGAAAACAAAGTACAAGGAAAGAACAAAAGCTGAAAGCATCCCCACTAAGTGGCTGCCCGCAGGGAAGGTGAGAGAGGGACTGGCAGCATCAAGCCAGAGCTTTTATAGACTTGTAACATGGGCCCAGGTGATAAGATGATCCCCTGCCCCACCCATAAGGCAGCCCAAACAGGTTGACAGGAAAGGAGAGGGGTCGTCACATTAGCGAATATAAATGCTTTGTCTCCGTGTGTGCAGTAAGATGCTTGATGCTGCCCTTCAAGAACCGGCAACAAAGCAAAGCGACAAACACACACCGCAGGGACACGTTCACCCTCGAGGGTTGTTAGGTGGCTCAAACCAGGGAAACAAACCAACAGTAATTCCTTAAAAGGCAGATTAAACTAGAGAGAGAGAGAGATAACCAAACAAAACAAAAGGAGCTATTACTCAAGCAGATATTTAAAACAAAACCCTACCCGCCCGTCTTTTCTCGATAGAGCTGTTCTAAGATGTACTTCTGCTCCTCTCACTGACCAGAGAGCTGCCAAGAAACTGGCTGTACACCGCCACTTAAATGTGCTTACACTGAAGTGTGCGTATGTGTTTTGAAATTCAGCGTGCGTATGAAGTGTGTCATTGTGCCCCTATGTGTCATGGCCATCTGCAAGATGGCAGACTAAGTAAAAGGCTGCCTAAGTGACGCAGCAGAGGAGGGAAAAAATGAAGGGAGAGACGAAAAGACCTGAGAGACAGAAAGAAGGAGGACGAGAGGATGCAGACCGGAGAAGGAGTAAACATCACTGACCCCTTGACGAGTCAGTCATTACAAACTCATGCTGTGCAGCCAAGTTTGCTTCGAACGATGATTTTTAATTGTAATGTAGATCACAAATTTTGGCAGAAATGGTTATAAAATGATGCACTAGACGTCTAGAATATTTCCATTTCATGAAATGGTGAGAGTCTTCAGTTTGAACATGACTCTGTAAAAATCGACAGAAGCTTCAATTAAGTGTTAGAAGAAGCTGATACCATGTGTGTACATATATAATATTGTCAGACGGTAGAATTAAATTATCTTTTCATATCGACATGAAAAGTAAAACAAAGGGAGGAGAACTGGGTCTTAAAGGGTTATTAACATTCAGTCAGAACAATTTTCTCTGTTTTGAATATTTCTGGTTGCAGCTGGTAGACCAAGGTATGTGTTTGTGTGTGTGCGTGCAGTTCTAATCAATCATGTTTGTGTTTTGTAGGGGAGGCAGATACAGGCTGAAGCCATTTTCACAAAGAGGTTTTCAAAGCCATTCATGTGATGTGAGTTGTAAAAATAGCTCTCCCAACATCTGCTCCCTACTTGCCCTTTTTTAAATCACGTTTCGATCAGCAATAAGTCATATTTATAGCAGCCATTTGTTGATAAATCACGCAAACTGGCCCTTCAAGCACTGCATTGTTCTCATCATCTCCTAATGCCTTCTGTCTTAGTGCGATTTGTGATGGGCGATTCCCATAAATCACAGGGGGCTTGGATGGGAATCAGGCAGCACACAGATGGAGGATTTCACTTAGTCTCCGATCACTTGTGTCTGGTCGACTCTTCTTTCCTTCTATTTATTTCAAGTTTGGTTTTGCCTGCTTTTTGTTTTTCTCTGTTTCACTCACGCTTATCTCCCATTTCATTTTCAGCTGCCTGTTTGTTTAAAAGGAAAAAGGTAAACTGGTGATTTTCTGCAGCTACAACAAGTGAAAGTGGAACTTAGAACTCTGCAGCCATTTGGCTTTCACAAGCACAGCAGGGGAAATGACTCCCTGCTCTGTTCCCCGCACTCGCTCCTCAGGAGCACGAGGATGCAGAAACTCACTTTTTTTATTCCCAGATGTAATTTAACACGTTAAGATTCCTAACATTAAGAAAGATGTTTTCTCGCCTCTCGACAGTCAATGTTCAACAGGCTGTTCGCAATATTCGTTTTTTTTAATTGCTTGTTCAGCCAGATGTGTTTCATTGAAGTAGTCTTCCTATAAACTGATTGTAAATTGAGAACAGCTGCTCAAACTATCAGATCTATCAAAAGTTATTTGGTAGATTGTCAGCAGGTTGGAGTTGTGTAGCACTGACACGATGGAAGTCAGTGTTGAAGGCTGAGATCTACCGTATAACAGTATATAACAGAATGTGATGATATTATGGCTCTACCATTATCTTACACCGAGACTGCACATTTAGCGAACATGCTTCTAACAGACCTTTTTGTCCCTGCCGACCTCCTGATTCATCTAACACATGTGCAACTAATAACATGACTCTACAGTATGTTTAATACAACTTTGTCTGGATGAGACTCAGAAGAGCCAGAGGACACGACAGATATAATCAACTTGATCTGACAGAGAGCAAGACACACCTCAGCCGACTTCATTAGGTCTCTGTCGGTGCTTAACGTTCTTAAAATCACATCACGGTGGTGTCATACCCGCAACAGCTGACAAAATTTGACAAAATCACACCAGCTTGTTTACTGATACCCAAAAGCAGGGAAAACACAAGTTCCTCACTTTGTAATCTCTGCTCCATCAGCTATAACGGTGGAGGATTTTGTAACCAGCTCAGAGTGCGGAGCCATGGCACGATCTGAAGGGTTGACTGTAAAACGTTAACTTGAAAGCCTTTTCTACAAAGAAAAAACAACCCAAAAAAGCCAAGTCCAAAAGCAATTTGGAGATCTATTTTACCTGAAATTTGTGTCCTGTTTTCCCTCAGAGCCTGTCAATCTGTATTGACATGAGCATGCAGACAGCTTCAGTTTTCATCCTACACTGGGCATTACTATCTGACTGTGCACACACTCAGCTGTTGTGAACACGCACAGAAATTGATGTAGGATCGTTTATAGTGGTCGTGGGTGTTCAAGAGTCTAATCTTATTGCAGTCACTGGAAAATGGGTGTAGTTTTAGAACAGATTGACGAGCCGTCTGCTGCAGATGAATGGAGATGTTGGCGTGGAGTGGAACGATCTGTGAAAGTCGGGGGAAAACAGCAGCAGTTATTTTGCTACTGGGAATGCAAAGGCATAAAAAGCATTAAAAAAAAAAAATAGTGTGAGAATCCCTTTTCCACGTCCCTCAGGTGTAGAAATGAATTGTTTAATATCGTCTATGATGGTCTCGAACTGTCTTTAGGTCTCCTGTGGCAGTAAAGAAAACAGATCAAAGCATTTTGGAGAAGCTGAAGGTGAAAGAGACCTAGAGAGCAAATACAAGCGCTGGGCAATAGTTTTCTGAAGTCAAGGGCAGCGGTCTGGACAGGGAGTGAAGGGCGCTAATTGCCGTGCCTGCCAGTGTATTGATCCAGTGGGTTTTAATGCTAACATAGATGGACAAGGAGGGAGGGTTTGGTCATCTGTCCATTTGTGTAAATGGTGAGGGCATGACTGTTTTTCTCAGTTCACTGATGACGTCCGGAGGGATGGGTAGAAATGAGTGAACGAGATAATGAATGGACAGGAGGAAATGAAAGGAACGGATGAGTGAATGGGTGAATGAAGGAGTGGATGACTTAGCCCGGTTGAGATCTCCGAATCACTGCACATATGGTGATTCAAATGCTGAATGATGTGAAACAAAACAGGCATTCGGTCTAATTATCAGGCCACGGATGAATGAAGGACCAGATAAGTGAACTGATGATTTAATGAGATGAGGCGTGGATGTGAATTGGTTTACTTATTAAGTGCAATGCCATAAAAGACAGCTTTGATTGATCAGCATCTCGGGCTAATAGGATCACAAATCACTCTTACTCTGAATTTGATCTCATCGGTTAAGCGTTTTATTGGATAAAGTGCTCAAATATTTCGTTTTCTCTTTAGGGTTTGGAATAAAATGTTGGTGCAGATTCACACCTGCATTAAAAGCTTTAATTACAAGCTCACACGCTGGCTTTACTCTCACATTTCTCCTAACTGTCTTCACAGTTTTACAAAATTTACAGACCGAATTCTCTAATTTCTTTAAAAAAATGTCTTAAATGAGATGTGTCTCATTCACTCTACTCTGATGTATGTCTTACTGTTTGCCTTGTTTCTTTCAGGATGATTGGGGCTCCAGTGACTTGTCTAGTAGGAATAAAGCTCGCAGCTCTGATGACAAGGCTCACGGCCTGGAGACTCTGCCGCCAGGTAGGAAACTTCACTACCCATCATGCACCACCACCACCACCACACCGCAACTTAGTCTGGAAATGATAAAATACTGTTAATAATTACAATTATTTGCATATATTAAGGGGACAAACTAATGTTTTTCCTGTCTTAAGAAAAAAAAAAACAAGATTTTTTTGCCATATTTATAAGCAGGATGTTTGAGCAGGATCTCCCTCTGATCTGATGAGAGTTCACTTTCTCATTGTTTGTGCTTGTGATTGTACTAAAGGGAAAGGAAGGACCAATTTATACCATGTGCATGGTAGACATTGTACACCACAGTCGAAAAAACCATTTCCTTTTTGAAATGTCGTAACACAGTGTTATAGTTTCAGTTTTATTACCAGGAGAACATGAACATCCGTAGCTTCTCTAACCCTACCATGTTCAGATAACCACAGAGAAAGAGACAGACGACAATTCAATGCAGCCAGCAGTGTGATAACATACGTCAGAAGTTGGAGCCACTAATTTATCCAGAATAATTCAGGGATCCATTTTAATCTTCCCGCAAACCCAACTATGCATCTCCACCCAGACTTTGAGAAACATTGTTTCAGAGTCGAACAGAGTTGAGCAGAGCAGAGGAGTCACAGCAGAAAGAGCATCAGAGCAGTGATTTTTCATTCAGCTCTCATCCTCAGCTTGGCTCAAAGCAGCTGCCGCCGCCCCTCCTTCACAAGACTGTGGCCTGCGAACGCTGAACACACACTCTTATCTGATCCGGCAGTAGAAATGGAATCCAATTTGAATGTTGAAGTGGGGGCATTTCAACTTCAGGGTGACTTTACACTCAGCGATGGCAGCGTATCACAACATCACACACACACAACATCACACACACACACACACACACACACACACATACAATAAGAGGAGAAGGAAGAAGGAGTGAGAATTAGGTGAAGAGTAGGAGGTGGTAGAGAAGAAGGAGACTGAGATAAAAAAGATGGATGATAAAGTCATGAAAGAACATCTCTCATCACTAATGGAGACTGTCTGATGTGTTTTAAAGCCACAGAAAAAGGAAGCGAATGGATGTTGTTATTTAGGATTGAAACTAACATGTCTTCTTTTCATGAATGGATTAATCTGCAGATTATTTTCTTGATTGATCAATAATCGTTTGGTCTATAAAATGTGAAAAATTTCAAAAACTATTTTGGAGACCAAGGTGACGTCTTCAAATTGCTTGTTCTTTTTGACCAACAGTGTAAAACCTGAGGACACGCATGTTAAAGTGATATGAAAGTAGGATAGGCAGCACATTTGAGAAGCTGAAAGAACTATACTTGCAGATTAATTTTCTGTCAGTTGATTAATTGATTAATCAACTAATTGCTGCAGTTTTACTCAAATTTATTATATTTTTTTTTGTGGTTTAACTTCTCACCTTGCTGCAGTGATGTAGAAGTGTACTGCAGGAGCCTGTGACATCACTGTAGGTCGTGGTTACAGGTACAGCAAAGCTCTCCTTTGACCACACCTGACCACATCCATCAATGATGCTTGTGTGTGAAGGTAGTATGAATCATTTGTTTATCATTATTCTTTGTTTCATAGTTTTTAATAGTGTGCTTTCAGGACAAACTCTGCACCTATGGTAGGTGTATTGAAATGTGACTAACTGAAGAAAATGAAAACATCATGCTAATGCAATCCAGATGTTCTGTGTTGAGGCATCTTTTCCCTGGCAACGGTAACCAGTCCTGTGTTCATCCTGATAGGTTTATATTAGTGACTGTTGCTCGTGGACAGTTCATGGCTCCTTGTGAATTGGTTAATATTATGTTGTTTATGGGCAAAAGGCCAATCATGGCCTTCAGCTTTGTTTTAAAGAAAGATATACATTAGCTACTTTTGTTGGAGGAGATTATCTCCTTGGTTTTAAGGTTGTAGGTGCCTGTATGCAACACATTTATTTTTCCTCAACCATCAGTGGTTTGTGTGTTTATTTCTGTCCACAGTGTTTATTTCTCTAAACAGAGCAACTTTTTCCACAACAGTGTGAAACACTGCTTTCCAGCCTGGTTTTATTTGAGTATTTGAGTAAGACATGTTCGTCTGAGCCGGTAGGTGGAGGTTTCATGGTTCAGTACAGATGGAGGGAAGGATACAGCGTCCTGCCTGCCAGCCACCATCAGTTGGAGACACGACAGCATCAAGGGATTTACAGAAAATGTTGCAACAAACAAAAGCAACCAGTCACCAGCTGTGGGTGGAAACAGCTCAGTGACGAGAGGGAGAGAGAAAACCGTAAAGGCAACCAACAGACCACACCATTCACCAGTACAGACTCTGAGGGTCTAGATCAACAAACCACCAGCTGGGTCTCAATGGGTGTACCTGGTAAAGTGGTCTGAGAGAGTATTGGAAAAATGTCGACTGAATGAGTATACCCAGTGAGAAAAAGGACAGTTAATCTGCTCTGAGTGGTTCGGCGCACAAAGGACTTGGTGAAAGAATGAGTCTGAGTTAAAGACTCCCAGAGTGAGAGGTTGAAACATTAATTTCACCACATTAATTACTTGCTGCCACTAAACATAGATATCAGCAAGGACATCAAGCACTCTGACACATGCACTGTCTCAGAGGCACTGTTGTATAGGCGCAGGCAGATCATCGCAAGCTTCAGCTAATTAGCATGCCAGACACATTCACATGCCGTCAGGGTAGACACACACACACACACACACACACACACACACACACACACACACACACTGGCTCTTTCCTCCTCGTCAGGCTCGGTTTCTGTCTGTCTGTCTGTCTCTGTCTGCCTGTCATACACACACTCATCCATACTGAGAGATAGTGTAATCTCACACTACCATATGTTTAACACAAGCCATTAGCATAGCAGCTGCACCCGTATAATTAGTTGCATTATTATTCGCATGTGTCTGTATCTCAGTAGTCAGTGATAAACTGTGAAATTAAACATGACAACTTTCTCTTTTTAGTGCACAATGATCTCACTAATCTGGTCAGACAGACGCGACATGCTCTGAGTGTGTGCCTTTCTAAACTTATATTTTTGGCAACAGTAAATCAGTGAATACTAAAATGTATGCATTTTTTTCCCTGACTGATTCTTTTGTGTTTTTTAGCTTTGCTAAAATAGGCTCACCTTGTCTCCTGAATTGTGTTCTGCATTTTTTTCAACATATAAGAAGCAGCATACATTTCATGTTAGCTTTCCTCAGTGCCATGTTGCTGCCTTGACGAGCAGCAACTTGAAGCGCCAAGGTTTCCTTCCTGTCAGTCGTGAAGAATTCTTGCATCAGCCAGGCTGCTGCCTACATTTCATATTCCCACTGATGTATAATCCCATTCAATCCTGAGACACATTTTCAGCCTTTGTGAAGGTTTAAACATCATCTTTGGTGAAATACATGTTAAATAAACACAGCATATCCAAAAACAAAAGCCTCAGCCAGAGAGTTGCATTGAGAATATGTTAGTTATTAAATCCTGGATTGCAATTTGTTTTCTAGTGGTTTAGTGTTAATCTAAAAGTTGAACCATAAAGAAGAAATGGGAAATTACTCATGTCATAATTTATAGCTATTTAACAAAACAGGCTAAAAAATGTAGATTAAAATCTGGAAACAAACCTGTCAACTGGTTGTCAGTACGGTACAGCTGTGTGTTTCAGTTCACCTAACACCCTGTTTGCTTTTCCCGGTGGACTTCATTTTAAGTTTTGAAATATCTGCAACTGAATGCAAACTGAATGTTTTTTTTGTTTTTTTTTTTAGCCTTTCCCACCATCCATGCAACCCACCATTTCTGTTTAACTACAAGCAAAAAAACAAAGAAGTAGTGTGTCCTTCAACTTCTATGGACGTATATTGGCTGTGAGCTTCATATATGTGTGTGTGTGTGTGTGTGTGTGTCCAGGTAAAGTGCGCTGGCAGGATTTTGACCAGGATTTATACGTTGGAGCCACGGTGGTCCGACCAGGTCAGGATCCATACGCCAGGAACAAGTTCAACCAGGTTGAGAGCGACAAACTCCGTATGGACAGAGCCGTGCCTGACACAAGACATGACCAGTACGTACCTCTGCTGAGTGCCCACGTCATTAACTCATGCACACCCTACAGTTGATACGATTGTGACTGTGTGCGACGTTGTCCCTCTTAACCTGTTACTGTTGCATGTGTGTGTGTGCAGGGATTTTGTGTGTACATGCTGTTCTTTGCTATCTGTCTATTTGACTAATTGGAACCAGACGGGATAAGATCTCTTGGAAACTCCCTCTATTGTGGTCTATCAGATGGAACCAGGAAGTAGCAGCAGAGCAGACACACACTGCACACTGTCTGCTCCGTTCATAAAACAAACCCCCGTTAATAGCTGTTGATTGTTCTGCTTGTTAAATGTTCGCCAGATGTTCTTGAAATACTTTTCATTCACCTTTTTTAAAAATGATATGTTGAGGTTTTAAACAGTACAAGCTATATGACTGCTGTAGGCTTTCTTGACCAAATAACAAGAACAAAATTACCTGGGTGTTACCTGATTTTGAGTCTTACCCCAAGCATTGTCATATTTCATCAAACCAAAATTTGAAAGTCATGAGGGACTGAATTTGATGTGTGAGTCAGTGAATGAACTCCCGTCTGACTGTGTTTGATTCCTGTGGTACAGTGACTGTTTTACACTTGACTAGTTTCAAGTGAGAGATCACGCTCCGCCAGCCAGGATGCTTTAAGACACAGTGAACGAACCTGTTCTCAGAGAACAGAGGGATATTATTTTCACACCCTGGCTGAGAGGAACACGTCTGCACTGTAACAGGCTTTCTGTTTTCTGGCTGTGCCTCAACCCGCGCTACAGAAGGACAGGAACGTTGTGGAAAACTGGAGTCATTGTGGTCTAGAATATTTTAGCCTGTATTTCCCATCATTATTTTCATTACAACAACTGGATACATCACAAATTAATATTGATGATTTTGTGCTGCGTTTCCATCTTTGAATTGATGCTGAACTTGCTTTTAAAATCTATTTAACAAACAGTGACTTCTAAGTTTAGCTGTAAATCAGCTCGAGACACAAAGAAGCGAAACTGCTGCCATCAGTCATCTGCCTAGATGCACACTGGGTTATTCAAAGACAATTTTTTATGAAGGCAGTGGTCTGGCCCCCCTGATGTATTGACCTAACTCAGACAGCTCGAGCCATTAGCCTACTAAAAGAGCAGGGATGTGTCTCCTATTGATCTAGTAGTGATGTGTCATTTGCGCAGCATGTGGCTGCACTGACTGTGACTGTTTCCCAGAAAGAAGAAGAAGCGTAGCTGGGTCAGTGGCACAGTGGTTTCAATGCACGATCAAAAGCACTTGTAAACTTATTATACAGCTCTACACACACTGAACACCTTTGCACCTGCTTATTCGTGAAGTTATCCAATCAGCCAATCATGTGGCAGCAGTGCAATGCATAAAATCATGCAGGTTCAGTTAACAACAAGGGAGACATTACCTAGTATTAGTATAGGGATCCTAATTAAGGGTTTATTTTCATCAGTATAAATGTAGAGGAGGGTGTCAACTCGAGATAAATGCACATCCATATTGCCTTCTTTAGGGTTTTATAGCCAATGCTGCACTGACAGATGTGTAACCGGGACAAAAGGACCACACACATCATTCACACAGACGATTCAATGACGGTCTGTACTGTACATTCAGCGTGTACTGTACGTTTTATATTGTACATACATAGTATATACTGTACATACAACGCCACACTGGGAAAACATCTGTGTTGGCACAAAATGAAGGTTAATTTCTTGAAACACACCATGTGACACACACACACACACACACACACACACACACACACACACACACACATCCTGTCTTCTCACTCTGCTCTCATGTTGTGTCCTATCACCCATGTTCCTCGCTTTTCAGTCAGGACAGGATTTGTCTCTGTTGCACACACACACAAACACGTACACACACACACTTATACACAGTCTCATGGGATTTTTGCCCTGCGGTCCGCAAAACCAATGTCAGTGCTGGCTTCAGCAGAACATAACTCAAGTGTGTGTGTGTGTGTGTGTGTGAGTGTGTGTGTGTGTGTGTACCTTAGTGTACTGAATCCTTTTATTGTGTTCATGTATTGAGGATCTGTTTAGCGAGCGATTAGCTTGGCTCGCACATTCGGCTGCGTGCTTATGCGCGTAGGAGTGTTTGTACATTTTGTATTTTTCTGTCTTTTTATTCCTAATTTCTATGATTTCTTGTGCTTGTAGTTGCAGACATAAACAATGGAAATCAGACCTATCAGCCTCCAGTGTGGTCATCACCTTCCACAATGAAGCTCGCTCTGCTCTGCTGCGGACTGTGGTCAGGTAGGTGAATGGTGTATGTGCTGTCCACTCAAAAAAAAACTTTTCTATTTTTATTTGTAGGCTGAGATTCTCTCTTCTTTAATACTTTTCTTCTTCCCCTATTTTACCTCTTTCTGTCTTTGTAGTGTCTTGAAGAAAAGCCCTCCTCACTTGGTCAAAGAGATCATTCTGGTTGACGACTACAGCGATAACTGTGAGGAAAGCACGAAAACACATTATACACAAACTCTGACTTATTGAATTCAGCGTGTAAATGCAAATGTAATGCGTGTCTCACCTGTGTGACACCTGTTTTGTGTGTGTTTCAGCGGAGGACGGAGCATTGCTGGGGAAGATTGAGAAAGTGCGTGTGTTGAGGAACGACCGCAGAGAAGGTAATTAGAAAAGGAGAAGAAGAAAGTTGTTTATTTTTATCCCAAAAAAATATCCCAGTGCTGTTAAATGACCTGTGGGATGAAACTATTACATTTTGTAGCAGGAAGGTTGTTTTTAATCAAGTTTTTTTTTTTTTTTTTTTTTCTTCTGTAATTGATGTTTCCCTCAGGACTGATGCGATCGAGGGTTCGTGGTGCAGATGCTGCCACAGCACCAGTCCTCACATTTTTGGATTCTCACTGTGAATGTAATGACCACTGGCTAGAGCCACTACTGGAGAGAGTGGCTGAGGTACACACACACACACACACACACACATACAGAGGTTCACAGATATTAATATTGGTATTCAGTAGTACTAGAGGGGTACTGTATGTCTGAATGGTCAACACACACCCGGTAGAGCAGCTTGCCACTTCATGAGGTCACTCTGGTTTGGCTGCTAAAGGCTGCTTGTAATGAAAAAAAGTTCTCAGGCTTCCTTTAAAAAAAAAGACAGTCAGGGGAAAAAATATATAATACGTGAATAATATCACTATCAATTAGTTGTAACTAATACAATTTCGGTTTTTTGGTATATTCGCTCCATGTCTGTCAAGTTTGTGCACTTCACATTTGGAAAAAGAACGGCACTGTAACTGCTTTAAGTGGATGTGATGTCATCTCAATTTGTTATTACACCAAAACCACAAAATGCTCCAGAATAGTCATTAAGACAATGGAAATGTTTTCAGGGAGGATTGTTCCCTAAGACTTGATCTCAATTGCTTCACAATAGTGATAAAGTTATTTTCTGTCTGTCGGGGAATTTGTTTTTTACTTCCCTCTTTCACACAGAGGTCAGAGGTCCGCTCCAAAGCAGAACCCCTGGAGGTGGTAGTCAGTCGGTGTCTTATTAACGAAGAAAAACAAAGAACGCATGACGTCGCTTCAATAACACAGGAGTGTTTGGACTCATTATAAAACCACAGCTGCAGATTTTCACATTTCATTTTCTGACCTGAAATGTTTGAAAAAATAAATCTTTTTATATTAAGAGTAAAATGAGACCAGTAGTTCTGTCAGAGCGCAGAATGTAATCACTTTGTTATGCAGTGAGATGATTTTTATCTTCTGCGACCATAATAGTCAAGTTTTATCTCTATATTATTTCATTTTAGAGAGACCGACCTCTCAAGGGTCTATGAGTCTTTCTTTCCTAATCACAGCAAGCAAAAGGAAAATCCTGAAGCATAATAAACCCAAACTGATTGCCATAAAAGATTTACAGTGAAGCCTTTAAATAATGACTTGAGAATGAGCAGGGGATTTCGCCACTACAGAAATTTGGTAGTTGGTATCAATACTAGCAAATTCCATGATTCTCAATACCACAGCAAAAAACAGAAAACAACAGAAAAACACAGCCATATTGTCCCTGTGCAAGCAGTCATTTAAATTGACTAACATGGTGAGAGACCCATTTGTGAAAATATTCATTTAAAAAAAATCAGCGTTATATTTTGACAGACTGAACTGTAATGACTGTAGCCTGGTAGCGTTGTGAACACCTAGCTCACATTATGAGCTGCCACTACGTTAGCCTAAACAAGCTAACATTAGCTTTTGTGAACATTGTTTGTGGACCATCCGTTGCTACGACAGATGCCAGCCGTCACAATTCACAAACACTAACAGTAACATGAACAGTTTGACAACATGTTAATATGAAGTTAGCAACTGAAACTCACCCTGAATTCTGTGTACAGATCCAGAGGCTTGTCTTTGAGGTGCCTGGATAACTTTGAGGTGTTTCCTCCTTTCATTTAAAATGCTCTGTGGCACCGCTTGCATACTGGCTTTTGGTTGTCTAGAACTTGTCACTGATGATCCGCGTCAAATGTAAAATACACCAGTATTTTTTTTCCCCACAAGTCACCGCTGACCTGTTGCTGCACTTGCATTTGCTGATGCCAGCGGTTGTTGTGACATCCTGAGACGGAGCTTCTTGATTGAACTTATCTGAAGTGGGACATTGTAAACGGAGGTTGTTTTTGAAATATATCTGATGTAACAGAATAGTCTGATTGTATTGATTGGTTTTTCATTCCTGAAACCGAATCTAAGAAATTTTGCTGTCAGACTAATTGGCTTTTCTTTTCTTTGCTTCAGTTGCTCTTCTCAATAATAAATCACTGCAAATCCAAAAAAAAAAAAAAAAAAAAGAGAGGGAAATGCAGTCTGTGTGGGTGAAGTGTCTTCTGTCATATCAAAATGTCTCAGCCCAAGATGAATAAACTCTCAGTACCTGGAAGCCTGTTCCTGTTGTTGTCATTCAGACCACTGGAGCGGTCCTTTCTCTAAACTACTGTATGATGGAGCTCTGCGGCTTTCAGCTCAGGGTTTGATTTGATGCGAAAAGACAGGGCTGCTTTACTTTCTGTTCTACTTCATAAACACAGTGATAAACTAAATATAGACCATAGACTAAACATATGAATCATTGGCTTTGAGGGAGATGTTTACTTCTGCTCTAAAATTCCACAAAACATGAAGTGAAGTTCTCGGTGTCATCGGTAGCTTTGCTTAGTTTTGTCCTTTTTATTTGTAAATATTTATGTATGAGCTGGATCTCCTGTGATTCCCATTAGGACTTTGCCTAGAGCTGAAAAAGTTTTCATTCATTTTATTTTATTCTCTGCCCTTTCTTCAGGATAAGACCAGAGTAGTTTCTCCTATTATTGATGTCATCAACATGGACAACTTCCAGTATGTAGGAGCCTCAGCCGATCTGAAAGGAGGTAAAGTACCCAAGTAGAGAGGTACATGAACACACACACACACACACACACACACACACACACACACACACACACACACACACATCCTTGTTTTACTACATTCATGGGGACCCGTCAGTGACATAATATCCCTAGCACCTAACCCTGCAAATCTTAACCCTCAAACACGCATTTAAACTTGTGGGGTCCAGCGTTTTGGTCCCCACAAAGCTGTTCGACTCCACAAGTGCAGTTTGCTCCTAGATTTCTGACCCTACAAATACAGTGTGACAAGGCCACGCATACACACACACACACACACACACACACACACACACATACACTTCAGTGAGTAGAGCTCGGCAACAAGGCAGTTTGTTAGTTACATTTTTAAAGAATTACGAGAAAAGAATTTTTAGCTTTTTTATTCATTATTTATTTATTCAACTTTCAGTTACAGTGTGTTTATGTTGTTATGTTTTCTTACTAGCAGCACTGATACTTGCTGTTTTGGCATCCAGTGTTTCATTGTTTTCACTTAAGGCCGCTGTTGTTATGTCTCACACACAACACAAGCACGTCTGCCAAGTCCATACCCAGCATATTTAGTTTAACGACTTAACACACATAAACTCTGTCTTCCAAACTGCATACTATTTACATTTTTACATTTCCAGTTCCAAAGCAATTTACAAGTGGGGGACATCACTAAAGCTTCAACTGGATTTTAAGTCCAGTACCAGTCAAAAGTTTGTAGTATATAGTGCTCTCATACTAATAAAGTCCCTAAATAAGTACACTCAAATATGTCTGTGTACTTCATAAATTTGCTTGTTTGTTGAATTTGGTGTTGATGGCCGCTGCCCCACAATGCAGTGCACACTGGAAATGAAACAGCTGAAGTAGATAATAAAACTATTACAGCGGTGACACAGCTCACCACATGTAGTCTGTTTAATCTCTGAATCAATGTTATTTACTTTCTCTTTAAACGTGCGCTAATCAATATTTCTATATTAAAATGGATCAGATGACTGTGTGTAATTGGGAAAGGGATCACTCATAGAGATACACCCACAAAGAATTTGGTTCAGTCTCTCTGCTCTTATCACCATAGTTTTTGGCTGCAGCTGGTTTCAGCAAAAAAAACTCTCTAAAAAGCTCTAAAAACTCACTGTACACCACTTGCACAGCAGCAAACAGCAGACACACACAGTTAGCCACTAGCTGGTGAACATAATGGAGCGTTTAGCAGCTAAAGATCCAGTTATTTCCCTCAGGAATTGGTGGAGACCATTAGCACAACTAATAAGAGATTGAATATTGGATCTAAATTCAGAAGGACGACTCCAAATAAAAGGTAATGTTGCTCAATGTTTGGTGGACGTGTAAATAGGCAAAAATTTGCTAACAAGTTCATCATATCAGCTTAAAAGATGATGATATGTCAGTAAATTGTTGACGGATGGTTTTCTCTGCCCCCAAGTGGCCAAAGAAATCAATTAATGCAGGTTTAAGTTTCCAAATTTGAAATGTCAGTTGTTTTTCAAATTTGGTTTTATTGACATCTGTTGACAAGTGTTGTACAATTTATTTTATGACTGCTCCTTAATCCAAACTAATGGTCATAATGGTGTTGGTCTTTTGTCCTCTGTGTGTGTGTGTGTGTGTGTGTGTGTGTGTGTGTGTGTGTGTCGGCAGGCTTCGACTGGAATTTGGTGTTTAAATGGGATTACATGACTCTGGACCAGAGACGGGCGAGACAAGGCAACCCCATCGCACCCATAAAGTAAGACAGACATGCACACACACACAGAACACAATCTCTAAGTGTTCACACAGCACTGACGCATTTTTGGTTGCCAGTTGCCATCAATAACTAATCTCACTCTCTACCTCGCTCCATCCACCTGCCCTCTTTCTCTCTCTGCCCCCGCAGGACTCCAATGATAGCAGGAGGTCTATTCGTCATGGATAAGGAATACTTTGAGCAGCTCGGAAAGTATGACATGATGATGGATGTATGGGGAGGAGAGAACCTGGGTGAGTGCCACTGCAGTGCAAATGCAGCTTCAGTGGAGCCACAGTGGAGAATGAAATCAGTAGAATCACAGTAGAGCGGATGAGGGTATGACTCAGGAATGGGTGCCAGAGGAATAGAAAGTCTTGGTTAAAAAAATTCAACTAGAAGAACGTGATTGAGAGCAGGGAAAATGAACTACTGTCACTGTTTACCATCAATACACTTGGCTGCTGTTAAGTGTTGTCTCACACCCTGACTATCTGCCTCTAAAGGTGACAGACGTGTCAGGAGTTTTTCCAGACATGTTTAAGATTAGTTTGATATTTTGGGAACTGGCAAACTGTTTGTTTAGGCCTTCAAGAGGCACATAACTGCAATTTCTTTCCATCACAAATGCTGTTCTTTTGGCTCAAAAGCTACATATGAAATCTCCTCTTTCCCATGAGACTTGGTTCTGAAGTAGCTCCAGAGATGTGTCTCAGGCTGTGATCAACTCATGAGATCATCTGGGTTTATGATAAAAAAAAAAAACAACAGAAAACGCCTCAGTAATTTGGTGGTCAGATATGGAGTAATGCGTCTTCCAGAGTGCAGTTGATCTTACAGTGATTACAGTGTTAATGTGATAATGATTAGAGTCAGTATTGAGTGAAAATCACCGTAGTGTACACAATAGAGCTCATTTTTCAAACAGTACAATGATATAATAACAGCTGTGTCTCCCTGCTGCCTTTGTCTGTATTCAGTTGGGATATTGTTAAGAATAAACAGCTGACAGAATGATCCATGCTTCTCTCAAGGCGGTTAACTGTGAATTAATTGTGATATTTTTATGGAAACAGTGTTGGAACAAGTGTGGGAAAGGAAAACTGTTTTTGACCTGTGTGTCTGTGTGTGTCTATGTGTGTGTGTGTGTGTGTGTGTCTGTGTGTGTCTGTGTGTGTCTGTGTGTGTCTGTGTGTGTGTGTCTGTGTGTCTGTGTGTATCTGTGTGTGTCTGTGTGTGTGTTTCAGAGATCTCATTTCGTGTGTGGCAGTGTGGTGGCAGTCTGGAGATTATCCCCTGCAGCAGAGTTGGCCATGTCTTCAGAAAACAACATCCATACACCTTCCCTGGTGGCAGCGGGACCGTGTTTGCGAGGTGACACACACACACACACACACACACACACACACACACACACACACACACACGCCAAGACTATAAAACACTCATTAACCTCTGAGCCTCCACCCATCATTTACTTATTAACTCAAGTACAACATTTCCCATCCACACCCGTCACATTCCCACCATTGTATAGCCTCTCCTTGATAGTTGTTATTCAGTTCAGCTGAACAATTCAATGACAACTGGGTAAAATCCAGCTGCTGATGAAGTTCATGTGACATGATCAAAAGCCCCAGATATGATCATTAAAAAAAAAAGAAGAGATTTTCTCCTCATTTAAGATCCATCATAATATTAAGATAACAATAGCCTCAATGTGTATTTAATCTCTATGTCATGTCAATTATTTCAAGTTATTTGATGTACTGAAGTGCTGACTGAACCAACATTATTTAGTTTTACTACAGGTGTGAGAAGCAAACCTGTGTTAGATAATGAAAACCAACATCAATTAAAAGCCAATTAATCACAGGGAAAATTGGCTTCAGATTATGAATGAATGCTCTAGTGAATATGGAAGATCTGTTTTGACTTGTGCTGCCCTTTACAGCTCTGAAAAATGTGACAACATAATCACTGCGCATTGGTAATTGGGAACATCATACATGGAAAGATATGGATCTCTTGCTTTGAAACAGTGTCACAAGGAACCACCCCTGGAAACCAGCCCAACAAACCCTCATGGCCCAGATTTAAGAAAGTAAGGGTGGATCAACAATCAGATAAAAGGATTTTAAAGTGGCTGTGGTTTCCCTGGTCCTCCCAGTGATGAACATAGCATAGAAAAAAAACACAAAATGAAGGGCGTTATAGACCAAGATGTGGAGCATCTTTGGACTTAGCTCATCACTCTCTTAAATTCTTCTGTGGTAAACGCAGTCTTTCAGCTGCAGGAGAAAATGACTTCACAGCTCCTACAGCTACACAACATGGCGGACAAGATTGTGACACACAGGGATTCTCAAGATGTAGAAATTAATCCAGCAACACACAAAATGCACCCATGTTAAAACACTTGGTTAATACTTACAAACCGTGAAGTAGATCCTCCTGATCCTGGACCCTGACGTGAATGAAACCAGAAAGAAAAGGCTCCAGTGGATATGAACAGCAGCAGTAGATCAATCAGTTTCAGAGCTTATTATGAAAATGTTTTCTATGGGTGTGACTCTGCCACTCCAACTAAGACACCTCCTGTGGACTACAATGCCAGTATGTTTTTGTTACATAAAAGTGAACACAGTGTCATATGTAGCGGCATAACCCTTTCCAACATTTCAACATATCATTTATTAATCGACGGGTGCAGTGGTGTTCTCATGTTTCAGCCTTAACAATGGAGGCTCACAATGCAGAACAGCTTCATCTGTGCTTTGAGGCTGCCTCAGCTCAACATCTTGCCCTTTAGTCTGAATAAAACGCCAGAGTCTGTCCCATATGGTTGCCGGCGGTGACCCTGGGCAGCGACCAGACAGCACCTGTTTTGTCTACCTGGACACCATTATAATTATTCTTCCTAAAGCAGCATTTCTGAGAGAAACAGAGATGAGGCCATCTCACAATCAGTGTGAAGAAAAGCCCCTGTAAACCCCACATAAAGTTCCCCAGTGAGCATTGTCCTTGTTACTGGGGTGCAGGTGGATCAGGATGAAATGGAGGTTTCTTCATGTTGAAAATAGTTAATTCTGAACATCTGATGATCTTGGGGCGTTTAGACCAGTAAATGGTAGTCTGGAAACATGCTAGCAAAAGCCTCATCAGGACAAAACTGTTTGAAACAGAGACATTCACTGTGCCAGAAGATCAGTTATATTTATTTGTAAGAATTTTCTATGAAAAACAAAAAGGCTAAATGCAACACTGTAGGCAGTTACGTGTCCAGTGCTCCTGATGAAAGCACTGAAGGCAGCTTTCCCTGAACATGTGTCACTTTAAAGCGTCACAGGCACATGTTCTGTACCTGTCTAGAACAGAGCATGGCTGTAGTTGGTGGGTCATAAGACCTTTTATCATTCTGTCCAGTCACGACCTTTTCAGCCGTTCTACAACAGTCAACTGGGAACTATCTCATGATGCAAGATTAATAAAGAATCAAGGATAAAAATCTGACATTACTTTCTGCTCAGGATAAAAGATGTTCCTCATAACTCCACAACTTGAGAATCATCACATTTTAAACTTTACTTCAGGATCCAGTCATAGTTATCTGTACGTCCATTGGTGTAATGCAATAATAATTGTTAATTCAGCACACCTTTAATGGTGCCAACTTTAAACAAACATATTCTTAAAAAATAACAGGGCTTAAGTTGTAGCCAAGACTGGCACAATTACACTTTCTGTCTACATCCTCCAAAGTATTATGGGAATCGCAGCTCTGAAACTTAGAGCATGATTATCCCCAAATAGAAGTAAGACAAAGAATAATAGAAGGTGTGACAAAATCCATTAATATTTATAGTTACTAAGGCTACTAATGTCCCATCTGTCAACATGGTTCTTATATTCCTGGGACACTGACGCTTTCCTCTATCTGTTTATATGCTGATGTTTGTGTTGAAATCCTGTGTACAAACGGACAAAAAACTCAAACAGCTGTGGGGGTGTGATTGTCTTGATTTAGTCTGAGGGGAGGGCCACAGTGTAAAAATATTGAAAAACCCCATTTCTAGAAAGAAAGCAGATATGATCAAGTCAAGCTGTGACTGCTGCTGACACATAGTCTGACAGTTCTGTGTCAGATAGAATGAACATTTGACAAAACGTCATTGCACATCATGTCAACACACACTGATGATCCATGAACGCATTAAGTGGAAAGATAAGCAAATGTTCACAGTTGTCTGTTCAACCAGTGAAACATATAAATGAAAAACAAAGAAGTGAGAGCAGGACAGTGTGTATGTGTCCATGTGTTTGTCTGTCTAGTGCCACGTTTCTTGGACACTAAACACACACATGCACACACACACACACACACGCAGCATGTCCAATTTGCAGATGACTGGTCATGTCTGGGCATAGCTCCCATGCAACACTGGTACAGTCTGCCACATACCTCTGTCCTTAATCTGTCTCTGTCCCTGTTTTTCTCTTTCTCTGTCACTGCCACACTCGGTCTCACTTTGTTTGTCACTTATCACAAAACAGACACACATTTTTCCGTCCTTCTCCATCCTTATTTTTCCTCATCTACTCTTGGTCTTTCTTTTACCCTGTTTGATGTCTCATGTCTCTTTTTGCCTGTCTTCTGTCACATCTCTCAGGAACACAAGGAGAGCAGCAGAAGTGTGGATGGATGAGCATAAAAACTTCTACTATGCTGCTGTCCCCTCAGCGAGAAATGTCCCCTACGGAAAGTAAGTACCCTAAAGTGTAAACCTTACCGGAGTTTAACAGAATGATGTCGCTAAATCAGAAAATCACAAAGGCAGCCACATTAAGGGGCATATTAATGAGTTTGCCAATTAGCATTATGTCAGCTGTAAAAGGAGTCAGTAACCCCTTTTATGGAGCTGACATGAGGCAGTTAATGTGGCTTAAAAGAGGGCGAAAAGTCGGTGCCTGATTTGCACTGATCAAAAGACTGTCATATTATTTGATGTGCTGAAGGGATTAGTGTGAAATTATAACGGCATAGGGCAAAGAAAAAGAACATGATGGACACAAACGGCTCTAGTAAAAAGGATCAAGGATCAGATGGCAGAGCTCCATGAAAATGGTAGATGGATATTAAAACAGGATTGTTTTAGAGTTTTTAGCCATGCGAGCGACTTGGCTCTAGGGATGGTAATGTCAGGTGGACTTCTCTTTGAGATATTAGACTCGAATATCTCAACAACTACTGGATGGATTGACATGAAATTTTGTGCAGATATTTATGGTTCCCAGAGGATGACACCTGCTGACTCTTGGGATCCTTTGATTCTTCGTCTAGTGCCACCAGCAGGTCAAATTTTTCACTTATCTACTGAAATATTTTAGCATCTATAAGATGGACTGGCACAAAACCGCAATGTTGACATTTGAGGTTTTGTCCCGACAACTGCTGGATGGATTGATATGAAATTTGTGTCACACATTCATATCCCCCTCAGGATGAAGGGTAATAACTTCAGTGATTCCCTGGCAATTCATTTACCACCATCATGTGGTCAATATTTAAATGTGTCCAATACTTTGGTTCATTGCCAAACACCTGCAAAACTAATGACATTCCCATCACTCAGCCTTAGCTGTACTTTTAGTACTATGTAATATCTATTAGCATGCTAACACACTGAACTGAAAGATGTTGAACATGGTAAACATTATACTTGTTAAACATGAGCATGTTAGCATTATTATTGTTGTGTCCTGTTGTTGTGTTGTCTGTTCCCTTCTTTTCCACCTTATCTGCAACCTAGCTTACTGTGTCTTTGTTCCTCGTCCCGCCTCCAGAAGAGTCTTATGCACTCTCACATTCATGCGGTGTAGAGAGACAAAGATAAAAAGGCTTCTTGTGTGACCTTGTGGGAACACTCTGGGCATCTTCCTCCAGTGTCAGCCTAATCAGTTATTTTCCCCAAAGGATGCCGCCTCAGATGTGCCCTGGGCCTCCACCCCCTGCCCTTACAGAATGACTGAGCAGGGCTATAATTCAGTCAAACTTTAGAGATGTATTGGACACCACAAGTGATCAATGCTTTAATTCTCTCACTGTCTCTTCCTTTCACCCAGTATCCAGAGCCGTTTGGAGATGAAGAAGAGATTAGGCTGTAAGCCATTTAAATGGTACCTGGAGAATGTCTACCCTGAACTGAGGTAAGACAATGAGAGCATTTTATATAATATGATAGAGTGCAAATGACTGCAATGACACTAATGACTAACCATTATCCGCAATTATGATTCAAACACATTATTACATTTTGGCAGGTTTGCAGTTTGTCTTATATGAATGAGATAAATAATGCATAAATGTTAAAAGTTTAAAATTTTAATTGTTTCAGATGTAATTACTTAAATACTATACTGTCCCATTGGCTCTTTCCTTTTCTGTCACCATACTTACATCACTGTCTGCTGTTAACAGTCAAATTATAAAGCCTTAATATCTTGATACAAGCACGATACAGTTAATATGAAATCTAACAACACTGTGTTTGTGTTTGTGTAGGGTCCCAGATCACCAGGACATAGCGTTTGGAGCCTTGCAGCAGGGAGGAAACTGTCTGGACACCCTGGGTCATTTTGCTGATGGGGTGGTGGGCGTCTATGAATGCCACAACGCTGGGGGAAACCAGGTAGCGTTACCACGAGGACACACACAGGTCAGCTTGTCAAATCTTTGCTCTAGAAACACCTGGGTGGCAGCTGGTGGCACTTGTGGTGAGAATACAGAGGGTATGTTAAAGGATTCAGCTATTTTAGCATTCAGGGTTGACTGATTTTTTTCTTTCGGCTTGACTTTTGTGACATATGCACTGAACTTACAGAGTTTCTGTTCACTGAAGTATTTTACATTGCTCTTAGAGGACGTGGTAATTTCTTGGAGCACTTTGAATGTAGAGAGTTTCCACTATGTGTGTGTGTGTGAGTGTGAGTGTGAGTGTGCGCATGAGCTTACACCAGTGTGTTTATGTCGGCAGTTTCTCAAATAGTTTTTTCCTGAAATAGAACGACAGGTGTAGAGGGGGGAAACTGCTGCTCCAGACATCGACTTTACATATCTGGTTTACTCTCATCATTTTGCGGTTCTTGCCACATAAGTAGTTTTCAAAACTTTTCAAACTTGTGCTGTATCAAATCTAGCTTGAAATTAACCGCAGCTCCGACCAGCAAAGACGGCCTGTTCAATTAGACATGTGAATGACAATGTGGTTCTTTAGACAACATGTTTTGAGGGGAAATTAATGTCTCTATGGATACTAGCACTAACTCCTTTGGGTGTCAGTTTTAGAGGAAGAGTATAATATAACACAGATACATCATTATCTATTGCTGCGATTGTTTGTTAAATCAGAGCAGCACATACCATTATAGATCAAAAATGTCATGTAAACATGGTAAAACTGGTCTTACTTTCATCATCACTTGATCAACCAATTTGCAGTAATGCCAGACATTTGTTCAGTGTAACATGTCAAACTCAGTGTGTGCCAGTTGTTGTAAGTAAATGGGACTTTTTGTTCAAATAACCACTAATAGATTTTTTGTGCAGCACCGTAACATGTATTGTGCAGCCATATTATGTTATATGATAGAACATCAGGTCAGAACATGATATTGACCAATACTCGGATTATTGGAAAAAGCTCAGAGCATTTATACTAATATTTTTACATGTATGTATTTTTGTAAAGGAATGGGCCCTGACCAAGGATAAATCGGTTAAGCACATGGACTTGTGTCTGACTGTGGTGGACAGAACAGCCGGCTCCCTCATTAAATTACAAGGCTGTCGAGAGAATGACAGCAGACAGGTAAAGACACTGAGTTTGGTCAGCAGCTTCACTCTCGTCTCGAGGGACATTTGTAACATTTCTGCACAGTACGTGTTTTGTATGTGTGTGTCATATTGTCGTTTTCTTCTCGACAGAAATGGGAGCAGATTGAGTCCAACTCGAAGCTTCGTCACGTGGGCAGTAACCTCTGTCTGGACAGCCGCAGTGCCAGGATGGGCGGACTCACTGTGGAGGTCTGCAGCCCCAGCCTCAACCAGCAGTGGAAGTTCACCCTCAATTTACAATCATAGGGGGCGCTACACAGTTGGATCTTGGATAGAGACACCAACGGACTCTGAAACGCTGGTAAGAAGATGGACTCCAGGAGAAAGACAAACTCAATGGATAAATGGATGCTTTTAGCTCCTCCTCCTCCTCCTCCTCCTCAGAGGTGCAGCCAGTCATGTCTACACCCCTCTCCCCCACCTCACCCCTCCTAAAAGAAAAACAACAACAAAAAAAAACAACAAAAAAAAACCACAACGAGCCACGCCCCCTGGGGGGAGGGGCTTGCAGACCATACTGGAGTAAGCAGAAACTTGACTGTATTTGATGGATGGGTGGCGACAGTGATGATCGTGATGAGGATAAAAGCGATGAAGAGGCTTTCCATCCAAACTACATACCTCAGTGTTTTTTCATTGATGGTTCCAGAGGCAAATGACGAATGAATTCTTTTTGTTCTTTTACTTTCTTCAATGCTGGTGAAATAGAACTCTCTGACGTTTTTATTTTGTAATTATTTTATTTTCTTATTAATATTTTTTATTTCTTGGTCTTAATTCTGTATGGGGGTTCACAGGAGCTTTTTTTTTTTTGTTCTTGAAAGAATCAGATGTTGGATGTTGGTGTTGTTGCTCCACTCCAGTGCTCTCTCGTTGGTTTTCCACACCGAGCTAGAGCCTGTAACAGCAGACGGAGGCTTCGGGTTGCGGTTTCGATAAAGGTTCAGGTGTAGAGTAATGTGAAGAGAGGAAATGGACTCAATTTCATGAGCTTCTCCTCTTGTTTACTTTCATTGGTTTACAGGATCAACAGAGATAAAGAGAGATGAGGTGGAGAGAAGAATGCTGTGTGTACTTCCTTGTTTTCTGTACGGTTTTTCCTACAGAATGTGTCTTGCGGAGGGGGAAGGGGTTCAGGGAGGAGCTTCTGTACTTTGGACGGGGCCTAACACCGGTTTGGCCTGGAAGAACAGTTCCTGAAAGCAGGAAGTGTCCTGAAGCCCAATCTGAAGATTTACTGTTTGTCTTCAGGCTGTAGCACTGGCTGTTACAGCATCTTCACTTCCACACCGTTATGTCTCTAAAGAAAAAACACAGAAAATAAATCTCTTACCAGTCTTTTTTTGTTTACTTTTGTCAAAAAAATTTAACCAAATTTCCAAATTGATGTTTTGTGTTTCGGGAATACCAGAGGAGCGATTGAAATCATTTTTCTTTACATACTCTCGCTGTTCTCTATCAGCTCCTTTGGAGCAGTTCCGTTTATACATCTTCCTTTTCCTGCACAGATAATGGTCTTTGCCTTTGTCTATATTGCCATTGTAGGCGGGTTACTGTCTAAGAAACGTGCCCAAACTGGATTTGATGTTGCAGCTTCTTCTCTAGAGAAACAGGTGTTTGCTGCAAATGGATAACAGTGACTTTTTAATATCACCGTGATGAGATGCCCAATATTTTACACTTTTACACTAACAGACATGATTAAGATGATAGTTTATCCACTTTCAACACTACCCAGCATGCACTGGCATAGGAAATTTATTGGTGTCCATGTGTGGCAAATTTCTCAAATGACTAATAATGAAGTTCTGTGACAAAGTCAAGTTGTTTTGTTTTTTTTTATTTATAGAGACCTCACAGATCCCTCAGTTTTGTTGACAAAGTAAAACCTTGCTTATTCCAGCCTGAGAACAGATGTCAGTGTTTCCAAAGTCCTGACTGTAGACAAACTGTATGAAATGTCCATGCACATGTGTTCTTAGCTCCTGCAAGCTGCACGCATCACCAACAAGTTCCTACAATTACACTGAGACAGGAGTGTTTTGCATGAACATATTTGTTTTCCTCATTGTGGCTTTTAGATGAGCCATCTGTTCAGAAGTTTGAAAGTGCAGTAAACAAGGTTTTGCTGTTTGTCCTCACTCTGTTTCTGCTGGAGGTGGGCAGGTTTTTCTGATTGCACAAACAGGACTGCTTAGCCTGTGCTGTGCTGATACAAATAAGAACTCTTTTCTCTTTTATTTTGGTGAGCTGTTTTATTCAGTGCAACAATATTTTGGTGCAACCAAAAAGAATTGTGCCACTTGTTAGTTTCTTGTCACCTGACTGTGTTACTGATGTCCTTTACAGTACATGTATCTGTTGCAACACTAGTCTCCCCTGTGCTTCATCATCACTTCATCTTCACTGCTGTGATTCTCTGTACTGTTAGTCACTGATGAGTAATGAGGGTGGATTTTAGTGGGAATTGGTTTTGATTAAATTTGGAGCGACTCGTCACTTGGCAGCTTTAAGGCAAATACATAAACACAAAACATCTCTGAACAGATATAATGTACAGAAGAAATGACCAATAGAAATCACATTTCCTAGTTTATTCTAGAAAGAAGCTGCAGCCTCAAGTGTTTTTAATGAGAAATATCCTCTGTTTCTCATCATTTCTCTCCCTCTCTCTCACACACAATCACACTTACTTGTGAATGCTCCATAGATTTTTTTTTTTTATCCAAAACTGACAAAGACAGCTGGTTGTGTTTGCTGTGTTCTCTGATACTCTTGTATCCCTTTCTTGTTTTCTGCCATTCTGTTTCCTTGTACCTGATGCTTTGTCTTGTCCTACAAGTTCATCCATCTGTAAGCAGAGTGAGTGGAGTGAGAGGGGTCAGCGGAAACTGCAGCTGGTGGAAAAGTCTATCCTTTGACTTGATAGGTTTCTTCATTGTGCTTTGAGGCATAGGACCTGTGGGTATGAGGCCGGAGTGAGACTCACCCTGAGGGGGGGTGTGAGGAAGGTTTTGTGTTTCCATGGTGACCAGACTCAAGGGCCCAAATCTGGTTTAGGGTTTCAGTTAGATTCAAAGCTAATCAAGAGGTGGATTTACTGTTAAAGTTTTTTAATGCCGGAAAGTTTTTTTTTTTTTTTTTTTGCCATTCTGTTTGGAAAATGTAAAATAATATGAAACATTTTCAGTTGTGTCTTAATTTAAGAATATTGCAATTCACAAGAGGAGTTTTTATTCATATTCCTCAAATGTGCATCTAAACCTGTGTCTGCAGTCAAATCAGAGGCTTTGGTGGGGTACATGACACTAAAGACATGTTACAATAGAAAACCCATTTCCCCCCAGCCTACTACATGGTGCAGCGTACACACACACACACACACACACACACACACACACACACACACAGTCCTTCAAAATGGCTGGAGTTAATTTTAAAAATTAAAACAACATGGTGTTTATTCTTTTTATTTTACCTGTGTTGCAGGAATCGTGCCATCTTTATGTTATAGTCTTATAGATGATTTTCTGCTAATTCTGAATTTGCAACCCTAACAGCTGGTTGACCCTGATGAGATCATTTATAGGGCAGGTCTGAGTCTGGGTTAGTTATTCTTTTACTTTTCATGTATATGTGTAAGGGTCATGTCTAGAACTGTAAACGGGCTAGATATATAATTAATTTGCTATCAAGCTGACATCCAACTATGCGGCAACAATTCTCAAGTATTAATGTGTGTCATCAAATGTTGATGCTGTTCACTGTGAGATAGTTACAGACCCCAAACAAGGAGATTTTCATTTTCAAGTCCACTGTGTTTGTCCATGAGGGTGACATGCTGATGTTTTAATGGCCTGTAGCGCCCTCTATTGGAAAAAAAGGGACTGAATGTAGTAAACTTCTCATGCAAAATGCATAACCAGAGAATTCCAGACTTTTTTTTTTTTTCACATTTTCTTTGTCTTTGGTTCCTTTTCTTTTTTCTGTATAAACTGTTAATTCAGCCCCGCTCACCCAACTATTCAGTGGAAGCGAGCTTCATTACACCTCAGAACAGGCGTGAGAACCAAACTGCACACACCTGAGTGACCATGGCATTACTGTCCGCTTACAACGGGAAAGATGTGTTGTTTAAAGCCTTTTCTTTTTAAACTAGTCTTATTCTTGTTTATATTATTTTTTATGTTATACACAGAGGAAACGGCTGTAAAAGTCCAGCACCTCATTTTGATTGGATGATAAAATGTTTACATCTTTTGCACAATGTGCCAAAGTTCCTTCAAGAAAGAATGAAAATGAGTAAAAGCCTTTGGAAATACAGAATAAGTCGCGGTGAACTCCTTATGTGTTGGGTGCATGTTTGCCTACAGTATGTTGTGTATGTCATTGTTCTTTCTTTCGAGTCTCAGTCCAGAGGGCAGGAACAGCCAGGGGGAAGACGGCTCTTAGCTGCTGATCTGGTGTCAGTTTTTATAACAGACCGGGGGTATAAATTTGGCTGCCTCCTGATTCCATGTCTTTAAGTTTTTTACAAACACCAGCTGTGCAATGGATCTAAACTTAAATGTCTGTAAAACGTCTGTTGAGGCAGTCAGCCTTGTGTGTGTGTGTGTGTGTGTGTGTGTGTGTGTGTGTGTGTGTGCGTGTGTGCGTGTGTGCGTGTGTGTGTGTGCGTGCGTGCGCTACACTTTGGAAATAGCTAAAAGCTTCATCCAAAGACAGGAAGGATATTGTCAATCTTACAGACAGACATCTTTATTTGCATTAAAAGTATAACTGAACACCAGTCGGTGAAGAAGAGCATCTTCCCCACTGAGCCAGTAGGAGTTTATTCTTACTGTCTCTGTTTTGGAGGGAAACAATCAACAGTTTATTGGAGTTTAACGGGAGAAGGTGTAATGTTTTTGGTCTTCTCTCAGCTATGCGGTAAAACAGGGAGAAGAGTTTTGTCACATTTTGTCCTAAAGAAGGACGTCTTCCCCTCTCAGCCCACCCCAAATCCCCTCTTAGGATTAACAGAAGAGAAGCCCTCTCTGATAGGTGAAAAGCCCTGCTGAGACATCCAGCTCAGGACTGCTTAAGCTTGTCCATGAGTCACTGTAAGAGTGTATCTGAGTCAGGGTGTAAGAGGGGCTTAACATGCACATAAGACAATATACTGTAAAAGTCTCATCAATCAGTAATGACAGATAACTAAAACATGCAATGGTAATCAGGAGGGAGGGACACGAACTAATGGATTGATAAATGTGTTTTCTACTAGGAATGTGGCTTCATTGAATGACAGCAGTGTTATAATTATGAGGTGGGTGATATGGCACGAGGGGGTCACACATGTAAAAGTGTATATTTTTGTATATACCTACATCAGTGTGTGTACAGTATGTACATATATACACAGTGTACTCAGCCGCGGTTCCTAGTTTTGTTGTCGGACTGTACAGCGCTTCTAACTGTTCCCTGTTTTATAGATTCTGCAGAAATTCAACTTTGAATGAGGAGAAATGATTAACTTAAATAAATGCATTTATATATATAAATGAAACAATGTGGAGTCTTTTGATCTGCTTCTGTGATTGATGGTGCAAGCTCATGATAAAAACCCATCACAAACATACCCAGATATAAAGTGTGTTGTTGCTCTATTGCAGTTTTCAGTCATGCAGCCGTCAATCTGGACTGCTGTGCTAAAACCTCCATATCCTACCGCTGCTTTGCTTCTTGGCTTTTTTCAATGTCAGTGAGTCAGTCAGTAGTTTGTTAGTTGATGAAATCATTTCTGAAATTTCTCTGGTGTTCTGATCCAAGAAAGGACATGGTGAAAACTAAACATGAATTTTACATGTATTCTGAATGATTATTATTTAATGAAGGAGTATTCAAATGTTATTTTGGTTTGGATTTTAAAATGTGCAAATGCAATGCCAGCCAGATCCTCAACAACCCACTGATTTGTGTTGTCCCATGGGGAAACTTTTTGTCCTGAACTATATATAAACCAAGTATCAAATTTCAGTGCAAATGGGTAATATTTCTTCTGGGTAAGATGGGTTACTAGGACAAAGGCAATATGGTTAGTGCAATGGGCTCCAAGTGACACATTCATAATGTATAAACACTATGTTTATAACATCTGTCACACTGAATAGCCTCTAATCGTTTGAAGGAATTCCAACCTTTATACCCAAATTGAGGAGACGCGTCCTGAGCTGAATTATTTGGTTCTTATGCAATTTCTCAACATTAAAAACAAAGGTTTGTGAACACCACTATATGTGATTGTTGAACATTTCATTCCAATACCATGGGCATCAGTGTGCTCCACGCTGCCTCCATTCCTCTGGGAAGGTTTTTCTATAAGATTTTGGGACCTGGCTGTTGCCTTAAGGTTTGAAAAACACAGTTTTCTGATATATCCATGTGTGGTGGAGCATTAAGATTAACTGGAATTTATGAGTCTAACCTAAACCAAGACAAACAGCCCCAGACTAACACTACACAAAATATGGCAGAATATTTTGACCATATGGTGTAGTATATAGGGCATCACTGTATGTTATCTTGCTGGGGTCTGCATATCTGTCTATCTGCCAAATAATTTTGGTAACCTGATACTTTAAAATGTGTCAAGCAAATGCTCTGGTTGGACCTTGGAGCACCTTGACACATACATCTGCATTATAATGAAGTTTTTTTTCTTTAAACCTATTTAAACATTAATGGCCTCCGTTCTTACTAACAGGAATTAGAATCAACTTTACTCTCCGAGTATGTTTAGACATGCAAGTGTATTGACTCTCAATTTTCAGTAGCTCTCAGTGTGGCCTGTTTGCACACAGTGCAAGGAACAATTATACAGAAAGATACAGAGACATACGAGTAAAACAAGGGCAACAAAGATAAACAAAGATAGCACACATAAAAAGGCTAACTATGACAAACAAGTATAAAAAAACAGATACACTCCAGTGGCAGTTTATTGGGTACATGTAGCTAAAACTAACGCAGTCTAACACAAAAGTCCTGCAAGAAATCCTACCATCATCCTCAGTTTTTGTTGAAACTTGAGGAGAGGTGCTGATTGCATTGCTTTATACTGACAGGTGTTTATATTATTTTGTCCACCACATTTATGTCAATAAAGGCAGGTCTAGTTTAAATAACAGAAACGCCTCTCTGTTAAATATAATACAATTCAACACCACAAACTGCAGCCTCCAATACCAATATTTGATATAGACCGGGTTTATGTCAGGGCATCATACCACAGTGCATTAGTTACTGTGTGGGTGCATGTCCGCGGTGTCTCCTCTCCAGCAGGGGGCGGTTAGAGCCACACCGGACACACAGAGCACCGGAGAGGAAGAAGGGGCTTAGCCTGAGGGTGATTAGAGCACTCGACAGACACAGGTGGTGCTCGGTGCTAGTCTCTGAGCGAAGAACCGCAGACAGAACAAGCCATGAAGAACGAAGGTATAGAGGGGACGGAGAGGTTTGAGAGCCCGGACAAAGGCAGAGGCCTGCGGGCAGTGAGGCACTTCGCGGTGGGGGAGCTGGTGTTCGCCTGCCCTGCTTACTCCTTCGTGTTGACAGTGAATGAGAGGGGAGCGCACTGTGAGCACTGCTTCACCAGGTAACATCTTACCTCTCTGAAACAGCTGAAGAACAACATCTGTGGGACACTTAGCTACGAGCTGGTAGCATGTTCACGTTGTTTAAAACAGAGCAAGGCGGGCCAGTAGCGTGTCCAGTTCAGCGCTGGCTAACCTCATCACCTAGCTAGGTTAGCTATTAAACCTCTGGGTATCTACCTAGCTGGCGCTGACTAATATGGGTCAGTGCAGTGAGGCAGCTCACCTGACCTCACACTGCACCATTTGTTTGTAGCACTGCAGAGTCAAGAGAGTCTAAAATACAAGTACAGCATCCTTACTGATGTTTTTAAAGTCAAAAGCTAAAAAGCTTGCTTTTCTATGAGCATATTAATATGCTAGTGCATAGACCTAAACAGGCTAGACACACTTACAGGTAGTATACACAGAGAAACGAGCACGTCACTCATTTTCAGCCTTTTCTTAATGTCATAATATGACATTTCTGCTGACAGCATTACATGTGATCATCAGTTGATGATTATGATTTTCGGTTTTACCTTAATTATTCTGGTTATATCAGGTTTAAATGTTTCACTTATTTACCAATAGATGAGAATTATAACATACTTTCCATTGCATCAGTAAGGATGTTGGAAGTGGAGGGGTTAGAAAGGCTAGCCTACATGATTCAGAGAGTCCTGATGTGTTGTGCGTGTAGGCATACTGTGTCAAAAACATAAAGGAAGGTTAAACTGCAGTGCACTGGTCTATTTAAGGTTTAGCTCTACAGTTCCCTTGCTTATCTTACTGAGATCTGATGCACTATGACACCCTTTGTGACAGCCTTTAGCCTTACATTAACTCTAGTCTCTCTCTCACATTCTCACCCATGTCACCCCCACACACACACACACACCTCCTACCCAGGCTGCCATTAAGGTTTGTAGAGCAGTAAAAGGTTAGGGTGCTAAATATAGGTGACCATGTGTCCCAGGAGAGGAGGAGCCAAGAGATGAGAAGGCCAGGGGTGTGTGTGTGTGTGTGTGTGTGTGTACATTTGCTTCTATACAGTCAGAAACACCCAGTTCAACTTTATGTATATGTGTCTTGCTGTAATTAATCAGATATTTAAAACACAGTGATATATTTTACATGTGTTCTTTTTTTGTTGTTGTATGAAAATAAACTGGATATCTTGGTAGAATTGATAAGAATTTAATTCTAACTTCTTACTCTAATGGAGCACTTATGAATAAAATGAAAGGTTTGGTAACTAACTAAATTCTGTTGATGTCTGAGCTCTGGTGTTTTGAATGAAGTGATCCACCTTTTTGTCACAGGACTGAAACAAACCTGCAAGACCAGCTCATTCACCATCAATTTAACAATTAGTATGTAAATATCTTACATGTAAGAAGTATGGGAGAACATAAACATGTTAAAAGAAAAGATCAGGTAAAGTTGTCTCATCAGCTGAAGGAGCACCGTGTGTTATTACTTATAAACTGTCAGCACTGGTCTCCCTTATCACAGATGTAGCGAACTAATGTGTTGTGTCTTCGTGTCATTACAGGAGAGAAGACCTTTTCAAGTGTGGCAAATGTAAGCAGGCCTACTACTGCAATGTGGACTGTCAGGTAAGAGCGCTTTCCATGTCTTTCTTTGTGCATTTTCATGGAGGGCTTGTAGATTATGTGTGAGAGCTTGTTTTCCAGTTTTCACTATTAACTAAAGGAACTGACCATGAATGAATTTTAGTGCAAACAGTAACATATTTTTAAAATATATATAACAAAATATGTGTGTGCGTCCTACAAATATCTGCTGTAGTCTTCATTTGTTTTGGTCTTATTACTTCTCTTTTCAAATACAAGCACAAAGAATGAGAATAGACACATATCAAGCCATGTGATTGGTGTTCAGGTGATTTATTTTTTGGTGTCAGTCTGAGCCCTCCGTGTGCATCCATACATGCCTTTTGCTTCACCAGAACCAGCACAGAGTAAATTAAAGGACTTTTTTTAGTGTTCTTGTGACCCCCCTTGGCACCTTGGACCACACACTGAGAACCACTTCAGCAGAGCTCCAGGCAGCGAGAGAGTACCCGCACTGTTCACACGTTGTTGCTATGACGATTCAGTCTGCCTCCCTTCTGCCTCTGTCTACTTTTAGTTTCAAGGCACAAAACACTATCGATGCACTGCAGCAAAATTTAGTTGTTTTTGTGTGTGTGTGTGTGTGTGTAGGGTGCATTTGCCATGGATGCTCATTTAATGGTGATTAACTTTGTGGTGATAAAATCATTCTTTCAATCATCATTTCACCATCTCGCTGTCAGTCATTTCAGGTATTATTCCACTGAACAGATAATTTAACGTGGATTGTTAAATCATTTCTTATTTCTGTCTTCTTCTGTGTGTTTGCGTATTTATGCAGAGAGGTGATTGGCCCATGCATAAGCTGGAGTGTGTAGCCATGTGTGCCTATGGGGAGAACTGGTGTCCATCAGAGACTGTCAGACTGGTGGCCAGAATTATCATGAAACAGGTAACGTTATAAAAAGAAGGAGAAGAAATGTTTCAACATTCAAAGATGTCTGTTTTTATTGTGAACAACATGTATATCTATGCAGGAAAAGTTTTCACATAAACGGCAAGCGGGAAGCAAAAGAAGAGGGATAAGATGGATGGATGTGAGATAATTTCACAGAATAACTGAAATAAAGAGACATAAGACATCATCCTTCTCAGTTTATAATCAAAACTGCGTTTAGGACTGGAAATGCATTAAAATCCAAGAAAGCACAAGTTGAACATTAAGTCCTACCTTAATGTTTTTGACACTGCAAACAAAACTATGTCTAAAATTAAAGCAAAGTAAACAACTGTAAATGTGTGCTGAAATGAAGTAAACTAGAATTGAAATCAAAAGATCTGAAACTAAATACAAATAAAACCCTCTAATGTTTTTATCTAAAGTAGAAGTATCCTGAGGAGACCACATATTATGTTTTTCCCAGTGGATGTTTTGACTGGGCATACATAGATTCAACTGATAACATAAATAATTGCTTTCATTCATTTCATTTACTGTAGATGTGCTTGTTTTAGGACCCAGATATTGTTCCTGCTTTGTGATAGCTACTGTAGTTGTCTCACTGGCTGTTTGTAATGTTTCTTTGTTACACCTGTAATTTTACTGCTATGGCAAGTGTTAGGAAAACTGAAATTGACCAGTTTGTATATGAAAAGCGTAATAACTGAAGGTGGAATGGGAGCATGTTGCTACAAACTCAACAGAGTTTAGAGCCTTTAAGAAGATAAAGACTAAAATAGAATAAGTGGCTAAGGCTTGATGATAAGTTACATTTATGAGCTAGACCATAGTAATGACTGAAATCATCTCAGTTCCATTTGTATACTTTTGCATGAGTAGTATCATGAGTGTCATGTCAATTTGGAGGCGCGACATTCAGTTTTGCCTCACTTTGCCAACTTTATTTTTTGACTAAAATGATCATGTGTCTTCCATGTTTCAGAGAGTCACAACAGAGCGCACCCCTTCAGAAAGGCTGCTACTGCTCAAAGAGTTTGAAGCCCGTAAGTGTGTGTGTGTGTATGAATATATGAGCGTGTGTTTAGTTACACGTGTGCACTTTTAGTTACATGGCGCAGTGTGTGTGTGTGATCTTCCTGAGTCTCTGCAGTTGTAGCAGCATGTCTATTAATATCCTCTGCTGTAGCCTCCAGTCCTGGTTTTGTCTCTTTCATTCACTAAGGCTGCAGCAGCACTGGGACTTAAATCCCAAGCTTCTGCATACTGTAATTTCATGTTCTCTCCCCTCCTTTTAACAACTACTGTCACTGTGCTCTTGAGCAAGGTACATTGTACGTTGATAAAACTGTGTGTTTGCCAAAACACACAAAAAACAAGACAGTGTCCCATCTCAGCATCCACTAAGTGTTTTCTGGTCCAGTTAGTGTTATCATTTAGTGTGAGCTGTTGTTGAAGGCTCAGATGTGTCATCAGAGGATTGTCAGAGAATTAACCTTCACACCTGTCTCTCATGCACACAAAGCAAATCAGTGGCCAGCTGCTGCCTGCTGCCACCAGTCTGTGTCGGTGTGTGTGAGTTTGTATGACTGACAGTGACACATGGCCTATAGCATTGATATATTCTACTCTTACTAACACCGAGTGGTTCTTCTGTGCACTGGAATATGGTAGATTGTTATGGAAGTGGTAACAAACAACAACAACAACAAATATACAATTCTGGATGAATAGCCAACTTTGTTTTATTCCTTATTTTTTATCAGTTGCCTCATTCTTTAAACCTTGTATTTCTTATTATCAGAGAAAGCCAGAGCCAAATTTCATTACTGCTGATAGATACCCTTGTGACATGTTTTGTTTTTTTTCTTTACTTGGCAGTAATTTTTAGGGTGTTCCTTTTGAAAGAGCTAATAAACACACAACCTTCAGGATACAAGGTGGTCTATTTGTGGTGGCTTATGTTATTGACTTTTCTCTCCCTGTCTTTTTCTCATCCCCTCCTCTGCCTGTGTTTCATTGCCTCTTCCAGATTTAGATAAGATGGACAGTGAAAAAGAGGAGATGAACCAGGCAGATTTAGCAGCGCTGCATCATTTCTACTCCAGACACATCAGTGACCTCCCCAATGAACAGGCTCTCACAGAGCTCTTTGCGCAGGTAAAATTGAACATAATATTTTTACTGGAACACTGAAGAAACAGTGCAGTAAGTCGTATGTATTGCAACATGAGGATGTTTCAGTCTTGTTTGGAGTCACTCTGTATGAGGTTTCTGTAGAATGAGATTAAATGTGCCTAAGCAGCTGCCTGCGTCACCTATGCCCACCGCTGTTACTGCAAAGAGAGATGTTGAGGCTTTTTAATAGAAGCACAACATTCTGAAAATTGATTGTGTCACTAGTAATTAGTCTGAGGTTTTTATTCAAACTAATTCAAATTTAAATTTTAGGCCCTGGACTCACTCTACACTTGAGCCATCTCTTCAATGTGAAACAGAATTTCTAATTATTAAAATTCTTACATTTTTGAGCAAAAAGGAATAGATGAATTCCTAAATTTGGAGCAGTACCTTTTTTAACTGCTGACATGCTGTTATAAATCCACTGAATAAAAACTTTCTGTTCCCAGAAGTATCCAGGATCCTAGGTTGGGTGTGTTTTGTTACTGGCATGTGATTGGTTAGGAGAGCGTCAGAGGTTTTGTCTGACACACAGACAGGTGTTGACCTCTCTTGGTCTATGGAAGAACATGCTGGGTTGCAACATACACTCATGCATACAGACAAAACATTCAGACACACCATGTGCAAATATAGTGTGTTTACATGTGCACACCAATCAGACTCAGACTTGTAATATGTTTTTGTTCACACATCTTTTCATCTTTCTCCCCTCTTACCATGCTCATCCCACACTTGTTCGTAGATACAAACACTGGAGCACATGTTGAGTTGAACCAGGATCTGTATCACACACACCCACTGTTCCTGTCTGTTAAACTCGACACCGTTTAGCTCTTTAATTTGACCTGCCCCCCCTTTCTCTCCACACTACACCAGTGGAAATGGCCTCTTTGGCTTCTTATCTCAGGCTACATTTAATCTGCACAGCTGGATTTCCTGCCTCTCTGTGGAGGGGGGTGTTACAGCACAGTAGAGCAGAGGGTGATGCCTTTTGTATTATACTATTCACCCTGTTCTCTGTCCCTGTCTTCACCTGTTTGTTTGTGTTTTCCCTTCTCTCTTGCTCTGTCCCTCCTTCTCTCTCCTGTTTTTCTTTGTCTCCAGGTAAACTGTAATGGCTTTACCATAGAGGATGAGGAACTCTCCCATCTGGGATCAGCTGTTTTTCCTGAGTAAGTAGTCCATGTCATGATCATTATTCAGGAGTTCATCCAATCATCAGTGTAGTTACTGTGCCAATAAAACTGGAAGAGACAGTATATACAGCATGTTAATACATTTGATTAAAATGATCATTTCTTTCCTCTGTTTGTCTCCTTACATCGATACTCAGCCTCTTCATCATTGCCGCTTTGTTTTTCTGTTTCTCACTGTTTTGAGAACAATAATGTGATTTCACACAATTAGTGTTTTTATTATATTATATTATTATATTATCTATTTATATCCCAGATGCTTCTGGTTATTATTTTAGTCTTTTTTATGTCTTTTTATATTCAGTGTAGCATATACATGAACCACCATGTAGTTCTAACATTTTAAAGCTGCTAAAGGTAATGCTTTTATCTCCATTCTCTGATTTCACACTAATTTCTTTAACCTTTTTGTGCTTCTCATTCTTCCCTTTGTCCTTCCAGTGTAGCACTGATGAATCACAGCTGTAGTCCTAATGTCATAGTGACCTATAAAGGCACAATGGCTGAGGTCAGAGCTGTTAAAGAGATAAACCCCGGAGACGAGGTAAGAAAAGATAGGACTCATTCAGCAACAATTCCTAAAAGCAATTTTGAGACCAAATACAATTACAGAAATAGAGATGTTTCTCAAAGAATATTTATATTGAATTTTGAACAAATGGACAATGTGTAGAGTTTACACCGGGTATGTCAGTGTAACGAGCTTGAAGATCAAATCCCATTAGTCATTCAACTGTGAAAGGTTTAGGTCTTGCTCCTAAGCAGATTGAATTTTGTCAAGAGGGGCAGAAATACAGATGTTTAGATGTTTATTAGTGTTTATTTTTGATTGATGCAAAATGGCCACATATCTCTCTCTCTTTATCCCTTGAACTATTTCTCTCTCTCTCTCTCTCTCTCTCTCTCTCTCTCTCTCTCTCTCTCTCTCTCTCTCTAGATCTTTAACAGTTACATAGACCTGCTCTATCCAACAGAGGACAGGAAAGAGAGGTTGTTAGATTCCTACTTCTTCACATGCCAATGCACTGAGTGCACCACCAAGTCTAAGGTACTGTTGACTTATCTTTCTTGATATATAGAATGTAGGTGTGGTGAAAACTTTTCATTTGTTGATTTGAGAAATATACTAGAAAGTATCTCAACAGCATCAGTGTCCTGTCTGTTGGAAAGTGCAGCAGGTTCACTGCAGGCGTTGTCACTAGTGTGAACCCACAACATACTTGACACTTTACACGATCCGCTTTATAGTATCTCTTGTAAAATACATTAACGAACAACTGTTTCTTATGTCATGTCTTTTCATCTCCCTCTAGGACAAAGCAAAAATGGAGATCAGGAAGCTGAGTTCTCCACCAAAGCAGGAGGAAATACAATCCATGGTCCATTACGCTAAGAATGTCATCGAGGAGTTTAGGAGAGCCAAACACTACAAGAATATCCTCTTCCTGTGATTATAAATGTACTTCCCATTCTTGCACTCTTTTTCTTTCACTCTCTTTTTCCTGTTTTTTTTCCCCTCTGTCTTTCGATTTGTCTACTCTTTTTATTAACAACAAACTTTCACTTCCCTGCCTCTCCTTCTTTTGCTTCATTCTCTGTCATTATTCCTTGACACTCTGGCACCCCCCAGTGAGCTGCTGGAGATGTGTGAGCTCAGCCAGGAGAAAATGGGGGCTATATTTGCAGACACCAACGTCTACATGCTGCATATGATGTATCAGGCCATGGGCGTCTGTCTCTACATGCAGGACTGGGACGGTGCTATGAGCTATGGAGAGAAGATCGTTCAGCCATATAGGTAAATTGATCTGTAAGGCAGACAATGGATCAATCAATTGTACAACAACAGTTTTGCCCTGTAGACAACTTCTGTGGCTGATTGGGCAGGCAGTCCATCAGTTAGAATTTAATTTCACTTGTTAAGATCTCTGTCTCATACAGTGTTTGGAGGTCTAGAGAAATTTAAGGACATAGGTTCAGTTCTCCAGACCTCTGTAAGTTTGTCAAGTAAGAGTTCTCATAGGAATGGTGATGTAATTCTGATTGTAGTCTTTTAATAATTTGTTTTAACCATACCTTACAGCTCAGAATAATGTTATTAATGTTTTCTTTACAAATACAGCATGGCTTATATCTCCCATGAACTATACTTTATCCTACCAACAATATATACACTATACTACAGCACAGGTTAGATTGTGTTCTTTACTGCACAGTGAATGCACGTGATACTTCTAAACGTATTTTCCCTCTGTGGTCTATAACTCTCAGCCACATCTTCTACAGTACATGTTTTAGTATTGTCCTCTCCCAGTTCATATGGTTTGAACTTTTGTAGCACTACAGCAAAACCAAATGTAACATTAATTATAGATTATATCTTGTTTCCTCTCGCATTCACTGCTTAGCTTGATGTATAAATTATATTCTCTCTGCAGTGTGCACTATCCAGCCTACTCTCTGAACGTGGCGTCTATGTATCTGAAACTGGGACGTTTGTATTTGGGGCTGGAGAAGAAGACACAAGGAGTGAAAGCTCTGAAGAAGGTATAATTTACAGACATGTGGTCCATTTGTATATTGATTGGTGGCAAATTGAAGGTCTGTGAAGTAGAAAAGAATGTGTGCTCAGAAAAGGGCAAGAATAAGGATAGAACATCCAAGGATGAGTTAGCTGTAAAAAGCAGTGATTCCTAAGCTGCAATACTATCATACATTCAGATTGATCAGCTGTCAGGAATGGATGTGTCTGTTGTTTTAAAAAAAAAACAAAACAAAAAAAAAACATTTCTGTTTCCAGGCATTGGCCATCATGGAGGTAGCTCATGGGAAAGATCACCATTATGTAGCAGAAGTCAAACGAGAAATCGAGGAGCAGAAGTAAGGAAGGTGCAGCCGAAGGAGCAGAAAGATTAAAGGGAGGCACTGGAGTGAGGAACCTCTCTCTAAAAGCAACAACAAAAATACACATCACAACTGCATGGCATGCATCTTATACCTCCCTGTTTTTAAAACCTTTCCATTGCCCACCCAATTGTTTTCCTGCCTCTCTTTAGGCAGAGTTTTTTGTTTTTCATGTCTACCATGAACATATTGTGGCAGAGGATGACCACATTTTCTATCTGCAGCAGCAGCCTACGTCCTGTCAGGCCTGGACTTGAAAGCAGACAAGTTAGGATTACCTTTTTGGGATGAAATATATGTCTGAAATACTTACAGTTCTAACCATGAACTTCTTTGAAAATGTTGGTTTCTGTTTGCCGAAGCTCATTAAACCCATTTAACACCCATACTGTTATTCAAAAAAGGACCACGTCAGCAGAAAACAGAAACTTTAATACTGCCTTTAAAGCTGCCTTTTGGAAGACACAAAGCTTTCATGTAACAGCTACATGAGGTCCTTTGTCTGAAGTGAATTTTCCTCCAGCTTTTCTGTCCATGGGAGTCAGAGGTCATTCACTGTGTTCTGTGGACCCATCAACAGACCATGTGGCAGCAGTTTTGGCTGCACCTTTGCTCCAGAGCAGTTGCTCATGTTTTGAAATTCTATACAAAATATTGGGTAGCTGTTAGAGGATATTACTACCCAGCCAATGCATTTTAATTCCATCAACTATTCAGCAACAGAGTTTCTGGCTTCATCAATACTTGTCTAAACTGTGAAAAAAAAATGTCTGACCATGCATCTGGTACTCTGTAGCAATGGAGAAGAGAATGCAAAGAACTATTCCTGAATGAATAACCAGTGGTTTGATTGATTTGTCTTACAGTATGTTTTGCTTATTTTAAAGAACAAGAAGTGTTGCATGTGTTATTGTTTATGTTGTGTGTTTCTATGTGTTTTGTTTGTTTTTTGTTTTTTTTTCATATGAGGCTTGTTGACCAAAAGGGCCACGGGTTTAACTGACAAGGAACCAGCTATAATTCTCTATTCACAGTGTATCCTTAAAGGGGGTGCTGATCTGTGACCAGTTTGCCTCTTAAGTCACAGTGAAGACATTGGTACTATAACCTGACCAATGATCCTGGATCAGAGCCCCTTTGCTCTCAGGAAAAAAGGCGCAACACTGTAGCTTTTGTTGCCTTTTGCAAAGAGATACACCATTGTACCTTTTTAGTGTTCTCTCATAAGCACCATGATTGAATATTAATCTGTCATTACCCTAGATATAATATTAATGTGCAGCATGACTGGGTAGGATAAAGGATATACCTTTTGCATTTTATTAAAGTGATAACATGGGGGAATATGATCAACCTCATACGCGATAAACTTTATAGTCAGCATGAATTAATGAAATATTTCTTAAAAGGGAAACGCATCTTCCTTTAATCTCTACTTTAGTAATAAGTTCATTTTTGCACTCTTGTAAACTAAATTGATTGAGATTATTTAAATACCATGATATATATTTATAAAACTATAGTACAAACATGGCAATTTTTGAAGGAAGCATTACCTTCGGCAGGAATAGGTATTTAAACCTCATAAAAATCTGTATCAGTGATACAATAGGCTGTGATTAAGAAAACCATGTTGACAGCAAGGTTTGTCATAAATGCTGGAAAAGTGTTGCCTGTATATTATGGTTTTAAAAACCCCAGCCCCGAAATCATTAGAAGGACTGGTTGCAGATTGTAAAATTGTACTTTTCTCTCTGCTGTAGATTTGACTACATCAGTATATAGAAATACCAAATTAAGAGCAACTTGTGTTAAAAACTTGAAAGTTAAGGCAATGCAAAGATCATCACCTGGGCCTTACTAAGGATTCTTGCTCTCAAAATGATGTCAAGATGGCAAACCTGTAAGCACATTTTGTTTCAATCTATTAGTTTCTGTCGGTGGATATGCAGTGCCAGAGGAACTAAAGTCACAGATCTAATTCTTTCTTTTTAATACCTGTAGCTTCTACCCTTTGTTTATTATAGATGCAGTTATATGCACCACATGAATGTGGGTTACTATGGGTTAGAAATAGCCCTCCAATTAGTTGCCTGTGGTCACATTTGTAGCAACTCCTGCACAGGTGACTCTCTTTGTCACCTGCAAAAATGCATCAAGCAGGTGCCTGCCTTACAGCTTTGCATAGGTAATCCAAAAGCACCATTTGAGCAGCTCTGTTTGACATTTTTACTTTTTTAATGTTTTGACTAAGGAAAGACTATATGGGGGGTTGTAGGTGGCACAAGCCAAAAACCATCTAAACCCTAATGCTGCCAGATTCAAGCATTACATTTCTGGTCAGACTCTAAGAAAATGCACGATTTATTTTCTTTTTCCTGTGATGTCATGAAAGACAAAACCTGTGGCACAGTGATTTAAACGTTTAAATCCATACTCTGCTGCACATATAAAACCAGATGAAGACAAGCTAAAACACCACCCACATGATGTTTTCTTCTATTTCTGTAATGAACTGTTATTTTATCAGGCATGGATGTTATCCTAATGGAATGCATAACTAAAGTCTGAGCCTCTGATTCTTTCTGTACCATTTCAGTGGAACTCAATAAATGACAGTATGGCACTTGCGTCGCTCTAGATGCTTATTTGTTCATCAGAAATGTCCTGCAGTAATCCTGCTGCACTTGCGGTTTCTTATCAGAAGTTTTTCAGGAGTCCATGTCACATCTGCATTTCCCGATCATGTCAACAACAAGACACACATACATCATTAAGCACAGTGAAGCTCTCGCATCCAAATGAAGTAACAATATGCAAAGCTCATTTTCACGAGAGGGAGACTTCATCTTCAAGCTGTGGCAATTAAATAAGCTTTGATCCAGTGTGAAACGTATGCCGTTTAATTAGTCTGAAAAACGGGCGCACATATCACCACGCGCGTGCGTGTGACAAGAGCACAGAACAGTATACGAGAAAACCTGCCCGCTCAGGAGGATTTCAGTTGTCAGGTGTGATGAGGAGTAACACGTGCGCGCGTGTGTGTTACGTAACGTATCCCACAAAAAAGACAGCAAAACATTGTGCCACAGGTACCAAAGAAGACGCAGCAGAGTCAAGATCCCACAGAAGATAACACTATTTCGTTGAACACTGGTAATACCGTTCTTGAATCCTGATCCTTCTGCCCCGACAGACAGTGACCGGTTCCGATCATATGTTACCCTGCTGACGGTCAAAGTGTTGCGATGGAGGGACTCACTGTCCCCGATGGTTTCTGCCTGGACATTAAGGACATCAAGCATTTGTGCACGGCTGTGGTGGAAGACCTGCAGAGACAATTCGGCACTAGGCGCCATCTGAAGTCTAAGTTGATATTGCAGGGTCCAGTGGTGGATACCACCATCGTTCAGTCTTTGCAAGCCCAAGATTTGTACCTGTAAAATACCCCAGCAATCGAAAAAAAAACACACTGACTGCACAATAAAGAGAACAAACCAAGAAAATATGCCATAAACCTAAATCCAGTTCAGTCTCTCACATCACACACACAGGTGTAACAGTAAAACAATAATAAAAACAATGGCGAAATAAAATAGTCAGAAATTGATGATCGAGTTATCGATTTAATGACTCCTTTTGGTACTGAACATTTTCAATACCCAGTGTACATTTTGTTTGTTACTAAAAAGTATTTAGTTGACCTCTGGTGGCAACTGGCCTGTGTCTGATTTTGATTTGCAGAAGCAAATATGACTAGATATTTTTCTGCCGAACAACAATGTTTTCAGTGCAAAAAACTACCAAATTTCCTAGACCATAGCTTGTGAATCTAATGTTTAACTTGGCTCGACTTCTATGTTCATGAGAATTTTGACCCCATCATTTGCATGAATTTGAGTCCTGAACCATTTGTGTTTTTGTCCCCAAAAAAACTTCTGACTGAACACCAGAAATTATAAGACCATGGTGTTGGGAGGTTCATGGACATCCTGTCTGTTATCAATGTGATATTTACAAAGATACACCATATGGTGGCACTGCTGTGACGGAAGCAAACCAATCATCTTCGATCTTGCACTGACGTCACACGAGGTAGCCAATGGGCATGTAGCTGAGTGGATCGCGATTTCCTCCGGTGGAGTTTGAATTTTCCAACGAGCACCAACAGTTTGTGTCTGCAAGTGGAGCGTCGCGCCCAAAGTAAGTGCAGCTGCCTTCGTAAATTTTAGCTTTAAGTTAACGGCAACACGTCTTCTCACAACACATTTTATTATATATCTTTGATTAGTACCAATATTAACGTTGGCTAACGTTACTTGTTGTCATGTTTGCTAAAACCATGTTTACCACAGCTCGATTAACGTTCAGTCTAACAGAAACGTTTATACATGTCGGTAACGGAACGTTTACGGTCCATTTCAGGTTCATAATTCATTAATATCTCAGCGTATCTAGGTAACATCAAAACTAACGTGGTAACATTAACGTTAGTTAACGTTTCTTTAGACACTTGTAACTAGCTGGTATTTTCTAACATCACAATGCCCCCACGTCGGTAAAAGGTAACGCTAAGGGTATAAACAACACGTTAAGGGTACTGTCAATCTCAAGGCATGACATTTTATTTGTAAATAAATTTGTAAACAACATCAGGCCAAGTCGTCAGTGATGTTGTCGTTTTCTTGTTACCATTAACTCGCTTAATTAGAAAAACGCTAACTTGTGTTTAATAGCATTTAATTTTACGTGACTTTATAATTGAAGGAACAGAAGACGCTAATATTAGATCATTTTAATATGTTTAACTATCCTATTATCTATTATCATCATAACATCTCTCACTGCTGAGTTTTCGTTGGGACAAAAACAGTGTGCAGATTTCCACCCTTTAAATACATTTGTCTGTTCAGTCAGGTTATAAACATGAGCTGGGCGGTGGAGGAGTGGAAGGATGGACTTCCAGGGAAAGCCCTGCAGAAAATCCAGGAGATGGAAGTCCAGCTGGATAAACTGAAGAAAGAAAGGAGCCAGAAACAGTTTCAGCTGGACTCCTTAGAGGCTGCCCTGCAAAAGCAGAAACAAAAGGTCAGTGCTTGAGAGGAGAAGATTAATCAAATTTGATAAACTGATTTAGTATGGATAAATGAACTATATTGATTCCCCTGGCGGGAAATTACTGTTGTTGTGGTCAGAGGTTGAAATTCTTGCTAAACATACATCTTTTAATTTTCTGTTTCTTTTTGTCCAGGTGGACAGTGAACGTACAGAGACCTCTGCTTTGAAAAGAGAGAACCAGTGTTTAGTAGAGTCATGTGACTCTCTGGAGAAAACCCGTCAGAAGGTCGTTCATGACCTCGGAGTCAAAGAGCAACAGGTCAGTTACTGATGTAAAAGAGAAATATTTGCTGCAGTTTATGGCTATTTAGTTTGAAATTAATCCAGTACTACAGCACAGTTATTTTTCAATGATAATTAACTGATGTTCATGTTCATATTTCAGAGATGTACTTGAATGAGCCAACAAACATTGTATTTTTAGAATCAAATTTATAGAAAGTAAACATATAATTTTGTATGTATGCTGTATTATAACTGTTACACAGTAACTGAAGAGCAGCTCCATGTCATGTTTGATGACATGGAGATGATTGCACAAACTCACCAAGACACATCAAGTGCTGTAATGGCAAGAAAAAGGAGAATGAAGCTGAGGATGTACATGTCTGGAATTAACATTAATCTATACTTCCCTCTGATTCCAAATGAATCCTGTTCCTGAATCTAGGTGAGCTATCTGGAGGGTCAACTTAACTCCTGCAGGAAGACCATAGAAAGACTGGAGCAGGAGCTCAAGAAGTGAGTTCACTTAGTTGTCTGTTGAAATGGAGTTTTAAGTATGAAAGTAGAGTAGTTGGATTTGTATATGTTGCTCCTGTGAGTTGGTGTCTTGTCAAGTGCTCAATACATCATGCTTAAAATGACTGTATATAAACTGTTTAACTGACTATTGGATGGTTTGTGATGCAGTCTCTGTTTGTTTTTTTTAATCTGCCCAGGTACAGAAATGAATTGGATCGTTCTCAGCCAGCTGGCTCTTGCTCCTTGTCATCCTCCTCCTCTGAGATTCAGCCTTACACCACTCCACAGAAAAGTTTCTCTACCCCAGCTCCTGTTCCAGCCTACAGACAACAGGGTATTTCAGTCATCAATTGTATCTCAAAGTTCCTGCTGTATAGATTTAAAAAAAAAAAAAAAAAAAATTTAGTTATTCAATTCTTTTCTTCACCTCAGTTGTTTTTTGGTTTCCACCTATATGCCTTCCTGTCAAGCTGTCTGTTAATTTTTGATTTTCTATAAACTTAAGTTGAAGGTATAAATGCAAATGTTAGTAGTATTGCTGCCTGTCATCTATTGGGATTTTGACCCTGGAGGGGATTTTCAATTTACCCTGACATGTAAACTGTATGTGCTCCATAGATAATAGACTAGAGGAGCTTCAGGAGAAGTACAGCCAGGAGGTAGAGGAAAGGAAAAAGCTGGAGACTGAACTTAAAGTCTTGCAGGTTAAAGTGAGTACATTACTTACTTATTATGTGTTTGTTTCTTTGTATTTGGTGATGTTAACTTGCCTGTTGTCTTATAGCTGTTGAATCAGTCATCAGTCAGTGTAAGCCACAAGGACATTGCTGCCCGCCAAGCTGGATCTTCCATATTCCCATGGCAACAACAAGATCAGGCCCACAGCCGACAGTCTCAGGATGCAATGGAAACACCTCTGAAGAGGCGAGGGGCATCCCTGTGGGACACGCATGAGGAGACACCTATCAAACCCAACCAGAGAATGAGCTCCTCCAGAGCAGCACAGAGTCCCAGTGGATCCTATCAACAGATGGAGCAGCTGAAGACTCTCAACCAAGGTGGACCGTTTATGATATATTTCTGAAGTTAATGTCTTGCTTAGTGTTTGGACTCTTTCCCGTGAAATAATAAGTAGCTACTTATTTGCACAACCACTACCTCTGAAAAATCTGTTTGCTCCCTTTGAGTGTGACAATCCTGATCATGTCCAGCAGGGACTTGATTTTTTACTGTTTCTTCATCAGAGCTGCGTGGCCGTGTGTCAGAGCTGGAGAGAAATCTGTCCAATCAGGAGAAGGAAATTCGTAGCCAGGCCGTCAAGCTGCAGGAACTGCAAACCCAACTTAACCAGGCCCGCAAAGACTTGACTGAACGGGACAGAGACATCGCCAAGACTAGCCATGAGCTGAGTCAGGTTACAGACAGACACCAGCAGGCCGAGGCCAAGGTAGGCTTCCATGAGTAGTACATAGAGACTTAATTTTTGTGGGTTAGATTTTTTGTTTATTTCAAATAGTTTACAGTAGAAAAGATGGCTAAAAAGCAAAGGAAACGTGTAAATAACTGGCAAAGATGACTAAAAATGTTATTGCGGATTGTTCTCAGTGTTCCTCAGTTGAGCAGAAGCTGAAACAAGTCACAGAGGAGATGAACTGTCAGAGGCACAATGCTGAAAGCTGCAAACGAACCCTGGAGCAGAAACTCAAAGACCAAGAGAGAGACAGTCAGAAGGTGCAACAGTGTGGAGTTATACCATCATTAGGCTGCAATGTTCTTAGGTTTTATCATACACTATAAATAAATAAAAAAAAAAAAGCACTTTTGTATTTTAATCAAATGGTTTTTTCACTTTTATATTCTTTCTAGGAGCTAGCCCAGCTGCAGAGTTCCCACAATGCTTTGGATCAGCAGCTGAACCAGACCAGAACCAAGCTAACACAAGAGGTCCAACAGTCCAAAAAAGACTACAATGTACTGCAGGCTGACATGGAGAAGGTAATTTTGCAAACTCTCTGTCCTACTTCGCAGTTTCTTCATCTACTCAAATTCTTTCTTACTTCACACAGCAATCAGTTTGGGTGATAAGTCAATGAGACCTCCTTTGTGAGGGCAGCGGATACACTTCTATGTATTACGTTGTCATTGTGTTAATTTGTGTCTCATGCCTCAGACTTTGCTCTGCTCTTGTATGTAATTGTTCGTTGTCTATCCCCTTGCTCATTTTAGATGGGTTTCCAGAGGAGAGGGATGGAGAAGGAGGTGGAGGAGCAGAAACAGAAACTGCTGAGGTCAGAGCAGAGCCTCCAGGCCAGCCAGACCAAAGAGCAGGACCTCCGCAAGAAAATGGAGGTTGGTTGCCTTTTGTAGAATATTGACTTACTGTGATGGTGATTTAACATCTCACAAGCAAGTCTGCTGATACAGCTTTCATCTTTAGTTAATGGCTGAACAGCCCTTTCTGGCAAAGAAAAAATGTTAAAAATACCACCAATATCATTACATTTTAACCAAATTACCAAAATGTCCATATGTATTTATCACAACACCACAAATTTTTTTTTCTTTACATTTCTTGCCATCCTTTTTTTCTCCCGGCCTTCATGTCTTCAAATGTCTGTCATCATCTTTTGCTGTCACTTCTCTCCACACTTCTTCCTCCCTCTAGGAGCTGCAGAAAGAGAAGAACAGTGTGACTGTCCAATTGGACCAAAGCAGCAGACGTCTTTCTCAGCTAGAGGAAGAGAAGAAGAGCGCAGACCAGAGTCTCAAACGCACACAGGGGCAACTAGATGACCTCAAAGGTAAATATGTAGCATGAATGGCAATGGCAAAGGGTAGCAGTTATTTTAGAGAATTATCTGAACTTATCACACCTTTTTAATCCGATTGTCTTTTTTGCCCTTCAGCAAAATCAGAGGGACAGTTAGAAGAGCTGAAGAAACTTCAGTTGAAACTGGAGCAGCAGACTCAGGCTTCAGCCCGAGAGCTGGACAACTTGAGGAAGACACTTTCTGATGCAGAAACCAAAAATGACAGGTAAACATGGTTTTACTGTACAATAGCAGAAAGCTATGTTACTATTGCTACTTTGTAACTATATTAAAATCTATGTTACTTAACTTGATTTTTAATCATTGTAAATATTTTTTAATCACCGTAGATCTCAGAATGAACTACAGAAACAGAAACAGGAGACAGAGAGGGTGACCAACAGGTTCATGGACCTAGAGAAGGAGAGCCAAGAGCTGAAATCCAATCTCACTGCGAGTCAGAGTGAGTGTAAGGAACTGAAACAAGAACATCAAGCTTTGCTGGAGTGGAAGAAAGAGAAGGAGACCATGATTAATGAAACTGAAGCTGTGCAAAAGGAGCTCAGGGACAAAATGAACAACTTGGAGAGCAGTCTCAGCTCCCTGAATGAGACTAGTGATGAACTTAAGGTAAGCTGTGTGTGTGTGTGTCTGTGTGTGTGTCTGTGTGTGCGTGAGAGAAGGCCATTGTATATTGTTCACATCATTTTCATACTTATCAAACCATACAGTGAGCTGCATACCCCAAAACCTGTTACATTTTGTGTGGGCTTTCATTTCACAAATAATTAGTTTTAATACAGTCAGAAACACAGAAAAAACATTCAAAACACAAACCTCTGTGAAGGATAATTTATTGTGACAGTCATCAATCAGTGTTAGCACAGTGCATTCTAGGATGTTTTTTTGTTATTTATTTTCATTATAACTTGTGAAAATATGTTGATCTAATGCCATCAAGTTTTAGAGTAAGAAATAAAATCAACCCCAAAATTCAAGTAACATTAACAGTAGTCTTTAAATAGATTACTCCTCACCCTGAATACATCTCCTGTCATTCTTGTAGAAGCAGCTCATGAGTGTGGAGGCAGACAAGGCAAGTCTGTCTGCTCACATCGATTCCTTGAAGGGAGAACTCCTCAACAAAAGCACCGAGTTGGAGGAGAGAGAACACCAGTACAAGGAGCTCCAGTCTCAACTCTCTGAGGCTGGACAGAAGCACACCAAAGAACTGGAAAATGTTGGTGTGCAAGTGGCACAGCTTGAAGCTCAGGTGACTTATCATATTGCTTTTCAATATATTTTTTGGGGGGTGGGGAGGTAACCTTCTAGGTTGAAAGATATTTTTTTAGTAAAATATTTGAAGATATTGAATGTGATTATTAAAAAGCATGGCATCCTTTATCTTTGTGTTTTAATGGGATAATAAATAAATAAATCTCTCAGCATCACTGAATTGCTCTACATTTTTATTCAGATTTTGGTATATTCTATATCCAATAACATTTTTAAATTTGACAGGACCTGAAGCTATGTAATCTATAGCCAGTTAATAAACCCTTTCCTAACCAGCACTTGTTGAAAAAGAAAATCCTTATTGGCCTTGTTTGTATGTTTTTTTTTGTTTGTTTGTTTATTTTTTTGTTTGGTTTTTTTTACCTGAACAGGTCAAGAATCTGGAGTTGCAGTTGCAAAAGGAAATAACTCGAGCAGAGCAAGCTGAGAGGACAAACACTCAGCTGCTGGACGAGCACCAGACAGCCTGTGACCTGGTCCGCTCCAAAGACCAGCTGGTAGAGCTGGGCCAGGCTGAGATCAGCCAGCTGAGAGAGAGCCTCTCACAGACCACTGCTCAGCAAGAGGAGCAAAATGCCAGGTGGGGGTTTTATTTGTTGTTGAGTTCATAATTTTATATTAACTATTTTTCCGATACAACGGCCCTGAGATAGATCCTACCTATACAAACATTATAAAGTTTAGTTTTTGTTGAGACTGTGTGTGAGAGCTCTGCCTCACTGCTACATGACTTTGCAGGGTTTAAGAGGTCACTGGATACAGCCTTAAAGATGCCATAGTGCAGTATTATATGAACACTGTCCCCATTGTTAGACTAAAAGCAACTTGCTTTTAACATCCATGTTTTCTGTCTTTTCTGTCTAATCCCTACCAGGTTGGCGGAAGAGAAGGCAACCTTGCTAAAGCAATGTGAGGAGAGTGTTTCAGCGAAGATTGAAGAGACAGAGCAGATCAAGCTGCGGTTTGATGAGTCCCAGCAAGAGCTGCTGCTCACCAAAAATCAGGTTTGCTTTACCGGACTGCAACAGAAACATATTTAAGTTACTGATTATTTATTCTTTTTTATTCCTTTGGAGCTGATCCAATGAAAACCTTATGATTAAAGTAATTGTCTGGCACTTGATGAAGAGTTTTACGACTGATAATACTGAGTGTTTAAATCTATTCTGCTGAATTACTATTTTATACTTTGTGTTTTTACTTGTGTTGGATGTTATTCCTTACTTTTGTCTTAACCAATAGAAGCCTAAGTTTTTATCTTCCCTTCATGTTTAGGTCAGTTCCATGCAGCAGTTCCTGAAGGTCCAGGAGCAACTGGGAGCTGAGTTGCAGAAAGAAATTAAGACACTATCAGACAATCAAGAGGAACACAAAAAGATGTATGAGAAAAAATCAGAAGAGCTCAAACTGTTAGAGGGGGAACTGAAGGACCAGCAGGGTCAGACAGAGGAGAAGGAGAAGCAGCTCAGAGAGGCTGAAGCTCAGATTTTGTCTCTTGAGAAACAAAAGGCTGAGCTGGAAAATGTAATGCAACAGATGAAGAAAGAAACAGAGGTAAAATACTGTTAGATTTCTTTTGCTCTACTGTGATGCAGTGTTGTATTTTATCATAGTTATCTTCAAGTGCACAAATAGTCTTTAAATATACTTGTACAGATGTACTTGTACTTTACTGTGTAAATCTGTTTCCATTAGTCTCACACACAATTCAAGTTTCTTGCATCCACAACTGCAGTTGTTCAAATACAAATATGAAGTTTAATTCCATTCTTGCTCTGTTTCTTATGAAGATCATCCAGCATGTTGAGACCGAGAAGATCAACCATCTTCTGGAGCAGATATCTTCCTTAGAAGAAACGGTGGCTTCAAACAATGATGCAGCGGAGAAGCTTCCAGTCTTGAAGAATGAACTGGATGTGGTCAACCAATCGCACACTGACCTTAAAAAGTCTCTAGAAGCTCTTGAGAAGAGTCACTCCTCCACTATTCAAATCAAGTCCAACCTGGAGAACACCCTGACAGAGAAAAGTAACCTGGTCTCTGCTTTGGAGAAAGAGGTCAAAGAGCTCACAGACAAGATGAGTAAAGAGTTGGAGAGTCACGCTTCAGAGATTGAGAATTTCCTCAACAAAGAGAAGAACCTTAAAGAGCAGCTCCAAGCCACTAAGCAATCAGTAACTGCTGCCAAAGCTGAATTGAGTTCTCGTCGAGAGGAGATCAGGACCATGAAGACAACTCTGTCTGCTGCTTCACACGGCTTGGAAGAGAGAGACAACACAATAAAGAGTCTGAAGGAGAAGCTAAATAAAGCGGAGGCAGAGCAGGCCAAAACCTCTGATCTCCTGAAGGAGAAGATGGCCGCCATGAACAAAATCAAGGTAATTTATTCCCAGTTATGTCTCGGACCTTACATGTTAACAATCTTATTACATAGAATCTAAATCTTACTATAGTTATGTTTGCTTCTTTAGGATATTTTAACAAATAAACTACGATATAGCATGTTAAGTCATTCTTCATTTAATTATTCACATGCAGGTGCAGCTGGAGATGCTGCAAATGGACTTGGAAGACAATGAGACAGCCATGAACACTTTTGACAGTCAAGTGGAGGAGCTGAAGGGAACTATAGAGTCACTGGAGGCCCAGCTCGCTCAGAATGAGACCCAGATGTCTCACATGGAGGCCAGGCTGGAGGACAGCAAAGCGCAGGTAGAGCTACCGTCTTACACAAGTCTCTCAAAAATCGTTCTGTGCCACAGTTACTGGACTTAAAATGGAGATTCATTATCATTTTTTAGAGCGCAGTATTTTAACACATTTCCATCCATCATCATTTTGATTTGTTTTTAATCTCTGCGTTTTTAAAACCATTTTTATAAAATTCAGGGACCACCAAATTGACATCATCTTTACCAGCTCCTGTTGCACTTGAGGGAAGAAAATATCTTTTATGTGACTAAATCCAAATTCTGTAACCTTTTCAGGTCTCTGTCTTGGAATCCCGCTTAGAGGAGGTCCAATCCCAGAACTCTGTGCTGGAGACACAATATGTCACAGCTAAGGAGGAGTTATTCGACAGAAGCTGTGAAATAACTCGTCTGGAAGAGGACGCTGTGAAAGGAAAACAGCTTGAGGAGAGTGTTGCCGCATTAGAGTCTAAACTCTGTCAGATCACAGAGGAAAACATCAAGTTAGAGACAGCTCTCAGGCAGATAACTGAAGACAAAGACAATGATCTCAACCAGTTTCTCCAGGAGAAAAACATCTTTGAGACTACTTTGAAACAATTAACAGACAACAAAGAGCAAGTAGAAAATGAAATCATTCAAGTAAAGGAACAGCTAGAGGCTTTAGAGAAGCTATCCGAGGAGAACAAACAACTACAGACCACAGTTGAGCAGTTAACTGAAGAAAAGCTGCAAACAGATACAAAGATTGATCAAATGACTGCTGAGAAACTTGACGTTGAATCAACCGTTAGACAAGTCACTGAGGAGAAAGCCCAGCTAGATCATACCCTCAATCTGATAAATGAGGAGAAAATCCAACTTGAGGCTAAACTTAGTGAACTAACATCTGAGAAAAATGATTTGGTTTCCAACTTGAATCAAGTAGTTGAGGAAAAGCTTCAGCTGGAAATTAACTATAGTCAACTGACTGAAGAGATCATCGAACTACAGTCTAGTGTGAATCAAGTAACTGAAGAGAAGCTGCAGTTACAAGAAAGCACTGAGAGGCATGAAAATGAGGTGGCGTCACTTAAAGGGGAGAAGGAGTGCATCCAGCGCTTGCTCCAGGCCTCGGAGCAGGAGCACCAGAGGACTGAGGAGGAGAACAGAGAGAGGTACAGTACATCTTTATCTGCTCTAAAGGTTGTGTGTGCTTCTACAAGTAAATGTATTAGTATGTCTGTTTAATGGTTTTGCCTTTAGTGTTTTGTACTATTAATATTAGCTGGAATTATATGTTTTATCACAGGAGCCACCAGTTTGAGGCAGAGCAGGCCCAACTGCATCAAAAGCTGGCGAGCTTACAGAAGGAGCTGACTGTGTTCAGGCAGCAGTACGAGTCACTGTTGGAGCAGGTGGGCGAGCAACACAGCGCCATACAACAGCTGTCAGAATCACAGAGAACCGAGGGGCCAGGAGAAGAAATCAGCCACATGGAGTCTGAGGAGACAGACATTGGTGGTGCGTGTAAACCAAAACGAATGTTTTTCATGAAACATTGCTGCTACTTTAATTTGAATTTGTACATTTATGTTGAGTCATCTCTTAACAGTTTCCCCAGTGGAAGCAGAAGGACAGATTGATGTGGAGCTAACACATGATTCAAGTACAAAAACTGAGTCCCTTCCAGTTAAGGAGCAGCTGAGCCCTGTAGTGTCTGAACTGGGTGAACTTTCACACCAGTCTGACGAGGCTTTCAGGTACAATGAGTTTTGTACTAATCACAAATAAACAACTATATGTTTGTACTATTATTATATGTTTTATTGTGTGATAAGTAAATCTCATGTTCCTAAACCCTGGTAGTGAGACAGAGCTGGTCTTCAAGGAGGAAGTCATTGATCGAGAAATGATCCAAGAACATGTGGAGGAGGAGAGGCAGGCATGTGTGGTAGAGGAAACGAGAAGTAATGAGGAGGAGAAACTACACCACCAAGAGCAACCCTCAGATCAGGTAGAAAACAAGTATTTCAACAATGTATTTGGCTTCATTCATGATGCTGTCATTGGTTTAACTCGGGGTCGGGGATACTGGTCTTGATTTGATCAATTGATTTGTCTTTGACTTGATATTTAGGAATGTTCAACATCCATGTGAGCATTATTATTATGGCCTTTTTATTTTGTCTTCTTTCTTGCAGGTTCCTGAAGACAGCAGTCGTCCCAGAGATGTTCTTGAAAATGACCCTGAAGTCTGTGAAATGTCTCGACCCATGTCCTCCTTGAGTGAGACCAAAGAATTAAAATCCCCTGGTGAGGAATTAAATTGTGCTGGTAACTGCCGTTGCAATAATTATGTGTTGGCTTATATGCATGATGTTTGAATAACCTAGAAATATCAATGTGTCTATCAGCGAGAGACTTATCCAAGGGACAAGATGACCTCACCCACTACAAAGAAATGATCACAAAACAAGAAAATGAGCTCCAGACCCTGCGCTTAGAGTTTGACTGTCTGAACTCTGAACTAGCACTGAGAAAGGAGCTGACATCCGAACTGGAAGTCCAAGTTACAAACTTGGAAAAGAAAGTTCATGCAGCAGAGGAGGAGGCACATAGTGCAGCACACAAACTGAACATTACCCTGGAGGAGAAGACAGACCTTGCTGACCAGGTAGGGGCAAGCAATTGCACAATGACAAATACCTTACACATTGCAGCGTAACAATAACATTATTTTAAGTATGAGTGATACTAATGTGTGCTTATGTTCAGTTGGTGCGGCTGTCAGAGGAGAGGGAGACGTTAACTCTACAGCTACAAACAGCTAAATGTCAGCTGGCTGATGTTATAGAGATGCTGGAAGGACTGGAGATGGCCAAAGGTAAATATCTTCCTAGCTTACTGCATATGAGGAAGTCATTTCACCATTTTACATTTTAATGATTTTAAACTTCAGTCTGAAACAAGGTACTAATTTCTTAATGAATGTGGTTGTGAGTGCCTACGAATCAATTTTCTTGGTTCTGTAGGTGGATGCGACGAGAAGTTCCTTCAGCAGGAGAGTGAGTTGAAGAGGGTTCGCTCTGAGAAAGCTAACCTGGAGCAGCACATCCTGGGCATGGAGTCTGAGCTGGAGACCATGCAGGTGGAGAGGGCCAGACTGCAGGATGAGATGGAGACTAAGAAGAGGACTTGTTCAGGCATGGAGCAGCAGATAGAAACACTCATGGCAGAGGTGAGCAGAGCTGGACATCAAAATAATATAAGGGTTAAGTTAATGTACATGTATTGGGAAATCATTAATTAACTGATTTTTCCATTTTTCTTTGCACAAAAACTGACAACACAGCAAGACGTTATGGAACATAGTGTGTATTTTAAGGTTACTGATCAGTCAGGGTGACATAACTATTCTGAATATAATTTCCTCAGACAAGCCAGCTGAGGTCTGAGCTTGTGTCCTGCACTGAGGAGCGAGATGAGCTGAACCAGTCTTTGGGGCTCTGGAGAGAGAAAGTTCACAGTCTGGAGAAAACGAACGGTGACACCAGAAACCTAATTTCCATCCTGGAGGACGACATCAGAGCAGGGAGGAAGGAGTATGAAACCCTGCAAGGCAACATGGAGAAACTGAAGACAGAGAGGCAACAGGTACATACTGTACATGAAAAATAACAAGAGGGTGGTTTGAGTTGAGTCTGGGATCAGGGTACATGCCAGATTACCCAAAGTAGGCTTTTATTTACATGTAGTTTACAGTTATGAGTCCTTCTCTGTTTGCTCATGATTTTCAGTTCTGAGTGTAGCAACATAAATGCTAAGAGAAATGCCTCTTTGATTCTGTTGGCTAAAGACATGATAACATCTTAAAACATCAATGCATTCTCATGTTTGATCATAGCATTTTCTAGACTACTAGTTGAAATCCATGTGTGGTAAAATGTCCTCTGTTTACTTATTGTTGATGTTTCAGGATTGTTCTCTAACTCAAAGTTCATTCCTTGTCTTTCACTACAGCTGTTGGAGCAGATTAACGTGCAGGAGCAGGCAATCTCTCAACAGAGTGGAGAAAGAGAGGAGCTTATTGGCCATCTTAACCAGATCAAAGAAGACCACAGCTCTGTCAATCAAAGCACTGAGTCCATGGTCAGCAAGATACAGGTGAGGACGTTTGATACAAATGTTATAATATGTTGTATATTATCTCAGTAATTTAATGGATGTGTTGTTTGTTTAAATAGTATCAAGGAGAGTCACACCCAGACAATATGTTTGAATGGGGCCTAATGTTTGACCTAAACCTCTGTTACATCCCATCTGTTCAAAATAGTGCTAACTACATTGAAAAAGGGGATGGAGGAGACTGTTTGAAATAAATGCATATAGGTCTTGTATCCCTTTCACCAAAGATCAAAAAGAACTTTCCCTCTTCGTCATGAGTTTCCTTTCTAATTTCATCCCCAAGGCTTTAGAGGGAGAAGTGAACCGTCTTTCACAGTCTTTAGAGTCCTCTCTACTGGAAAAAGGAGAGATTGCCTCTCGTCTGAACGCCACACAAGATGAGGTCCAGCAGATGAGGACTGGTATTGAAAAGCTTCAGGTCCGCATTGAGTCAGATGAGCGAAAGAAAAAGAAGATGGGAGAGCTGCTGAAAGGTGACTTTTCATATCTTTGGAAATGACATGACCGCTTAAGTTTTGTGATGTGTTGGCCTAAACATGACTGTATCTCTGTAGCTGCCCAGAGAAAGTCAGACTTGCTGCAAGATCGCATTGATGCCCTGGAGCGAGAGAAGGAAGATGTAGAGCAAAGTCTAGAGGAAGCTTTTCTACAGGTATTCTGTCAAAAAACATCAGTGTATTTTTCTTACATTAACACAGTTTTTCTTTCACTGTTGCAACTTATTTTTGCCAAGATAAAATTCACATGTGGAGGGGTTTGATCAAACAAAGGGTAAGAAAATCTGCTTACATTGTATTAAATACAAATATTATATCCTTTTATACAGGCTGAGACAGCCAAAGCTGAGCTGGAGGAGGAGAGGAGAAAGGTACTTTTAAACTAGTCTGTTTGGCTATTCGATGCCCTGTTCCATACTTTATGACACAATATGTCAACCAAGAAATATATCAATCATTTCTTTCATGCTCTGACTTTCCATCTTGATTTTTTTTTCCTTCTCTCTTTGCTTGTCTCCTTTCACAAACTCTGCTGCTGTCGGTCTTGAACCCTCACCACTCTTAGGTGGAGGAGGAAAAGGCAAAGCTCAGTGAGAAACTATTGGAGCTCTCTGCCATGCTGGAAAGCCTGAGATCTGAGAAACAACACATGGAGAGAGAGTTGGAAACGAAACACAGAGAGATAGAGGAACTGAAGGCTGCTAAAGAAGAGCTGGAGAGAGGATTGGAGAAGGCCGAGGTAGATAGGAGAGAGGAAGAGGAGAGACACAAATACAAGGTAGAAGAGCTTGAGAAAGGGCTGAGAGAGGAAGCAGAGAGACAAATTAGAGAAGTTGATTGCCTCCAGGAGCAGCTGGAAGCCTCTCGTCAAAGGGAGATCTCACTTGAACAAAAGAGCGCAGAAACAGAAGTGGAGAAAGACAGGGTGCAGTCTCTGCTGGTAGAGTTGGAGAAAGAGAAACAGTGTCTGCAGAGTTCTCTGGAGGAGTGGCAGACAGAGGGAGACAGGCTCCGCTCTCAGGGAGACGAGTGGGAGAAGGAGAGAAACAACCTGAGGGCCCGTATTGAGGCTTTAGAGGGTGAAATTAAGGAGCTTAAAACACTCATAAAAGCTAAAGAGGAAGAGAAAGACGTTTTAGAAAAGGAGTGGGAGGAAGAAGCAAATCAGAGACAAGCCTCAGTGAAATCCATCTCATCTCTTATGGCAGAGAAAGAACGGATAGAAGGAGAAAATGGACGAATGGTAGAGGAAAAAGAGAAACTGCAGTCCACCTTATTGTCAGTGGAACAAGAGAGAAATGAGCTGCGCTGCACTCTTGCTTCTGTAAAAGAAGAGAAGGAAAGACTAGAGCAAGAGAGGGAGGTGGTTGCTAATGAGGAAAAGAAGCTTCAAACTAGACTTGCTTTGATAGAAGAGGAGAAACATGACATGCAACAAACTCTTTCTTCACTCAAGCAAGAGAACAAAAGAATAGAGGAGGAGAAACAGAAGTTAGAGGTTGAAAAACAGGATTTGCAGTCTTCCCTTTCTTTGATTGAATCAGAGAAAGAGAACCTGTGCTCAGCTCTGTCTGTACTGGAAAAAGAGAAGCAAAGAGCAGAAGAAGAGAAAGAGAAACTCTCAGAGAGCCTCCAGTCTACTGTTGCCTCTATGGAGAAAGACCTGGAAACACACAAATTGTCCGTCGCACAATTCAATGAGCAGGTACAACGATCAAGAAAAAAATAAAAAATAAAGTAATCTAAACTCTGAAATAATCGTCACCAGTCTTACCACTTCACTCTCTGTCCATCTCCTCTAGGTGTCAGATCTAACATCTCGTGCTGCTCGTCTGTCCAAAGAGAGAGACTCTGCTCTCAGCAAGATGAATCTTTGGATGAAAACCTGCAAACAGCTGGAGCAAGAGAAGCAAATGATGTTAAACAGCTCAGGTGCATATATGATTAACAGATTTAACAGTTAGTCTTCATCTATAATCGTAATCTCCACAAAGTGCTGTTGGATATTTTTGTTAACTTTAGACACTTTTTTGTTTCAGGAAATCAAAAGAGCACTGAGGCGGAAAAAACCAAGGAGATGGAAGAACTTAAGGCTGCTCTCGATGGAAGGAAGAGGGAATTAGAAGAAAAAGATAAAGAGCTGGAGGAGATGAAGAGTGAGTTGGAAGAAGTGAACAAACTTCTGGAGGAGAAGAGCACAGAGGCTGATGAGAGCATGGATAAATACTGCAGTCTGATGGTTGAAGTTCACAAACTGGAAGAGGCCAACAATGCACTGACCACTCGGCTAGAACAGATTACCGTTAGCCAACGTGCCAATGAGGCTAACACCCATTCTAGCAGTGCTGTCAATGCTCATCTCCGACGCTCAGGAAGGAAGTCTTCCTCGAAACATCAGGGAGAAAAGATGCATGAAAACACGGAGAACATGGCTCCCTCAACACCTCAGAGGTCATCTCCAGGGAAACGGGGTCACCGTGACATCAGTGATAAAGACAGCGCCCAAGAGGCCCTGCACAACCTGACAAAGAAGATCAAAGCTAATGCGGCGACTACACCCAAACCAAGTACTGAACAGGACGATGAGTTCAGGCCAGAGGGACTTCCTGAGCTGGTGCAGAAAGGTTTGTGTTGGGTGGTCATCCGTATTAGCCACACTATTACAAAACTATCACAAAAAAGTAGTAGTTTGTTTTCTGTGATGGTGTATACGAGTGTGAGTCCTAGTTTTAGCAGTCAGACCTCTCATGTTAGTGGGATACAGTGTGATTAGCTTATAACTCATGTGGAGAAAGTTTAATTTTTACAAGGAATTAACACAAATGAGTGTCAGTGCCAAGCTCTGCTCTACCATATTTCTATTGGTTTGAATTACTGTAAGCCTCTGGGCCTTTCACATTTTTTATTCATTTTTATTTCATAAATTTGTGCAGACCTGATTTTGAAACAAGAGTGTGTAAAACTAGCTGACACAGGTACAAATGCACAGAAATGGCTGCAACGCTAGTTGGCAGAAGAATTCACTAACTTTTCACTCATCATGACTTTCATTCTCTGTAGTGAAAAAACCATCATCATTTGTACTCCCCCAGGCTTTGCTGATATTCCCCTCGGGGAGATGAGTCCATTCATCATGAGGAGAACCACAGTGAAACGCTGCAGTCCTCGGCTGGCTGCCAAGCAGACTGTTCTCACATCTGCCCCTGATGGCAAGGTGAGCAATATATACCCAATGGCCACTTTATTAGGTACACTGATGTCAACATGTCAAAACATGTGAATCATGTCACAATGTACTATATACTCATTTCACAGTATTAGGCAGTATTGTGAACAGTGGAGTCTGACTTTAGGCATAGGGCAAGAAAAAAAAGGAGAAAAGAGATGAGTATATTTAAATGTGAGCTGCCAGCATCTCTGTGTGCAAATGTGTTTGTGTGTCAGTCTCTGTCTTTCTGACTGTGTCACATTTGCAGTTAGCTGACTGGTAAAAAGCCTTTTCACTTGTTTTCTTTCATAAGTCTGTGCCTGCATCGATGTTACTATTGTTTCTTCTCATTTGTGTAACTGGCATTGCCACCTATACTGAGAAAAATATTAAATGTTTATTAAAAATTTTAATGATGCCTTGTTAAATATGACAGATTGACAACTGTAACAATATGTACTTATCACATGTAACCAGACCGATCGTTCCACACTTACAATTTATGTTAATATGAATACAATATAATGCAGTGCATTTAGAACCAGTGCAAATGGAGGATTAACTCCTCGTGTGTTTGCTCTCTGTGTCAGCCTCCATCTTTGCTGAAATACATTGGTTTAAAATACACATGTAACATAACCATAAGGGCAGGGATACATTTGTACTGTAAAAATAGTATCTTTGAGGTCACCTGTTTGGGTCTGAAGGAAACTTTTACAGATGGTGGAAACTGAACTCTTCAACTACGCCAGTGTGTATGTGTTAGTTTAGGTTTTCAGGCCCCAAATATGTCCAGAGGATATCCGGACCCCTCACACCTTTAAGTCAGTGCAGGTCAGCTTCTTATTGTGTCAGGTCATCTGAAGGGAAGAAATGGTGGATTTAAAGGATGTTGAAGTTTCAGGTCAAAGAGGTCAAGAGGAAAGAATGCCTCACAGTCACCTGCTAGACTGAACCCCCACTGGATGTGTGTCTTTATAATGTGTCCACTTACACTGAAGTGTTGCTGCCAAATGAGCTTTATTTCTTTCATTCACAAATGTCCCACTTCCTACTTTGCTGTGTCTCTCTTTTACTCTGTCTCTCTCATCATATATTTCCTTGTTCTGTCTCCACAGCTTTTGGGGCCCACACCACTTGAGAGTCCCTCTGCAGACAGCTCCAACAGGAAGAGTCTCTCCCCAAGCAGCGAGGAGAAACCTGTGTGTCAATCACTCAGCTTACTGAAAACACCAGAGCAAAAAGACCAAACACATCAAGGAGACAACTGTCACGTTCAGTAGATTGATGTGTACACACACACACACACACACACACACACACACACACACACACACACACACACACAGTCTTGCACTTGTGATTTATTTGTAGAAGTATATAGATTCAAATGCCTAGATACACATAAGATTAACACACACATTAAAGCTAAAAGTGCTAAACACTCACAATGCACCTTTTCTTCCCCCTTCTGTTTGGGACTGTGGCAGGGGCTGTAGCAAAAGCACCAACTATACTTCACTTGTTCTTTCCAACCTGTTCGTAGCTGATAGTCATGAGAAATAAAAGCAATCACTAACCCAAGTAAGGTGATGAGGCAGTGGGAAAATATCCAAGCGCTGATTTTTTTCATAGCACTGTTTGTCATTATGCTCTGTTTTGACTGAAATTGTCTGTGTCTTTGAAATGTCAAAAAAAATGTATCAAAGTGTTTTAGAATGAATGAAACACCATTGGTTTGTAATGCCTCTGAATGTATCTTCATCTCTTCACTTTGTAACAGTCTGTTTGTTTATCTTTACCACTGACTCACTGGTTGTATTTTCTTTTCTTTTGTACTGTTCTTGTCTCCTTGGTGTGTTTTGAACTTTGTACATAGTAGATGATATGTACAGCTATGCTTCATCTATATGTCCTGTGACATATCAGCTAAATGCTAATGGCAGCTAACTTTGTGTAGATTTTATGCTCTGTTTAATCCTTTTTAAATATTTTAATTGTTGAAGTCAAGACAACAAATCTGATGAACATAGTTTTTGCTAGGACTTCTTTCTTTTTGCAGCAAATGCTGACAGCATATCTGTATTTCATCACAGTATCTGTTTTTATTTAGGTGTAGATTCATGTTATTGATCATTGTAAATAGTTAATGAAGCCAAATAGTTCAACATGACTTTTTTACTAAACCTTTCTTAACTGCTTCATAGCTGGTGTGATCTTTGTCTGGTCTTTGTTGCTGATATTTGATGATAACTTGAAAACATTAAGCAAGAGAGTGTGAACAGAAGGGTATCTGTGTAGCAGTGCACTATGCCACCACAGGGTGGAGAACCTGAGCCACGTGGAGAACAGGCATTGGACTTAGGTGTAGAGTACGGCAGTGTGCTGGGTGTGAGCTGCTGAGGGAAGGATTTGTGATTGCAACAAGCATGATACACCTCAGACAAAAGTCAGATTTATCTCTCAGTGTGACTAACACTTAAGAATTTTTATCCATCAGATGAGAGAATTAAATATCTGAGGAGACTTTTATATGGTTCCTCCAGTCTACTTGCATCTGGCTTCAGTTCACTAGCCTGCATCATCTAGAGGCAACATTGGTAAGGCTACACCACCAGCTGTCTGCCTTTTTAATAATGCAGAAGTTGATTCAGATGTCAACTTTCAAAGCACAGCTAATTAGAACCTGCTCATAAAAGACACGCTCAAGTGTTGTGTAGTTTTACAAGAGAATTGGAAAACAATCTAATTTGCTCATGATGGAGAGAGGTAATCACATGGTGATGCTGTTTGGCTTTATTAGGTCGTATGTGATATTAAAATGATCAGTGACCCACTGGACTGCATCTGCCACAGCTACAAGTTATATACACATACTTTAAGTTAGTCTTAACTTCAGAGACACATTTCTGTTTTACTTCTGATAGCAAATAAAATATTTATACACACAACTGAACATTAAAACCAACAGCTGAAAACAGCAATAAATACAATCTTCTGTCACAACACTCCACATATTTTACCCATTGTACTGTAACTATTTCCAAAATACTCAAACGGCACAATAACCTAACCAAACCTGATGTCTGCTCTTCTTTCAGATATCCGCCTTTTAATTGAGAACAGTGAATTACACACAAGTGTCCCACAGCTTATACATCAAGTGTCCTTCATGCTGACTGAATGTATCTGCACTAACACATGGGAACAGCGACTGATGTAAAATGTCAAAAATGATTAGGCTGTTCTTTATTTTCTGAGTGTACCTTTGTGTGTCTGAGGAACACTGATTTGGATCAATGACCATTGATTTTCTTTTCTGGTCTACAGACATTAGAATTAGAAGTATTGATGTGTGCTGACCTTTTGACCTCTTCTTTTAGGCCTGCTAAGGACACATTAAAATAGTCATCCATCTTTCTTGTTGGAACACCAAAGAAAGCTGGATACCTGCTTTGTTCATTCATTCTCCTACATTCCAGTGTCTCTTTCCTCCTGGCAGTGGGTGAGGAGGCAGCAGGGCATGCTGGGTTGTGGGAACAGAGAGGAGAGGACACAGCCACACACCTCAGAGCGGATGCAGTCCTGCTCTGATGTCTCTGGCTGGAGCTTTTAGCGGAAGCTGCAGTGCCAGAACCAACTCTGGCCGAGGACACGGGAAATGAGGAGATGGGTCCACTGAGCTATGTTATCACTGGCACTCAGACTGGAGAGTGAGTGTGTCCGTCTATGTAACTGACAGACTGACTGACTGTCAATCCCCCGCTGTATGCATGATTTGTCCCATTCTTTACCCGGCAACACTGTGTAAGCAGAAGTCCTCAGGGCCAGAGCAGAGTCACTGACAGGAAGTGTCGACTGGTTTGTGTGAACAGGACAGAGGGAAAGAGATGGTAGTGCATTTTAGTTACTTTGCAACCTGAATTATATAATCTGCAATGTTACAATATGACCCAAAGATAGCTTTACTACTGAGAGTGAAATGGACAGAGCAATGTACCCGTGTGGGCTGCCAGGTTGTGAAAAAACCCTTTATCTGTTCATTAGGGAGACTGTTTGATCAGCAAAACAATTTTTTGCATTCGGGCAACCCAAAAATTTTTCCTATAAATTACTTTTCAAGTATTAGTTAATTACTAATTAACCATTAATGAAGCCATTAGTTAATAGCAATAAATCCTCTATAAAGGGTGAGTTATTAGAAAGTGGTACCAAAACATATTATGTATGAGGCAGGGAGAAAAAAACACCACTACTATTTTTTGATGTTCAGTCATAAGTTAAGGACCCTGCTGATACAATTACTTGTCTTATAGCTTGAACTACTAATTAGACGTGCTGTATTTTATAGTGCTCCTAACATCCTGCCTTCATCCCCAGCATCATTTAACCTGGCACAGGATTGTCTTTTAGAAACACTCAAGCTATTTAGTTTTGCATTTAAATTGAAAAATGTATCGAGTTCCTTTAAAACATACCAATTCATCACACGCGAACCTTAAAAGGCCTTAAAATCTTGAAATTCTCTGCTCTTTTTTGTTCTTGTTAGGTGTGATAAAGATGCTTTAAGCCACACTAACGCCTGGCATTTGTGGAAGGTTCAATGAAGCACATGTCCTATTGAAGTGGTGGAAAATGAAGAATGTATGGTCTAGTTTGTGCAGCCTGTCCGTCTGTCTCTGTCTGTCTGTCTGTCCGTCCGTCTGTCTGTCTGTCTGTCTGTCTGTCTGTCTGTCTGTCTGTCTGTCTGTCTGTCTGTCTGTCTGTCTGTCTGTCTGTCTGTCTGTCTGTCTGTCTGTCTGTCTGTCTGTCTGTCTGTCTGTCTGTCTGTCTGTCTGTCTGTCTGTCTGTCTGTCTGTCTGTCTGTCTGTCTGTCTGTCTGTCTGTCTGTCTGTCTGTCTGTCTGTCTGTCTGTCTGTCTGTCTGTCTGTCTGTCTGTCTGTCTGTCTGTCTGTCTGTCTGTCTGTCTGTCTGTCTGTCAGGGGCAATTTGCCACAATAGAGGAGGATTTCAGATTGAAATAGAATTTAGAAATATCCAGATTGAAGTCTTACAAATACATATTTTTAGAGGGAAATAAAGGAAAAGGCTTGTCGAGCACCTGATCATGTGTGTCTGACTCTCACAGTGTTGCCTCCCTGCACTCACCACCTCCTCCTGGATGGGGATATAATGTTCAATTACACACAGAGCTGGAGCTATTTTTAATAACCAGTATCCTCGGGCCTTTTTACTGCACCTTTCGAGCAAAGAATTGCCTATATGTGCACAGAACTAAAAATAGAAACCATTAGAACAGAATCAACATAAAGGCCACTGGAGGCTTCAGGTCATTTGAATTCTGTAGTTATAATGTTTTGAAACATTAACCCCCCTCCAGGAAATAACTTTCAAAGACTGGTGTTGAACAAGGACATCACTGTGGAGGAGGAAGGGTCTCAGTGGTATTAATATAGAGCTGTGGCAAATGTAGCAGTGCTCTCTGCTCCATGAAACTGCTTGAGAGCTTTCAGTTACATAGACTTCACTAGACCTGGGTAGAACAAACACACTCACCACAGATACAAAGGCCTACTGTACTGTCTATTTTTTAGATCTTACAACAGAAACAACTCTTTATTGTGGCATATACCCATTAAATTATGGTAACTATTGTTACTACTCCTGTTATTTAAATAAAAACAATGGTTACTGTTATGTAGGAAGTATGGACGAACCTTCTGAACACAGACTCTTGATGCAGCAAGATGAACTAGGGGTCAGTGAGGTTGTTCCTCAATGATTGTGGACCAGAGTTTTTCCACTTAGAGGGTCATTTCATCCAAATTTCAAAATCACATTTCCTTGATTCTTCCTAAACCATGGAACTGAAGATAGTTTCGGTTTTATTTCTTGGTGTAAGATGTTTTTTTTTGTTGCTAAATGGGAAAACATGATAAACCTGCAGAATGTCCTTAGTGTCTGGATAATCCACAGATCTCACTGTGAACAATTTTAGACAGAACATATCGAGTAAATACTGAATACAGAACTCATGTTTTATTTATTCATTTATTTATTTATTGGTGTGTTATTTGGGTGAGGTGATCCTTGAAGGTGTGCTGGAGCAGGATCCTGAGTGGTCAGTTCCAGTGTTGCAACTTCTCAAAAGCCCATATTAAAGACCAGAGGATGGGTATTATGCAATGGAAAGCCACAGCCTGAAGTGGTGTGAGTGGATAAAATGCAAAAGACTTTTGCATGTTTTCTTATTTATATGAATGTATAAGCCTGTGCCTATCTTGAATTTTGTTGCCTGACTCACTGCAATCCAACCACCCTCGAACCAAAAGCAACAGCAACCGACAATAAGCTTCACCATGAATATACAGTTTTCACTTGTACAACAGATTTTATTTATGCTATGACCAGCCCAGTTTACAATGCTGCTGCTTCTCTGGGCTTTGGCTGAACAGGCTCTTAAAATGGAGAAAATGTCATGGTGAAATGAACCAGTCTACTGTATCTGCCTGACTGTGTGCTGTTGATTCTGGTCTGTACTTCCTGCTTTGATAACTTTACCTCACGCATCACAAGACCAGCTGCCACTGGCCAGTCACTCTCATCAAACCACTCTACCATCCAGGAAGTTTAAACACTAATAACTACTCAGTGGTTCAGCGACTGTGAACTGTGTGAGAGAAGAGCACATACTGATTAATGTGCTTTCAAATACTTGGAGTGGTGAGAATGGGTTGTCATTCACTTTAAAGATTGGTTTATTATTTATTAAGAATTTAACGTTTACACTCACCAAACAATCCACTAAAAGTCATCAGATTTGAATTCAGTTGTAATGAGATTCTGATGTGGGCATGGAAGCAAGGGCGTAGGTTTGTTGTCAACATCAACCCTCCAAAACAAAGATATTTCTAATGCCGTCAACAAAACTGTTTATTAACATGTAAGATCTGAAATTACATTCAGGAATTACCATTCACAAATATAATATATGTACATGTGTTGAATTTCCAGGGACATATATGTCATAAGTATACTAAGACATGAAAATGTCATAGTTTAGTGAGGCATAAAAAAACGTCATATTATAAAAAGGAATAAAAAGTCATACTATGGTAAGAAATATAAATGTTATAGTATAGTAAGGCATAAAAAAGTTATAGCAATGTTAGGTATAAAAACATCATGTTATAGTAAGGCATAAAGGAACGTCATATTATAGTAAGGAAAAAAAATGTCATACTATCGTGAGGCATGAAAACATCATAGTATAGTAAGGCCAAAAAAAAAGTCATAGTATAGTAAGGCATAAAAGGTCAGAATATAGTAAGGCTTAAGAAGTCATAGTATCGTAAGGGCATAAAAAGCATCATAGTACAGTAAAGCATTAAAATGTCATTGTAATGTAAGCCATAAAAAAGTCATAGCATAGTAAGGCATAAAAACGTCATAGTATAGTAAGGCATAAAAACGTCATAGTATAGTAAGGCATAAAAACGTCATGGGGTAGTAAGGCATAAAAACGTCATAGTATAGTAAGGCATTAAAAGTCATTAAAACATCATAGTATAATAAGGCATAACAATGTCATAGTATAGTAAGGCATAAAAATGTCATAGTACACTAAAGCATGAAAATGTCATTGTAATGTAAGGCAAAAAAATGTCATAGTATAGGAAGGCTTGAAAAACATGATAGAATACTAAGGCATAAAAGGTCAAAATATACTGAGGCATAAAATCATCATAGTATAATAAGGCATAACAATGTCATAGTATAGTAAGGCATAAAAATGTCATAGTACATTAAAGCATGAAAATGTCATTGTAATGTAAGGCATAAAAATGTCAGTGTAGTAAGGCATAAAAAAGTTATACAATAGAAGCCATAAAAAAGTCATAGTATAGTAAGGCATAAAAACGTCATAGAGTAGTAAGGCATAAAAAAGTCATAAAAACGTCATAGTATAGTAAGGCATAAAAAAGTCATAAAAACGTCATAGTATAGTAAGGCATAATAAATCATAAAAACATCATAGTATAGTAAGGCATAAAAAGTCATGAAAACGATACAGTACAATAAGGCATAAAAAGGTCATAGTACAGTAAGGCATAAAAAGGCATAAAAAGGTCATAGTACAGTAAGGCATAAAAAAGCATAAAAAGGTCATAGTATAGTAAGGCATTAAAAGTCATAAAAACGTCATAGTATAGTAAGGCATAAGAACGTCATAGGGGAGTAAGGCATAATAAGTCACGTCATAGTATAGTAAGGCATAAGAACGTCATAGGGGAGTAAGGCATAATAAGTCACGTCATAGTATAGTAAGGCATAAGAACGTCATAGGGGAGTAAGGCATAATAAGTCACGTCATAGTATAGTAAGGCATAAGAACGTCATAGGGGAGTAAGGCATAATAAGTCACGTCATAGTATAGTAAGGCATAAGAACGTCATAGGGGAGTAAGGCATAATAAGTCACGTCATAGTATAGTAAGGCATAAGAACGTCATAGGGGAGTAAGGCATAATAAGTCACGTCATAGTATAGTAAGGCATAAGAACGTCATAGGGGAGTAAGGCATAATAAGTCACGTCATAGTATAGTAAGGCATAAGAACGTCATAGGGGAGTAAGGCATAATAAGTCACGTCATAGTATAGTAAGGCATAAGAACGTCATAGGGGAGTAAGGCATAATAAGTCACGTCATAGTATAGTAAGGCATAAGAACGTCATAGGGGAGTAAGGCATAATAAGTCACGTCATAGTATAGTAAGGCATAAGAACGTCATAGGGGAGTAAGGCATAATAAGTCACGTCATAGTATAGTAAGGCATAAGAACGTCATAGGGGAGTAAGGCATAATAAGTCACGTCATAGTATAGTAAGGCATAAGAACGTCATAGGGGAGTAAGGCATAATAAGTCACGTCATAGTATAGTAAGGCATAAGAACGTCATAGGGGAGTAAGGCATAATAAGTCACGTCATAGTATAGTAAGGCATAAGAACGTCATAGGGGAGTAAGGCATAATAAGTCACGTCATAGTATAGTAAGGCATAAGAACGTCATAGGGGAGTAAGGCATAATAAGTCACGTCATAGTATAGTAAGGCATAAGAACGTCATAGGGGAGTAAGGCATAATAAGTCACGTCATAGTATAGTAAGGCATAAGAACGTCATAGGGGAGTAAGGCATAATAAGTCACGTCATAGTATAGTAAGGCATAAGAACGTCATAGGGGAGTAAGGCATAATAAGTCACGTCATAGTATAGTAAGGCATAAGAACGTCATAGGGGAGTAAGGCATAATAAGTCACGTCATAGTATAGTAAGGCATAAGAACGTCATAGGGGAGTAAGGCATAATAAGTCACGTCATAGTATAGTAAGGCATAAGAACGTCATAGGGGAGTAAGGCATAATAAGTCACGTCATAGTATAGTAAGGCATAAGAACGTCATAGGGGAGTAAGGCATAATAAGTCACGTCATAGTATAGTAAGGCATAAGAACGTCATAGGGGAGTAAGGCATAATAAGTCACGTCATAGTATAGTAAGGCATAAGAACGTCATAGGGGAGTAAGGCATAATAAGTCACGTCATAGTATAGTAAGGCATAAGAACGTCATAGGGGAGTAAGGCATAATAAGTCACGTCATAGTATAGTAAGGCATAAGAACGTCATAGGGGAGTAAGGCATAATAAGTCACGTCATAGTATAGTAAGGCATAAGAACGTCATAGGGGAGTAAGGCATAATAAGTCACGTCATAGTATAGTAAGGCATAAGAACGTCATAGGGGAGTAAGGCATAATAAGTCACGTCATAGTATAGTAAGGCATAAGAACGTCATAGGGGAGTAAGGCATAATAAGTCACGTCATAGTATAGTAAGGCATAAGAACGTCATAGGGGAGTAAGGCATAATAAGTCACGTCATAGTATAGTAAGGCATAAGAACGTCATAGGGGAGTAAGGCATAATAAGTCACGTCATAGTATAGTAAGGCATAAGAACGTCATAGGGGAGTAAGGCATAATAAGTCACGTCATAGTATAGTAAGGCATAAGAACGTCATAGGGGAGTAAGGCATAATAAGTCACGTCATAGTATAGTAAGGCATAAGAACGTCATAGGGGAGTAAGGCATAATAAGTCACGTCATAGTATAGTAAGGCATAAGAACGTCATAGGGGAGTAAGGCATAATAAGTCACGTCATAGTATAGTAAGGCATAAGAACGTCATAGGGGAGTAAGGCATAATAAGTCACGTCATAGTATAGTAAGGCATAAGAACGTCATAGGGGAGTAAGGCATAATAAGTCACGTCATAGTATAGTAAGGCATAAGAACGTCATAGGGGAGTAAGGCATAATAAGTCACGTCATAGTATAGTAAGGCATAAGAACGTCATAGGGGAGTAAGGCATAATAAGTCACGTCATAGTATAGTAAGGCATAAGAACGTCATAGGGGAGTAAGGCATAATAAGTCACGTCATAGTATAGTAAGGCATAAGAACGTCATAGGGGAGTAAGGCATAATAAGTCACGTCATAGTATAGTAAGGCATAAGAACGTCATAGGGGAGTAAGGCATAATAAGTCACGTCATAGTATAGTAAGGCATAAGAACGTCATAGGGGAGTAAGGCATAATAAGTCACGTCATAGTATAGTAAGGCATAAGAACGTCATAGGGGAGTAAGGCATAATAAGTCACGTCATAGTATAGTAAGGCATAAGAACGTCATAGGGGAGTAAGGCATAATAAGTCACGTCATAGTATAGTAAGGCATAAAAAGGCATAAAAAAATCATAGGATAGTAAGGCATTAAAAGTCATAAAAACGACATAGTATAGTAAGGCTTAAAGATGTCATAGGGTAGTAAGGCATAATAAGTCATAAAAACATCATAGTATAATAAGGCATAAAAAGTCATAAAAACATCATAGTATAGTAAGGCATTAAAAGTCATAAAAAGTCATAGTATATTAAGGCATAAAAACGACATAGTATAGTAAGGCATAAAAGGTCATAGTACAGTCAGGCATAAAAAGGCATAAAAACATCATAGTATAGTAAGGCATAAAAAGTTTTAGTATAGTAAGGCATTAAAAGTCATAAAAAAAGTCATAGTATAGTAAGGCATAAAAATTTCACAGTACATTAAAGCATGAAAATGTCATTGTAATGTAAGGCATAAAAAACTTATACAATAGAAGCCATAAAAAAAGTCACAGTATAGTGAAGCATAAAAACGTCATAGCATAGTAAGGCATTAAAAGTCATAAAAACGACATAGTATAGTAAGGCTTAAAAACGTCATAGGGTAGTAAGGCATAAAAGCGTCATAGTATAGTAAGGCATTAAAAATCATAGTATATTAATGCATAAAAGGTCATATAATAGCAAGGTATAAAAATATCATAGTGTAGTAAGGCATAAAAAGTAAGACTATAGTAAGGCATAAAAAATGCCATTGCATAGTAATGGAATAAAAACTTCATAGTATGGTAAGGCATGAAAAGTCATAGAATAGTAAGGCAAAAAAAGGCATCAAAACACCATGGTAATAGTAAGGCATTAAAAGTCATGAAAATTACATAGTATAGTAAGGAATAATAAGTCATAAAAACTTCATAGTATAGTAAGGCATAAAAAGTCATGAAAACGATATAGTACAATGAGGCATAAAAAGTCATAGTACAGTGAGGCATGAAAAGGCATAAAACCATCAAAGGGTAGTAAGGCATTAAAAGGCATAAAAAAGTCATAGTATCGTGAGGCATTAAAGGTCATAAAAACTTCATAGTATAGTAAGGCATTAAAACTCATAAAAACGTCATAGTATAGTAAGGCATAAAAACGTCATAGGGTAGTAAGGCATAAAAAGTCATAAAAACATCATAGTATAATAAGGCATAAAAAGTCATGAAAACGATATATTACAATAAGGCGTAAAAAGGTCATAGTACAGTAAGGCATAAAAAGGCATAAAAATGTCATAGTATAGTAAGGCATAATAAGTCATAAAAACTACATAGCATAATAAAGCATAAAAAGTCATGAAAACGATATAGTACAATAAGGCAAGAAAAGATAATAGTACAGTAAGGCATAAAAAGGCATAAAAACGTCACAGTATAGTAAGGCAGTAAAAGTCATAAAAATGTCATAGTATCGTAAGGCATTAAAAGTCATACAAAAGTCATAGTATATTAAGGCATAAAAAGTCATAGTATAGTAAGGCATAAAAAGTCAATAAAACGTCATAGCATAATAAAGCATAAAAAGTCATGAAAACGATATAGTACAATAAGGCAAGAACAGATAATAGTACAGTAAGGCATAAAAAGGCATAAAAACGTCATAGTATAGTAAGGCATTAAAAGTCATAAAAACGACATAGTATAGTAAGGTATAAAAATGTCATAGGGTAGTAAGGCATAATAAGTCATAAAAACTACATAGTATAATAAGGCATAAAAAGTCATGAAAACGATATATTACAATAAGGCGTAAAAAGGTCATAGTACAGTAAGGCATAAAAAGGCATAAAAACGTCATAGTATAGTAAGGCATTAAAAGTCATAAAAACGACATAGTATAGTAAGGTATAAAAATGTCATAGGGTAGTAAGGCATAATAAGTCATAAAAACTACATAGTATAATAAGGCATAAAAAGTCATGAAAACGATATATTACAATAAGGCGTAAAAAGGTCATAGTACAGTAAGGCATAAAAAGGCATAAAAACGTCATAGTATAGTAAGGCATTAAAAGTCATAAAAACGACATAGTATAGTAAGGTATAAAAATGTCATAGGGTAGTAAGGCATAATAAGTCATAAAAACTACATAGTATAATAAGGCATAAAAAGTCATGAAAACGATATATTACAATAAGGCGTAAAAAGGTCATAGTACAGTAAGGCATAAAAAGGCATAAAAACGTCATAGTATAGTAAGGCATTAAAAGTCATAAAAACGACATAGTATAGTAAGGTATAAAAATGTCATAGGGTAGTAAGGCATAATAAGTCATAAAAACTACATAGTATAATAAGGCATAAAAAGTCATGAAAACGATATATTACAATAAGGCGTAAAAAGGTCATAGTACAGTAAGGCATAAAAAGGCATAAAAACGTCATAGTATAGTAAGGCATTAAAAGTCATAAAAACGACATAGTATAGTAAGGTATAAAAATGTCATAGGGTAGTAAGGCATAATAAGTCATAAAAACTACATAGTATAATAAGGCATAAAAAGTCATGAAAACGATATATTACAATAAGGCGTAAAAAGGTCATAGTACAGTAAGGCATAAAAAGGCATAAAAACGTCATAGTATAGTAAGGCATTAAAAGTCATAAAAACGACATAGTATAGTAAGGTATAAAAATGTCATAGGGTAGTAAGGCATAATAAGTCATAAAAATGTCATAGTATCGTAAGGCATTAAAAGTCATAAAAACGACATAGTATAGTGAGGATTAAACACGTCATAGGGTAGTAAGGCATAATAAGCCATAAAAATGTCATAGTATCGTAAGGCATTAAAAGTCATAAAAACGACATAGTATAGTGAGGATTAAACACGTCATAGGGTAGTAAGGCATAATAAGCCATAAAAATGTCATAGTATCGTAAGGCATTAAAAGTCATAAAAACGACATAGTATAGTGAGGATTAAACACGTCATAGGGTAGTAAGGCATAATAAGCCATAAAAATGTCATAGTATCGTAAGGCATTAAAAGTCATAAAAACGACATAGTATAGTGAGGATTAAACACGTCATAGGGTAGTAAGGCATAATAAGCCATAAAAATGTCATAGTATCGTAAGGCATTAAAAGTCATAAAAACGACATAGTATAGTGAGGATTAAACACGTCATAGGGTAGTAAGGCATAATAAGCCATAAAAATGTCATAGTATCGTAAGGCATTAAAAGTCATAAAAACGACATAGTATAGTGAGGATTAAACACGTCATAGGGTAGTAAGGCATAATAAGCCATAAAAATGTCATAGTATCGTAAGGCATTAAAAGTCATAAAAACGACATAGTATAGTGAGGATTAAACACGTCATAGGGTAGTAAGGCATAATAAGCCATAAAAATGTCATAGTATCGTAAGGCATTAAAAGTCATAAAAACGACATAGTATAGTGAGGATTAAACACGTCATAGGGTAGTAAGGCATAATAAGCCATAAAAATGTCATAGTATCGTAAGGCATTAAAAGTCATAAAAACGACATAGTATAGTGAGGATTAAACACGTCATAGGGTAGTAAGGCATAATAAGCCATAAAAATGTCATAGTATCGTAAGGCATTAAAAGTCATAAAAACGACATAGTATAGTGAGGATTAAACACGTCATAGGGTAGTAAGACATAAAAACGTCATAGTATAATAAGGCATCAAAAGTCATAAAAATGTCATAGTATCATAAGACATTAAAAGTCATAAAAAAGTCATAGTATATTAAGGCATAAAAAAGTCATAAAAACGACATTGTATATTAAGGCATAAAAAGTCATAGTATAGTAAGGCATAAAAAAGTCATAAAAACGACATTGTATAATAAGGCATGAAAACGTCNAAAGTCATGAAAACGATATAGTACAATAAGGCATAAAAAGGTCATAGTACAGTAAGGCATAAAAAGGCATAAAAACGTCATAGTATAGTAAGGCATAAAAACGTCATGGTATAATAAGTCATTAAAAGTCATAAAAACGTCAAAGTATAGTAAGGCATTAAAAGTCATGAAAACGTCATAGTATAGTAAGGCATTAAAAGTCATAAAAAAGTCATAGTATATTAAGGCATAAAAAGTCATAGTATAGTAAGGCATAAAAACGTCATGGTATAATAAGTCATTAAAAGTCATAAAAACGTCAAAGTATAGTAAGGCATTAAAAGTCATGAAAACGTCATAGTATAGTAAGGCATTAAAAGTCATAAAAACGTCATAGTATAGTAAGGCATAAAAACGTCATGGTATAATAAGTCATTAAAAGTCATAAAAACGTCAAAGTATAGTAAGGCATTAAAAGTCATGAAAACGTCATAGTATAGTAAGGCATTAAAAGTCATAAAAACGTCATAGTATAGTAAGGCATAAAAACGTCATGGTATAATAAGTCATTAAAAGTCATAAAAACGTCAAAGTATAGTAAGGCATTAAAAGTCATGAAAACGTCATAGTATAGTAAGGCATTAAAAGTCATAAAAACGTCATAGTATAGTAAGGCATAAAAACGTCATGGTATAATAAGTCATTAAAAGTCATAAAAACGTCAAAGTATAGTAAGGCATTAAAAGTCATGAAAACGTCATAGTATAGTAAGGCATTAAAAGTCATAAAAACGTCATAGTATAGTAAGGCATAAAAACGTCATGGTATAATAAGTCATTAAAAGTCATAAAAACGTCAAAGTATAGTAAGGCATTAAAAGTCATGAAAACGTCATAGTATAGTAAGGCATTAAAAGTCATAAAAACGTCATAGTATAGTAAGGCATAAAAAGTCATAGTATAGCAATAGTATATTAAGGCTTAATAAGTCAAAGTATAGTAAGGCATAAAAACATCCTACTGTCCATATGCAAACCCACAGCCTTGCATTGAATTATTTCCAGATGAGCCACTTAAAACCAATGAGAAGACCACAGTGAAAGAAAGAAATACACACAGGAAATATCTCTTCTATTTCTTGCGTCTTGGGCCCTATTGCTCTCTGTAAGAAGCTGAATAAAAAAATGTTTTAGAGGCCTTTCTTTTAAAAGGCAAATCAAACTCTTTTCAGATGGTTTGTATGGTTTAAATGCCCAAACAGCAAAGTTGCACCTTAAAAATGCTGCCAAATGATCTATTAGCAGCTCCTGTTTGAAATGCTCCCAGAGTTACAAACAACTATCACTGAATCACTTTGAATCTGAGTAAAACTAAAACAATGTGACATTTTATTCATGATGAACATCAAAGATCATTTAAATGCATGATGCATGTTGTTCTTTTGGATATACAGAACCAACAGAAAAGGTTTAGCACTTTGAATAACACAGCAAACAGGGAAATATTTGAAATTTGGTTTATTTTCAAGTCACATATTGTACAAAAAACTTACATTGTGTTAAGATTAGGTCTACAGACATGATTTTTACAATGTGCTCTCCCAATCTCACATCAGTGTAGAAACAGTTTAGAAAAATACACAGTTTTTATGATTGCAGTCATAAAAGCATTAACATATCTAACACATTAGCAGAAAATGAAAAAGTCTCAGAGTTAGTTTCATTTTAGCTAAAGAGGTGGTTGTGTAAAATGTCATATGTTTGCTAACAAACTGAACAGTGAAGAGAGAAGGCAAAGTCAGACCAACCAGCCACTACACGATGTAATGCCACTACTGTTTCCATTCAGTGTTAGTACTGAACCATACAGACCCATACAGTTAATGCTTAGCTAAAAAACACTGCTATAGTCAAGTCAAAGTCAAAACATGATAGGATAACAGTTCAGTTAGGATGTTTAGACTGGACCAGCACAATACATCCAATAGAAGTAAAAGAATCCATATCACTTCTCACAGATACCAGTCAATCATGACTGGAAAATAGATCAAAGAACTGCAACTGTGCAGGATTCTCAAAGTTTTCTGATTTATTCTGGTTCAGGTATGAGGTTTTTATGTGTTGTTCTCAGCATCTTATTGGAACCATATAAAACTCCAGGCTGCACTATTGACGTATTTCTAATTTTCTCTGTCATTACATTCAGTAGGTTAATTGAAAACTCTTTGTGTAAATTCTGAGAGGGCCAGATATTGGTTTCAAACTACCAGTGTATGTGCGCAGTAATCTAAGGGTTAAAAGTTTGTGTGGTAGACCGTGTACTCGCCTCTAATGCCACATAACAACAAAATCAAAGCCTTCTGACTGGATGGACTGGTTAGCTGCAGAAGCAGCAGCATGTTGTTACGTTCAAAGGCTGTTAAATCAAAGTGCATTTTCAACGGCAGGCATACACATGGAAGCAAACCCTCAGTGTATGTGTGTGTGTGTGTGTAAGCTGGGTATTAAAACTGAATTTATTCTTGCACTGTAATTGTCTGCACCTGTGAACCCTCCTATCAAACCATATCACACCTCAATAATGCAACATTAATGGTATGGTTTGATTTTCTATAATGTTTTCCAGGATGCAAAAAGTCTGACAGTTCACAATGAGATACAAAGGTTGTTTGTGCAACACGTGTGGTTGTACAACTCAGATCATTACTATTATTATTATTATTATTATCAGTTTTAGCAGCTTTGGGTTGCTCAGCTGAAAGTGGATGTTTGCTGGATATAATACTCTGATACAAGATAGAATCATAAATGATTAAAAAGTTCACATAGATAAACTTTTTAATGGTTGACCAACTGGTTCAAATGGGCACTGCATCATTCATTTACTGCTTCCAGCCACTGTAGAAATAAAACAGTCAAGCCTGCAACAGTTTACTTACTTGATCCACTGAGCCATACAAATGATATTATTATAGAAAAGACAAAATATTGGATAGATATTATCACATGTGGATCCAGGCCAGCAGAACATCATGAGAGTGAACAACTGACTTATATTTGTTAGACAGGATTCACCATCATCACTGCGCTTATGAAACACCTAATTTTCCTCAGTTCAAGTAAACCCGATTTTTACTGATTGACGTATCAGATCACTGCATATAAACACTTGTGAAATCATTGGTCCACCTCATAGTGTCCTGAGCTTGGCCTTGCGGGCAAAGTAAAGCGTTTAAGGCACAGGAATGGTTTGACAAATCCCACAGAGCTCAGAGATCAGTGCTCTTAGTTCTTTTAAAATTACATCCAAATAATCAGAGAGAGAGGCACTCCTCAAACCACATGCAGCTTCTGCCTCTTCTCTAAAACTGAGAAGAGTTAGTAGCAAATATTGTATGTAATGGTGCCCTCTATCAACACCAAAATGTTAAGATGACAACATTGCAAAAAGATCCACAGTTGTAGTAAAGACTTACTTCCTTTCTGAACAACAGGATCGTAGGACTAACATGGCTGCCACTAAAAACCACAGAGGTCAGACCCTTTTGATTATTGGCTCTTATCAGAAGCTACTCACCCTCCAATCTGGCCAAACTACAGGTAAGTGTTTAGTTACTCATCAGCCTGCTTGAATCATTGGAAAGAAGTTTTACATTGAAATGAAAATAATATTTGGCAACAGTAACAGGAAAAAGTCATGGCTTGTACTTGTTGGTAACATTAAAAATTAAAAATCTGTGGATCTAAATCTGTAGATTGGAACATTTACCCACAAACTGTGGAGGTAAAATATATTAAAAACAAATTATATTTGTTAGCAAACTAGTATGTGATATTTACACCACTGGTGACAAAACTGATAAAGTAAAACTAAGTAATTTATCTGAGCTACTCTATAAAACAGTCATAGTGATGACTGGCAAAAAAGCTTCAGATAAAAAACATGTTTACTTATTTAAGCCAATCCAACTGTTTGAATTACAAACAGGTTTAGAGTTTAAAACCAAAGAGGCTTTCAAGTTTTATGTTTTAGAAAAACTTTGGTGCAGCAACTATGGCCTTTTCCCAAATCAATAAACAATGCTCTAATGTGAGCTCAGTCTAAATGTAAAAGACCTGCTATCCAGACTCCACACAGGTTCTCTGTGCTCAGTTTGTAGCTTGATCAACGTCCTCCACCTTTGTGGTTCAGACATCCCCTTCTCTAACTTTTACAATTCTGATGTCCTCACATCCCATCATGTATGTAATACTTATGTCATTGATTTGACATATGAGGTTGACATCCCACTGTGATTGTCAGTGTTCTTCTGCATTCAGATGAAAAACAGCCACATACCATATAACCGCTGCGTTCATGATCTGATTTTAGTCTGGTACCTTTGTTGTACTTCATACTTTCTCTCTCGCTCCCTGTGTTTCCTGTCTGCCTCTGTGCTATCAACTGTCAAACAAAGAAAGGAACCCCTCAAAAAAACAAAAAAAATCAAAAATCAAAATAAAACAAACAAACAAAAATTTGTTTATAAGCTGAAAAGCTGTGTAGTACATCCTAAATTGTTAAAGTTGGAAATTTTAAAATGGTGCAAACATAGCCAGGCACCTCGGACATTCTTGCAACTATTCAATATTAGGTCACCAAATGCTGTTATTTTTTTATACAGTATGTTCGATATGTAACATTTTATTGTCATTCAGCAAATTTTAACTACTACATGACAACTTGGCTTTTTTTCCCAGATATGAGTGAGCTTTGGTTGACAGACACCCAGTAAATGCAGTTTTGGACAAGTCATGCACTATATGTTCTTCTTGTTCTTTGTTTCACTGTTGGGACGAGGGTGGAGAGGTGAGAAAGGTGTCCCGTTGTCAACAATCCACTGGAGTGTTGTTGAGCAAGGCTTTTACTCCAGCCTCCCTGTAGAGGGGTCACCATGTCCCTGCTGGGGTCACAAAGTACCACATTCTTGCTATTACCTAATTTGTGAATAGAAACAGTTCATTTGGTCAAGAAACTCTGGTCTCAGTACTGATGCCATCAGTGACAGCAAATGGAAAGGCCTTGGAAGGATTTTTAAAGGCCATCGTCTTTCTACTTGAGGTGTTCAATGATTGAGATATCTCCTCTCTCTGGGTCCAAACCGTTCATGAACAAGCTGCCGTTTCTGGCCAGAGGTGTCGTCAAGCCCTGCAGCCCGGCCTCCTTCTCGTTCTTGTCCCGTTCGTCATTGAAATTGACCGACACAGTCCTCTTGGGCATTGCGACTTCAGGGGCAGGGCTGAATCCCAGGTCTGTGGAAAGTTTGCGTTTAATTGACGCTGCACGCTGGAACTTATCATAGATCTCAACACTAACACGCCGACGAGTTTCTTTAAATTCTGCTGAGACGTTGGCTGTCCACTCCGCAGCATGAGCACGGATCTCTCCTACCTGCAAGAAGACAGAGAGACAGATAGATGTAAGCATACAGGACAGATGGATGAAAGTGTAGAGCAAACCAATCCTGTTTTAATGACAGTGTCAGTTCAAGTTATAATATGTAACATTTACTATGTCATAAGTTTTGTTGAGTCGTGTGCTTAAAGTATCACACGTTTCCATCTGTTTTCAAACCTAGAGGAATCTGTAATTTTAATCAAGGTAGCGGTGTCTTTCATTTGATCGCCTGTAAATGGTGTCATATCCCATTTGCACGTGTCAGCTTTGTGGTTGTCGTCCAAAAGGGGTCAGAATTAACCAAGAGAAGCTGACTGCAATAATGGCAACAGTGGCCAAGACATTAACTCTCATGAGCCCACATTACTTCACTACATACCCAAACTCTGTCTTTTATTATCGTTTTGAATGAGAGACCCAAAGCGGCAGAAGATTATATATTGTGTATTTAAATGGCTAAAATAAACACTGATATAAAGAGGAGAGAATATTGTGTAATGGCATTAAGAAATAACATTTAAAGGTCTTTATGGTGAATTTTGTATGAACATAAAATTACAGTGTAACATAATATTACACTGTTTGTGTCACTGCATTTCTAGGCACCTTCTGGTCAGCTCTTGGTTTCCATTCAATTCACTACAATATTCAAATCAACATGCAAAGACCCAAAGACTTGAACCTTTGTTGAAGTTTTCTTCACTTTCTACTTTCATTCAAACTGTGACTGCTCTGAAAACTCTTCTTGTTGGTGCATTCAAGGGCACTCCAATATCCAAGACTTGCCGAGTCTATGACCAAGTCACATTATCTTTAAGTCTTCTCTGATATCCATCCCATTTTGTACAAGCTGATAAATGCTATAATGTATAAATCAATGGTTTAGTCCTTTAATGATCTACTATAAACATAATTTATAAACATAGTTTTTATAGTCCCCTTTGTGAATGAAACAGAGCAAGAGAAGTTGAGAGTGACAATGTTACTGATCAGGAAGTCAACTCAGTTACTTTAAATCAATGTATCTGCAGCTAGATAGGACTGCACAGAGTATTAACCAACCATGGAAGATGTGGCTCACACACATACACAGCTGAACACATTTTTAAATATCAAAGTAGCAATGATGTATGTATATTTCTGGTGGAACAGAGCATGATGTTACAGCAGAGACATGTGGAAGTGGAAATATTTGAATGTTAAAAATGAACTCAACTAAATAGAGTTGTATTCTCCAAGAACAGAGTGTGCTGGCACACTGAGTCTAATTTAATTCTGTCTGCACATCTCAATTTGAATTAATTAAACACCTCATTATCTGTCCATCTTCAGAAACCCCCAGAATCTGATAAGAGTGTTACTCTGCAACACCACATAGACAGAAAAAAAAAAGAAATGGCAGACTCAGGTGGAGCGCTGTGCCGACATCTTTGTTTAACCAGGATATTTACGTGCCTTTACGGGACGCTAACATGCTTCACTTTTGTCCTAATATCTCATCAGAAGCTAATGGAGCAGTCATATAGCCATTCAGTATCACTTCCAGCCAAAATGAACCCTGTGCACACACCTTAAATAATGTCTCTTTTTCTAACTCTGTCACAGTGCCTGATGATAATAACACACACACACACACAGACACACACTGGAAACAAGTGAATTTATTTGTGCAGCCTGTGTTATATTTAGTGCTCAGACAGTTGTAGATAAGGACATCATCAAATATTGTCCAGATAATCTCTCTCTCTCTCTCTCTGGATATGTACACAGTAATAGCCTAAGACTATGTGTTTGGATGGCGGACAGTAAATTAGATTAGAAAACAGTCTTATCATTGAAATGACATTAAGCGGAGGGCAAAAGTTCAGGCGGGGACATGGCACTGTAAACGAGTAGCACGTATAACCTGTGTCACTGCGCTGAAGGAAAGAGACAAAGAGATATAGAGGGTGGAAACATACTGTATACACCAACAGTTGAACAGAGAGAGACATTCAGAGAGACAAATAACAGTGCTACTGAATGAAGCAACCTGTCTCATACCTCTTCTTTCGTCCTCTTGGAGATGACTCTTAGCCAGTCTCCTATCATGCTGAGGATGGCAGCAAAGTAGGCCAGTCCCACCAGAATCCAGAACCATACAACTGGTTTATAGTAATCCAAGTACTCGATTTCTGACCCACCTAGTCACAGAGAGAAAGAGATGTTGAGTTTTTCAACACCTGGAATAACAGATCTGTACAATACAAAGACATAGAGCAGTGTTAAAGTGTCTGTACCTGCTACAAAGTCCCCAAATCCAATGGTAGTCAGGGTGATGACCACGAAGTAAAGGGACTCGAGCGCAGACCAACCCTCGATGTATTTAAAGATGGCTGCTGGGAGCGCCACAAACAGCAGGCAGCCAAACAACACAAACAGCAGGGTAGAGATCACCCGGATCTTTGTCTGACTGATGTCCCAGTGCTGCAGGGGAGACAGCAAGAGCAAGAGAGAAAGAGAGAGAGACAGCGAGAGAGAGAGAGAGACAGCGAGAGAAAGAGAGAGAGGCAGAGAAAATGAGCAATATAACACTGAATTTCAACTCTGCAACAGGTACATCTGATCTGTTTGGTCTGTTTGTGATCACTGCAAACATACATGAAACTTCTCATTGATTTAGTGTTTAGGGTATCTAAGGAACAAATACTGTTATTATTACAGTTCATTGTGCGGGGGACATGAGTGTGTGAAACAAATCCATTGAACAGTTGTGGAGACATTTCACTCAAAACCAAATGTCACACTCATGGTGGTGCTGAAGGATTCAACCTCTGGGGACAATGGATGTCTGCACCAAATTTCATGACAATCCATCCAGTAGTTGTTGAGATATTTCAATCTCATGGTTCTCGTGACTGACCAACAATAACACATACAGCAGATTGTTGAAGAGAAAACTGTTTTTGAAGTGAAATGGTCAAACAGCCAGATGCTGTTAGTAGTAATGGCATTATCCTGTAAATTGGTCCTTTGGGTACAGTAGAAAAGAAAAGCCATTCACAGTATTCACTGAGGATAATGCTGCACCCTCACACAATTTGCACAGAGCAATAAGGCTTTCACAAACACACTTATACAATGAACTTTTGTCCCCTGTCCTCAGCCTCAATCATAATATTCATTACTGTGTCCCTCAGGTGCTCTGAGAGCAGCAGAAGGAGGAAATCATTCTCAATTACACTTTCTGGATTCAGATTTCTGCTTCATCTCATTCAAGACTAGAAAGTAAACTATTCACAACAACAACCTAAACTTTAAAAACTTGAACACAAACTGCTTGAACTCTGTTTCTCTTATTTGGCATCTGCAGGGCTGTTACAGCACATTAATGATGATGTCAATGATGATGTCACATAGACAGTCTCATAAAAAAAAATCTGACAATATGATAAATAATTGAACCAACATGAAACTTTACTGTTTAACAGATGCAATGTAATCTGCTTTTCATTCAGGCAGTTTAAGCATTTTAATAAGTGTGGATCCCAGAAAGAGAGAATTGATTTACTCAGTTTAATTTCTGGCGTCAGCTGCTTAATGACCGACCTTCTGTAGCTTCACATCTGGATTCAGCTTTTAATCAAACCAGGCAAACAACAGCAGTTTAGACTTAAATCAACCCCTGGTGTATAGAAATCCACTCAGTATGCCACTCAGCTGGAGAATGACTCATCAAAATGTAAATGAAGGGCAAATGTTTTGTTCACACAGCATCTAAAGTGAGCAGGCACATGGACCATTTAAACACACATAGCACACATACAGTAGCTACATACTGTTAGCTCTAGGCTGCATTTACAATGTAAATCTTTACTGTTTAGTGCCCAATAATTTCCGACATGGTTGTCTAATCTCAGCCATTATTATTTAAAAGGCCATGAATACATAAAATTAATGAAACAAAGGGTTAAAAATCAAGCTGACCTTGTTACTGAAAAGTTTATCATCAAGGTTTAATTCCCTCTTGGGTAACTCATGCTAAAGAGGTTCCTTTAAAAATAAACAAGGACAAGGACACATCTCTGAGGTGGGAAGTCTAACAAACCCAGAGAGATACAGTGCCTGAACTGGCTCAGCCATTTTTACTCAAGCTACTACCGGTTTATGGAAAACATGCTCACTGAAGGATGATCTATACCATGAAACGACAGAAATTTGTCAATAGGTTTTTCGAAGTCTAAAATCAAAATATCTGTGGATATATTAGACTAATGTCAGCTACGCTGTATATTAATTAGCAGGAATTCTGTGCTGAAGCTCTACATTTCATATTTAATGCATTTATCTATGAATAATTCCAGAAAATTAACTATATGACAATTTATCATAATATCAAGTTCCACATACTGCAATATAGGTCACACAGTCTTACCACATGTTTTGATTAAATCAGTGAATGGTACCGTAGTTAAAACAGATGTAGGTGTTATATAAATATGAACTAAAAGAGCTGGTGTGGGTAAGGATGTTGTCAGAGTGCTTTAGTGTGAATTATTCATGTTTGCCTATATAAAGTTGCTGGCTGCAGTCCATAAACTTGTTTGAACTCTCCTGTGTGTGTTTGAGAAATAACTGTAGGTGCATTTTCACCTGTACCTGTGTGTATGTTTTGGGTTCATGTGACTGTGTACATTTCTCCAGACTCACCACAAACATTTTCTCCACTCTGGCAATGCCTTTGCCGAATATGGTGCCGAGCTGATCTCCTACACCAGCCAAGAGAAAGCCGAACAGAGGGATCCCTAGCAACGCATAGACGATACAGAATATTCTTCCGCCTTCTGTGTGAGGAGAGATGTTCCCAAAACCTGATGAAAAAGGACAGAGAGAAGCTGAGACAGGGAAATCTCTCACCAGTGATCCTATAGTATGAATACTAGGACAGTGGACATTTGGCCTATTGTGGTGCCATAATGTTTGTTCCCAACTCTGCACATTAACATTAAATACACAATGTGGGATCCTGCTAAATGGATTTTCACAATTTATAGGAGTGTTCCAGTGTTTCATTGCTCTATTCATTATTTTGTAGTGATTGAGACAAACAGTGTGTTCAAATACAGTTTTTCTCCCAAATGCCAATGTTTATTTTCTAACACAGAGAGAGAACAAAGAGGGAATTTACATCAATCAATAACATATTTTTCAGATTAAATATATTTTTGTAAATCAATTTATATTTCATTTCCTAGTTTGTGATGTTTTCCATTTCTGTTCAAGAAATGAAAAGTGTGATGAACACACACATGTACATGCATGTACAGTGTAAATGTATGGCCATGGGGATGATAATGTGAACAAGTTTGATTATATCCAGGAAGCAGATGTAGAATCAATGACAAAAGAAACTCCTCCACTTTCCACAGAGCAGTAAATCATGTTACATAACTGACCACAGCTCCAATCAAAAGACTGTGCACACAAATATACACGTAACATAACACACTTACAAGGAAATTGCCATGATTTAAATTCATACCCCAATTAACAATGACACATCAGACAAATACACATTAACATCAGAAAATGCTATGTTAGTTGTTTTTTTTAATATTTAATATTTAATTTAATAATCGCTTCCTCTGATGGGCTACACATAGAAATGGTCTGTGTCTGTGTCTGTGTGTGTAGCCTACCAATGGTTGTGATGACAGTCCCAGCAAAGAAAAAGGCAGAGTTCAGGTCCCACAGGCTGCTGTGGTTGGTCAGTGTCCCCGCAGGGTTCACTCCTGAACGGATCGCAGACACCACTTGCTGGAAGGAGAGAAAGAGAGAGATTTGTGTTCAATACAGCTGTTATCAAAGAGACACCGTCCTTGTGGTAAAAAAAAAACATATTGTTACTCTCTTGCTACTATTAATAATATTATCACGTCATGTCATTTAAGCAGATGACTTAAAGATGTAAAGATAAGATGAAAGATACTGGATCTGAACTGGGAACAGGAATAACAATAGTCTAACAGCAGGAATAAACTTTCTATGTTTCAACAACTTCCACTCCTTTTAAGTGAAGCTGTAGGAACTGTCCATGGTGCTGAAGCTGCTGCAGCTATGCATGCTCAATTACAACTGTGTGTGTGATAGGAGATACTGTAAGTTGACACACATGGACAATACAGCTCTTTATTTTTTATCTTTACACCTTTGGTAAAGGCAAGGCCAGTCTCACCTTCACCAGCTCCTCCAGCTGGCTCTGGTTCACACAGGAGTGTCTGGACAGGAACTCCAGCTTCTGGGACAGGATGGCCAAACGCTGGGCACTGGAAGAGAGAGAGAGAAGACAGAAAAGTGATGGAGGCTGAGAAACATTTTTGAAGTTGTTTAATCACACCAAATTGTATATGTTGCTCTATAACCAACACAATGGGTCTATATATAGCACCAGAGTTATTCCATATATCTGGGTGTCATCTGCATAGCTGTGGTTTAAAATCTTATTGTCCTGTAGGATTTTGGCCAAAAGCACACAAGGACTTAATTATAGAGGCCAAATAATTGAACCCTGTTATAGTCATCCACCCAGATTAATGTTCACCAGTTGCAACAACATAGCCACTGCCTTCTAGATACAACTTGAGACAACACAGTTCTGTACCAGAGTCAGTGATCAACAGTGCTGAAGACAAACATCATTTAGTAGCCTCATTGTATGGGTCTCAGGTTTAGAAGTTGAAAATTGCCTTTAAAAATCAATTTGCATTGAAAATAAAGACAAATTTCTTAGTATTTTCACAATAAAAGAAAGTTTCAAAATACGTCAGTAATGATTTAGTGTGAAAGGATCAACACTGTACTTTTTAGAAGGGGCTTAAAACCTGCAGTTTTCAGTGGCACTGAAGAAATGCCTGGTAGGAGTGAGCAATTTACAGCTAGTAGACAGAATAACCATAGTAGGAGTATGCTTGCTAAATGAATGGGTAGATGGGCAAGTGGCTTTTCTGGCAGAGAGTCAGACAGACAGTGGACATATTTAACCTGCCTACCTCTCGTGAGGCTGCTCCAGGGATCTGAAGACTGCTGCTCCCATCACCAGGTACAGAACCACCAAAAGAAAGATGGCGGTCACCGTCTTCCATTTCATCACTGTGGCAACCACCTACAACACTTCAACTGATCAATCAACCCACATTCACATGTCCTGAATTAACCTATGATCACACCAAAAGCCCGTTTTACAGAGCCTTTGTATGAGCCATTGTGACAAAAATAATTACTTTTAAAGTCTGGACTTCTTTCTTTTCTCTCTCACCTCACTCTCCTCCCGGGGAGTCAGTGTGATTGGCTTTGTGGAGAAGGAGAGGCGGGGCTTGGTGTTGTGAGTGGCGGATTTAGGGTCCAATAAGTCTGGAGCTGCCACTGTCAGGTGAAATAAGGAAAAAAATGCCAATGAATCATTTTTTCCCCCCACACTTCTTTCCCCTCCCTGTCTCTTCTACCTTGCTCCAGTCAACACATTTAGCTGTTAATTTTAGAAGTCCTTATAAATAAATCAGCAACAAGTCCTTTAAACGGCCTTTAAATCCAAACACTGCTGAAAGCATGAATCAAGCATGAGCGTTTAGTCCTCGGGCTTTTTGCTCCTGTTCATGCTGCTGTGCTTGGGTGTGTAATAATGTGTGTGTCTCCTTTTATAAGACACAGTCCGTAGTTGAGAATAAAAGGTATGCTGAGAGCAAGAAGAAAGAGGGGCATGAAAGCAAGGCTGAATATAGAACACCAAGTTTACTGATCTCTCTGGTGAGACGGAGAGGGAAAAAGAAGGTGCCAATGTCTTTGTTGTTTGTGAATGAAAAGCTTTTATGTATTTACTCCTTTTCAGTGGGTTAATGAGTGTGTAGAAGGTGTGTTGCAAATTACATTCAACTGTGAAACTTTTGTACACCAAATCGGGTGCCTAGCTTTTAGACCTGTCAATCAGTTTGGGATCTATTGTTCAATTGAAGTGTAATTTGTGTGAAGTTAAGGAGAAAAACAAGAGCGATTAGAGTGAAGACAACAGCAGTGTGATAACTACTCTGAGTTTTTCGGCACACAACATAGGACCTTTTGTATTTAAAGATCTGTTTACATGAGGGTTTTATTTCCGTATTTTATGTATCTTATTTATTGAAATTAAATAGGTAGAGGAGGAGGAGGTGATATGTATTAGGATATTACCCTGTGATATGAGGTATACTAATTCTGCAACAGCATCATATTTTAATTATTCTGTCTTCACTGTTTTCTTATTCAGTAATCCTAAAATCACAAATAAGAACAGACTGTACTTGAATAGCAGACATGACAGTTTTACCACTAAGACATCATATTAATGTGATCTCAAACATAAAAGCCAAATACTGCCGGAGACCAATTAAGTACTTTGGAAATTTGAATAAATATTATGATATAACATTTTTCACCATATTGTACTGCCCCAGCCTCAGTATGAATATGCGTGTCTATGTGTGAGTGTGTGCATGAGATGACTGAACAGAGGGATGAATGGAGGGCAAGAGAGAAAAGAGCAGCAGAGAGGAGGAGAGGATATGGGAGGTGGAGTGTGTTCAGGATGACTCAGACTGGAGAGAAAATTACTAAAAGTTATTCATCTTTTACGCCGAGGATACATCATCTCCATAAGTAAGAACATTTAATCAATAGACAGGGTATCAATTAAACTGAACTGTACAATTGTACATAACATATATGCTCTTCAAATGAACATTAGAATCACAGTCCACAGTATCTTCACATTGCCATTCAACAAGCACAAACTGAGAGAAATGACAAATGAAACAAAAACAAAGCCTTTTTCTTTCAAAGATCGAGTCTTTTTACTGAAGTATATTAGGCTGAAAATAAAAAAAGGTCAAACGTTCTCTGGCTGATTACTTTCCACATACAGGTTTGTCCAAATCATATACACTATGTGTTTAGAAGCACCTCAATGGTCTAAAAACATTTCTCTCCAACTGCCCCTGTTCTCCTGATCATCAGTACAGTCCGTCACTCCTTCATCATTACATGATATTCTGTAAATGATGGGATGAGGATGCCTAGCTGCTGAAATATTTCAAATACTGTGAAATATCAGAATAAAAGAGTAACCCGCACCCTAGATTTTTTAGCTGCTTTAGAGAAACATTTTTGTGGGTTCATCTTCATCTCTCCTTCTTCTCTGGGTGGAAAAGTGGAGCCAGTCTTACATGGACATGGAGCCTCAGTGTTATTTTTTACTGAAACATGTGTTATAACTATTATGTTGAAATAGATCAGATGACATATGAACCATTTGATTATTCTAAAAATAATGCAGCCAGCCTGAGGTGTGAACAGTGGTGATTTAAAACTTATTCACAAACCAAAAAGTTTTGTCTCTCTCTCTCGTTGCAACCCTGTCTCCTACAAATAACGACTACATATTACTAAGTCTCACTTACTCCTTGTTGTTGCCTATCCGATGCCCTCCGCTCTCCTCTTCTCCTCATCCGACGCTCTCACTGCGCTTAGGGGAATCTTTCCTCCTCTGCGTGTCTCCTCCCTGCGGTGCTGAAGCGGGGGAAAGATCAGGCTCTCCGTTTTTCTTTTGCTCCTCTCCTCTACTTTGACCGCTGATCGGACAGTGATGCTGCGCTGAGGTACTTTCTATTGTCTCCACATGTCACGAACAAAGAGATTTCTCTGGTCTTCCTCCTCGCCCTTCTCTTCCAGCTCTCCAGCGCTCACTCCGCTCCGTTTGCGCTCTGGGTTTTTGAGCGCACCGGTGCAGCGGTGGGATATCACCGAGAGGGAGGAGGGGGTGGAGATAACAGGAGGGAAGGGGTGGAGGTGCAGGGCGTAGGGCGGTGGTTCCCAGATCAGGGAACCAACGGAGGACTTTCACAGAGTCTGAGGCGTCGCTATCTAAATCTGTAGTAATTTGACTGCATGTTTATTCACTAGAGGTGAGTTTATTTAAGTGACCATGTGGTCATGGGTGCCTCTCTCTCATTTTATCGCCCAAATGCACCTGCATGTCAAAGTAGGGGAAAACCTGAGACAAAACTATCCTCAAAGTGTCGTTGTTTTATTTCACATAAGGTATTATGATATTAAACATTCTTGGTGTAGAGAGAGAGAGAGAGAGAGAGAGAGAGAGAGAGAGAGAGGTTAGATGCAGTTGCTCCCAACCTTTTTGGCCTGTGACACCTCAATGATTGTGACGCGTCTATTCTTGCCACGCCTTGACATGGGCTGCATAAACTGTGAATTAGAGCTGTCATGAAATCAGATTTTCACTAACCTGCACATTATCGTGGCCAAAAGAATTCAGTACTATAGATATCACAATATCTATAGAAAATTTGAAAAAGAAATAAAGGTATCAGTCATATTCATCTTTAACTTTGTTTATTGTGTGTTTTGTCAAAAGAATTAGACTCAAATATAGATGGAGGTGGAGAGAGTCCGTTTTCTGTACAAAAACATACAAAAAAATTACACTTAAAAAGAAAAAAATCAGTTCTTGTCAGTACTTACAGTTTATATCACAAGACCTCTATTGTGAACAGTTTCACTAAAGGGTGAGTTTTCTTCCAACACATCTCAGATCGTTTCATTTGAATAATTAATGGTTAAAACTATCAATATTTTCGACTAGAATGGCTACAAAAAAATGTAATTTGTGCAGCAGAACTTTGCTTTCTCTCCTTTTAGTCATTCCCCTTAGATTTATCTTGTGATGGTTGCTACACTACCAGACTGGTTAGGACCTCAGATATGTAGTATTCGATTTGTAGATGGGAATGGAAATATTGTCGCTGTGCTTTCCACTGGAAAACAAAAATAACCCACAGATGGTCCAGTGTGTTTATACTGTAGCACAAGACCCAACAGAGATGTTCTCTTAATGTTTAACCAGAATAGGTGCTATAAACTCACTGAGTGAACACAAAGCCGGTCCTTTATCACACTCACTCGCAGAGGCAAGATATCTTAATTGCTCAAGGACAATGACCCATATTGCCATGTTCACAACTTCAATGCAGACCTCTTATTTTATGTTTTCATCACTTCCAGACATGAAGAGAAGAGAGAAAGTTGTTAAAAGACATATAAACATCACTGAAAGAAAAACAGCCAGTTATTTAATCAGTCAACCACTCAGTCAACAGTCACTCAGCTCAGATGTTCATAGTCTCACACACATGCATGGTTGTTTCTATTAAACAAACACATGTACAGAGGAGATGAGCACTGAATGACAGGTGTCTGAGTCCAGTGAGGTGATCAACTATGCAGAAGTTTATATACATTTAAATGGAGAATATAAATATTGACATGTGTCAGATGACTCAGTCTCCAGTCTGGTCTGCATCCTCTGATTGAACCTAAACTTGGGAACCTCCCGAGGTAAAGATCGTAGAGTGCTGTGTGTTAGTGATTGAAACAATCAAACGGATGAATCACAGTCCACTTTTCACAGACTGATTAATGCCATGGAGGTGTAGATCAAGGCAGGATTGAAATGGGGGTATACACTGCTGAGTGTGCAATAAAAATAGAAAATGTTTTTATAAATACTTAGATTGACATGCAACAAATATTCATACATGGTTTCTTGCAACTCGACTACCAGGATACTCCACAGTTGTTTTACACACATCATTTTCAGCGGCTTTCTGAGGGTCACCTTTCAAACTACTGAAAGAAAATGTTGCTTTTTATGAGCTGACAATCAATAATGAACCACGATCTAGTATCATCCATCTCTCATGCTCCATTAGTCTCTTTCTTTTTTCTCTCCCTCTTCCCTCTCTCTGTCTCTCGGCCGCTGATGAGAAATTAAGTTGTTTAAATGTTTATGTCTCCACCTCATGACTCCAACATCTAAACATTAATTACACGCCTATTTGTACAGCTAAAGATAGATACTGTGTGTGTGACTTTCAGCACCTGCCTGAGTGTGTGTGGGTGATGTGTATTTGTCTGTCACCGTATGCTGAGTGCTTATTAACATGAACATGTAGTCTTTGTGTATATGAGTGAATTAATGTGTGTGTGTGTGTGTGTGTGTGTGTGTGTGTGTGTGTGTGTGTGTGTGTGTGTGTGTGTGTGTCTCACCTCACCTGTCTGCTGCTTAGTGTAGGGAGACCTACAGACCAGACGGCTAAACGAGATATACCCTATTCTCTAACGGTGAAGTCTAAACTGAGTAATGCCTGAACATTTCAATAATGTTAATAATGATGCGTTCACTTGCTGACATACATACAGAAGTGCTTTTGAACAGTGATGTGATCAGAGAAAAAGTGAACTAAATATTTGAACTGAACGAAGTCAATTGAATCAGCAGAGTGACAGTAGAATGACATCCACCTCTACTATGCTGCAGCCACGGTGCTGCTAAATAGTCTGTTTCGAACGAATGGGGCAAACCATTAATTTGGACCATTGCTGTCATGGTACTTTATTCCATCTTCCCTCTCTTCAGCCTCATGGTGCACAACAAGCACTTGTTGAGTTCCTGTCAGGAAACTCACTGTTTCCATTTTAAGTTCCATTATTTCACATAAGATCATGTAAAGGACCATTCAAGTGTGTTTGCAAGTTTTAGCTGCTTTGATACAAAAATCTAAAGTCAGCAAAGAAGCAAGAATACTTGAAAAGGAGGCAAATAGAGGCAGGAGCACTGTGATGGTTATGCAGCTACAGAGCTACTTTCTGCATTAGTATTTTTGCTGGTTTGCCTCCTACAATGAAAACATCTTGTGCAGTTGAGCACACCTTGCTACAGTCTGACCATTACTGAATACAGCGTTAGAGCTTTAATCTGCTGTAATCCATCGCGGTGAACATCAAGTAGGCGGACATCACCTTCAGACATTAGGAGGGGAGTGAACATGCCCTGATGCCTACTCAAGGAGCACATCTTACCCAGAATGCATTGTACTCTTAGGTATTTCCTATGCACAGTGTATAGGATATACTCTAAAATAAAGTCTAAAATAAAACTCTCATAATTGGAAAAGTTCACTTAAATCTTCCAGTCATGCAGTGGATTCTGATTTATAACAGAAAATCAAGTTATAAGTGTAAACAAACACATCTAATGTTCAGGAACTTCATTTATTAAATCAATCACATGACATGCCTCACCTGTCCTCATCCTCCTAGTTTACTTAGAAACTGCTGCTCAATAAAAACAGTAAAAATGTTACTTTAGCTCTCATGTTCTGAAATGCAAATCTCTAATGTAAACTCACTGTCTTCATGATTACATTGTCTCATATTTTTAGTCCTCAAATTATTCAGTTGAAAATAGTTCATCAGTCTTTGCGGATTCAAATATGTAGTATGTAAATATTTCCATACCTTCCATTTGTCAGTTGATTTACAAGTCTACTCCACACATGGTGGTCCTCTGAGCAAAAAAAATAGTGATGACTAACACTGGATAGAAATATTATTTCAGTTGTGGTTTACGTGCCTGTGTGTCTGTGTATCCGTGAGTCGTATCTTGTGCTAATTTAGAAATTGATTGCTCAATGATTGCAGTCAGTCTGGTGTATGATAATCAATGGTGCTGATACTTAGTCACAGTCAATTTACACAGGAGTGACCAAAAATAGCACTCTCATTTCAGCTTATTTTCCCATCATTTATTATCACTGTTATGCAGTCTGTCTGAAGGGTAAAAATAATTCAAATGCAAATATTCTCCAGCTATGGAAGGAAATCTTGTTTCACTGAAATCTCATCTCACAGTTTCTACTCAGCCGATTTAAAAACAAGATGCTGTTGAAACAATTTTGGGGATCATGAAACCTGAGGTATCGTGGAGACCTTTAATTATGAAATGAACAAAGATGGAACAATGGTGATTTTTTAATAGTGTGCAGCTGTATTTATATCCATTTATCAACCACTGTTGTCCCTGAAACACACAGTGTCTATCTATGTACTCAGCCTAAAATAAAACTCTGATGACTTATACCTTCCAGTCATGAAATGGAATCTGATTTGTAGTTCATAATATTTTAATAAACTGACTATTTATTCAGCAGTTAAAGTTCAGTTTTTTTTCATGCTCATAACACACTGACAATGAAACTAAAGGGATGCAGATGGAAGTGAAAAAGTAAAATTGTTAAGTAAAGAGGAAAGCTCTACAGAGGCCTGACGTGAGAAGATATACTGTAGATACAGGAAGTAAAGATGACAATTTCACTCTATGGAAAACAAGTGTGATCCCTCCTGACCTTTTCTGTCATTACCATGACAACTTGACCATTTTAATTTCTACAACAGCTTCTGGTGAAGATTTATCCACCATTACGTTACTGCATCTGTACGTGACTTTATCTGTACATTGTTTTTATGTGTGGGTCATTACTTTGTGTGCGTGTATCCCTATACAGTACATGCATATAGTTTGTGGACATATATACATGTGTATGTGGGTGTATTTAAGCAGCACACTTGCTTTCTCAGGTGATTGGTCCCGACATCGTGGTGCCCCCTCAGATGCCTGTGGAGAAATGACCCTGGGTCCTCAGGACATCATGTCGTGGCTGGACACAAGCCTGCAATTAGACGCCCATGAAGCGGAACTGCCCTCTGTGTGTGTGTGTGTGTGTGTGTGTGTGTGTGTGTGTGTGTGTGTGTGTGTGTGTGTGTGTGTGCGTGTATGCATACAGTACGTGGTATGTATTGCCACTGTTAAAGAGAAACATCCCCCCAGTGTGAGTCTGACTTGGGTAGAAAAACTGCAATAGAAACTCTGTCAGTATATAACACTGTGTGTGTGCGTGTGTGTGTGTGTGTGTGTGTGAGGCCACTGTAATGGATTTAGTGCTTCCTCTGGTTTTCCAGTTGTAATGACCTGAATCCCATAGGAATTAGCTTATGGAATGTGACAGCAACTACTTCAAACAAACTCGTACTATAGAACATACTGTGTACATTGCAGGTGCAAAATGTTTGGCTCATGGGCCCCATACCCTGTCTCTAAAGTATCTAAGCTGTTTTAGATATCAGTGTTCAAATCAAGCTGTTTTTACCGCCTTCACTCCAGGTGAGTTTGAGCAACCTGGTGACGTGGTACGACTTGGTAGCAAACATTTTCTGATTGCTCCGAGTCCACAAGTTGAGGAAATCTTTGTTTGTTTTGGAGCATTGGAGTAGTAAAGCGACTTTCTTTTTTTTTTCCAGTTCAGTGTTTTGTTTACTACATCCATCCATCCAACATCCACGTTATACCAAATATGTACACAACTTCCCACGTTGAGAATGTGACCTGCGTCTGCGGCACTAGCGTCAGCAATGCTCCACTACTTCTCAACACTTTCTAATGTTGAGTAGGTTAGTAGTGACAGTTAAAATAGTTCCAGATTGTGCAGTAACAAAACTTTTTGTCGCAGCCTCAGATGAAGTTTTTATGAAGTGGAGATGGCTGTTGGTGTTGTTGTGGGAAGCCCGTGCAGTGAATATCAGTGTTAGGAGGGCATGTGAGCGGGAGCAGCGATGACCGTTAATCACGGTACATGTCTGTTGATATTATATTGGGGTACAGGGTTAAAAATAGCTCACATAGTTTTGACTGATGGGGCCACAGGATAGTGAAACCTAATCCTTGTTACATAACTGAATGGAGGCAGGGCTTCTGTATGGGACCTGTGTGTGTGTGTGTGTGTGTGTGTGTGTCTGCCAGTGTACGTGCTTGTGAGAGTATGCATGCGAATGCACTTGGGCTATGTTAAAGACAAACAGAGCCATGCACTTGCGTGACATGGTGCTGGGAGGTGGGAACAGCAGTTGGAAAATACCAGCAGGGAATTTTGTCAAATTTTAAGAAGGGAAAAAAACTCCCCCCAAAATATTCCTGTCTGGTGTATAGTACATGGGCAAATCAAGTATCTGTAACATGCCGTATCTCCAAATCAAATAACTGTCCGCCATATTAGAGAATCTGTGTGAGGGAGTCTTGCTCACCTGCACTTCCACAGGACACTGGAAGTTCATTTTGGGATGAAATGTTATTGTCGCAGGACGGTACAGTAGCTGTGACATTGCTATTCAAAACTATTAACCTATTAGCCTTAGAATATACAATATATTTTACCTTCTGACTAATAGGTTATAAAACATTGTTCTCCATCTTCCTTTCTAACTTTTTGTTTTTCTCACTCTCTTCATCCCCTCCTGTTTACTTTTACAGCTGTGTTTGTTTACTTCAGATATGGGTCACAACTGTCCGTCTGGCCCACACTTTCCCCCTCTGTTTGCCTCGCCAACTCTCTTCTGCGTGAAATGGGTAAAACTGACATTTTTTTGGTCATCAACCTACATCAAATAACCCATAATGACAAAGTGAAAACATGTGAGTAGAAGTTTTTGTACATTTATTGAACAAAAAAAGTCCCTCTGCTGGGGCACACCTGTGGCAAATTAAATTGAATGGACTGGACGTAGCATAGAAAGGCGCACACTTGTGTAGGCTATATAAGGTCCCGCGATTCATACTTCATATTAGGGCAAAAACCAAAGTTTGAAGTCCAAGGAACTTTATGTAGACCTCTGTAATGAAACTGCAGCGAGGCATAGATGAGGGCATTGGTATGAAACCATTTCTAAACCTCTGAGTGTTCCTCTGAGTACGGTGGCCTCAAGAATCCCGTGTGTGAATTCTTTCTGAAGTCACTGTGGTCCACTCAACTTTAACCTGATGATGCTGAAGCTCTGCTACTCTACATCGTGCTTGCTTTCGCCTCGGACAGCAAACAAACCTCTGCGACTGGAAACCACATCATCCCACAGCACGGTGCTATTGCATTTACTCTAGTGTTTCTATTCAACCATAGGAAACACACTCGGAGCAGCAGGAGACTTGTTTCAACAATATTCTGCGTGGTAAGAGCTGTAAGAACAACAGCGCTGCCTGACGATCCAATTTTCTGCATCACGTATCCGTCTCTCTATCTGTTTGGCTGCTGTGCGTGAGAGTGAAAAGTGTTGTCTAAATGAAATGCATTACCATCACACACACACACACACACACACACACACACACACACACACACACACACACACAGGTACTAGGCAGCAGCTCATGTTAACAATTACAGAGTAATCTCCCTTCCTGTAAGTGAGTGTCAGTAGGATGTTTATGTACCAACCGGCTGTGGAATAATGAGCCACCACAGTGCAAAGCCATTCAGTGAGTCACGCAGAAGAACAGAGATGTTTAAGTATATTTGTGCCCTTTTATGCGTGTCACTAGTTTTTGTGTGATTATAAAAGTACGATTGGTCTCTCCCAGTCATAGGTCCGGGCCTCAAAGTTTCCAGGGGATGGTCAAATACTTTCCTCCTTGACCTTTATATGTGTGTGCAACGGCATATGGTTGAGTGTGTTTTGTCTTCAGACTGTTTCTTCCCATATTCAGCAGTTGTAGCTCCACTCACTCTGACTGACTTTATGAGTTTCATGTGAATAGGCTTCAAAATCTTAGTATTTCATTTCTATGCATGTGTGAGTTTGTCAGTGTTACAATCATGCTGTCAGTCACTGTTCCAGGATGAAAAGTTCAGAACATCTAAACTAAAAACGGTATACATAAATACTGTCTCAGAAAATCTGACTTGGAAAATACTAAATGCATCTTGCAGAGTATTTCTGCACCATTTGGTGCAGCCCTAATACAAAAACTGTACATGCAGTCGGTGAAGAAATGCTGACATAAAACGCAAATAACTAAATAAAGCGATTCAAATGACACATACCAGAATATTGTTATGAGGTTGATTGAAGTGTGCTAGTAAAGACCGATCTGAGCCATTACTGCTGAGGAGTCACAGGTTGACCACCAAAGTTGCTTTCCCGAGCATGGTCTTATTTTTATTATATTTTTTTTATCATTTTATAGTATTATTCCGCTACATGCATCGAATTTGAAAAGTCAATTTCAGGTGGACTTCAGTTGCCCCGTTGACCACAGTCAGTGAAACCCACAATTTAAGAATTAAAACACTTTCCTACTTTAACAGTAACCTGAGGTGATGTGGGAGCAGGACAGGTTGATACTGTCCTTCAACCACACAGCTCAAGCCTCAAAAAGACAGATTTCTCCTTTGGGACCAATGACTATCCCAAAATGATGTGATCAGGAAAGGGCTCAATGACACTGCTCTGCAGTTTGAACTGACCTCCTGTAAACTCATACAGACTGACCAATGTGGATGTGAAAAAGAATGTTTGTTTGTGGGTAATAGTAGTAGAGTAAACCTACAGTTCAGATACATGAACACACACACTCATTCACAGTACAGTACTGTGTGTGTGTGTGTGTGTGTGTGTAACCACCGTGCTGCTGTGTTGCCACCTCAATAGAGTTTTTCTATTTTTAGAAATTTGAGTGTAAGGTCTGGCATTACTTCAGAGGTTGAGGGAGACAGAGACATGAGGGAGGAAGGCAGATGGGAAACAGATAAAAAGAGACAACTGAGCAGAGTGAGGTGATGTGGGAATGATGGAGGAATAAAACACTGCCTCTAAACAGAGACGCCTACCCTGGCGTAATAATATAGTTGTGCAGCACATCAAATCCAATTTTTCTCTATTTCCATCCATTTCATAATTTATACCTTCCCATTAAATAGTAGTAAAGTAGTAGTAAAATAGACAAATAGTATGTAATTCCACTATGTATAAAGCTACTATACACTATGCACATACATTTTTTAAAATGTTGCACAATCTTTCCCTTTAATAATAAACAACCATTTTTGGATGTTGAATTTTGAATAAAGGTTTTCCCTAAGATAAAAGACACAAACCTGTGTATTGACTGTAACACACAGTTCAGAACCCACACTGCCTGCTGGTCCGGCATTTGGAGACCAGCAGCAGGGGTGTGAAACATTTTCCCTTTGGGACCAATGAAAGATCTCAAATGTGTCATGTCAAATGAACATTCATCAGTGCTATGTGAGTCACAGAAAACAGATCACACTCCCTGGGAGCCAGTAGAAGATCAGCATGATAATTAATTTGCACGGCTATGACATAATATTAACTTACCTTGACCTGGTGTGTGTGTGTGTGTGTGTGTGTGTGTGTGTGTGTGTGTGTGTGTGTGTGTGTGTGTGTAATGTACCTGACCTCCCTCTGAAAAATAAGTTTAGAAATTTGTAATTATTTGATTTAAATTTACTTTGAATTATAGGGTCATTTAATAAAAGACAACAAATACTTACTGAAACAGGAAACAAAATAAAAGCCTCTTATCTATAATTTGAGTTTTGCCAGACTCCATTAATGATGTGACATTTATGATATTTTTGCAGATACAGTTATGACATAATTAGAACATTATAAACCTAATCTTCTTATTCATAATGTTCTGCAGATGTGAGTATGATGCCTTGAGAGGCGATTCAAACGAAGAGTTGCTGGGACATCTTGTGGTGAAATATCTGCAGTACAGTGCTTACTTCTGACTTTTACCCCATCTTGCTTTGTGTGTCTGTGTGTGTATTTACTGGATTAAACACACTTAGATGTAAACACCATGAGTTTTCCAATTTGACACAATTATTTGCAGAGTTGAATCTGATATCTCACTTGATGTGGTCCAGGAACCACTAAATGTTATTTTGGTCAATCTACTGTAACCACTAGATATGAGGAGATGGGTTAGATGCCAATAAAATTGTAATAGATCAATATCTAAAATCTAGGCTCCATGAGGAAGATGATAAGCAAAACACAACCACTGCGCTTTGCAATAGTTTTTGTTTTCACAGAATACAAAAACAACATTCATGTGAGTATGGGCTTAATAACAAAGCAAGGCCTTTAAAATAAAACAAATTAACTCAAAATGTCCCTTAGTTCAGAGCTCTGTTCGATTCACACATTGAAATAAAAAAAACAAAGTAACTTCTGTACCCGGGTATTTAAATTCCTGAGCTCAATGTTTTTAAGTCCTTACTTATTTCCTCTTCTATTGTATAGCTGGATCCTTTCTTGAGGGAAATCTGAGTTTAGTTCAGTCAAGTCAAAAGTAGTTTTTTCAGTCAGTTGACTATGAGTCTTTTTTTTTCTCTTTTACTTCATTTAGGGGCGCAATGTTTCTATTGTGATAGATCTTATCTGGAATCCGAGTGGAGAAGCTGGTGCATCCAAATCCACGAGTTGCTCCTTTACTCCTCCAAGTGCAGCCATAGTGGTGAGTGGACCTCCAGGCTCGCTTCAACCCGACCATAAAAAACAACCAGCATACCAAACGTTATAACTTCAGTTAAAGTCAATTTTTTTTTTAGTATGAGGATGAATACCAGTATCTCATGGTTACCGTCTAACCTTTTATTGCTCACTCAAATTTTCACAAAACACAACATCACTATGACTAGAAAATACATTTCACAAGACAGCAGTTTATGCAAGCAATATTTCAAAACACAAAATCACACCTCTCAAACTCTACACTGAAGAGTTTTTTGTTTGTTTTTTTAAATCAACACAACACGTTTCTCTGATTGTTTTGTCCCGTTCACAATCCTGAAATCAGCGTGAGCTAACATCGCTTTTAAGCTAGCACTGAAAAAGAAAACACACTCACCAGAGATCGTTATAAACACATTAGATCGCGCTCCTCCTGAATCCTCTGGTAACACAACAGTTCTCGGATCAAGGTAACTCCCTGCTGGATAACTTCAACATTGAACTTAAAAGACATAACTTTTGTCACTACCGCTCAGGACTCGCTGTCTTCTTCGTCTCTCCCCCTCCCTTCCCTTCTCCTGACTAAGACGCTCCACGCAGGTGCTTTGCGCCACCTTTTGGACTTTTAGTCAAACTGCAACATAAATCTACCGCTTCATTAAACTGTTTAATGACCAAACTACACAGTTCTTTTCAGGAAACTTTCAAGAACTTAAACAAACTTAAAATAATGCACCTGTAAAATAAAGCATTACTGAATAAAGATGTTTATGGTTCTTTCATTAATTGGATCTACAGCCATAGATCCACTATTTTTAACCAGATGAGTCAAGAAGACTTGAGAGTAAAACACTTGAGTAGAATCTGTAATTTAAGTCAGCAAAAATATTTCATTCACTGGTTGTGAGTCTTAAGAATATATGTTGAGCTTTTGGTGGCTCTTGAAAGATCATAGTAATGGCAGTACTATATAAGAACAGCAAGTTAAGACGGCTCCTGCCTCTCCCACCAGTGTGCCTGTGGGTCTAGCAATGTGCTGGTATGTAGCTTCCACTACTGAGACTGAAAATAAAACACCCCTGAGCTGTAAAGGCCTGGAGCAGATTACAAGACTCCTCCCGGTCTACCGAAATCTGACTTGTCTGTGTGGACGTGGCGTGGCGGAAAACCCGGAGAGAGGAGCACAAAGAGAGGCGTCGTGCGCAAACTCACTGACACGACAGAGGCTCTGTTCTTCCACGTGGACCCTGTCATTGACCAAAACACACGCCGGTCTCCGTGGCAGCCCGGCGGTGGAGGTGAGGGTGGGCGCGTGTGCCGTCGCCGTTGCGCAGTGCAGACCGGGAGGCTCGAGCAGCAGGGCGGTGCGGGACAGAGGTGCTCACCAGATATGAACCTGTAAAAGCAAACCTGCCCGAGTTAAAGCTTTTTACTGTCCGCACATCCACCATGCTGACAGGTAGGTTATGACTCTGAATACAGATGTAGAGTATCAGGCTGGATTTATCAGCTGCAGCTTAGCCTTTCTGAGCTGTGTGTGCATGTTGTTTCAGTCCACAGAAATATTTCATCTATATACATCGTAATAAACGCATAGTCAGCAGGCTAAAACCGGTTGCTCTTTCAGGCTAAAATTCGTCATTCTTGCATTTGTTTTTTGTTGTAATTGGAAGCAGGAAGACGAACGGTCTATCAGAAACGACCAGTGTTTATTCTATCTGTGTCCAGGCTGTAATAATGCTGCAGTGGGCTGGTGTCAGCTGTGGGTCAGGTGGGGCTGTGTGAGCCGTGGTGTTAGCATCGCTGCACGTAGCTGGTTTATTATTCAGTGCGTTTCAGTTGGGATAAAGTAGCGCCAGGCCAATCCAGAGCTGCAAAGCGGTTTAGTACACAAATAAAACATCTGCTTGACTAAACTGACTGGAGATACATGGACATATTCACTGAACAAGTTGGACAATGTGGATCCTGAGCTGCAGGTAGATGCAGATGGTTTTCATTGATTTCCCCATAATGGACCATGGGGTCCATCATCCGTGTAACTTGTAAAGGCTGCAGCACTGTTATATTTATCCAGTGACTGATTTTTATTTGTAGGCAGTAGGTGTAACATGTAGATTGACCATTTGAAACAGCTAACAGTACAAGTGACTACTGGGTTTGCAGATACACAGAAGCCATGTGTAAATTCCACTTCGTACACATCCTGCAACCAAACCATCAAACACTACTATGTCCCTAACGTTAACTATGTGGAAATTTAATTAACATTATTTTCCAACCATGAAATATCTTGTGCCAACAATTCTGCCATGTGTGCGCATTTTGCTGAATTCTCTGATACTTTATTCAGTTATTGAAGACTGTTTGCAGGTAGATTCATGACATTGGCCTGTACAGATGTGATATGAGGCCATAACATGGCTGTGTGCTTGTAGGTGTGTTCATGGAGTCTCACCTGGGCAAGTTTGTCCCAAGTGTCCTATACCTGCTCCTGCTCATACACCTGTGCTTGGCTGCCCCAGGTCTACCAGGGACAGAAAGGTAAACCCACGTCCCTACTCACCCGACTTCATTCTCTCTTCTCTGTGTTTTTTCACATAACACCAAACATTTTTATTCTTTCAAGTAAATGTTCTTAATTAATTTTTTGTCATAAGTGATACATTTTTATTGTCATAAGAAGTGAATTTCCACAATAAACATGTCACCAAGAGCTGCAATATCAGAATGGCCAAGATTTGTAACACTGGATATTTCAAACAGTCCTTTTTTTAATGGCAAACAAACATATGCTTTATGTACAGGGGATACAGATCTATTGCCAGCAAAAGAAACAAACTATCTTTCACCTCTGTTGTAGTTGCTTAGTGTGAAATGTACAAATTAAATTAAAGTAAAAGAAAGGAGGCTTCTTGACGTATGTTTTATTTCAGTTTTTATTTGTTTATCCCACAGAGAGGAGACAGTAGATATCCAGCCGCCATCCATAGCACTACCCAATCCCTTTGGCACTGGAGAGGAGGACCGCAGGTGAGTAATGCAGACCACATCTAAATTTGTCCAACCTGCAGTCTGTTTTAGTGGACTTAGCAGCTACTGTCTGGTCACTCTGTGGACTTTGCCTGCTGTGTTGTGCTAATGATGTGGCCTGCACCATATACTGATAAGATTACACGTGCAATAACTCTGCTTCATGTTGCAACTATAAAATATGTTTCCCTTCACATCTCTGTTACTGTACAGTGGAATGTGCTGATAATTTATTCAGGGAACAGAGTGAGAGAAGTAACCACTTTGTGGACATAGTTCCACAGTATGTTGTAGCCACAATTGATTTCCTGATAAGATTAATTGATGTGTACACTGCTCTTTCATATTGTTCAGTTGAGTCTGTTGAGTGTGTGACCAGACATATGTTTGTCAGCTGTGCAGAATTGCAGCTGATGTGATCTGTACCTCCATCAACAAACAATGCACATGGATTCATAGGAGCCCCGTGTGCAGTGAATGGATAGAAAGGGCATTTTTGAATAATGCATTTTGACTATGCTGCCATCAATTACCCATTGCTTCATCGATGGCTTGTGCATGGGATTAAACTATTGTAATATTTAGACAAATGATACCACAGGAGTCATCATCGGCATTTCCTTTATGTCTTGTCTGATATCTCTTATCTATAATGTCTTTACATGTCTTATACAGGCCATTTTGAATTGCCTCGTTGTTGAAAGGGGCTTTACAAATAAGCTTGCCTTCCATAGACACTGAAAACCCGATTTAGTCTTTAAGCAAAAAGTGTGTACACCCACGCAGGATGACCTGAAACAGCACTGCTACCCTTACAGAATAGCAGAGCGGCTCAAAGGCGCTGCGAGTATCATTGTTGCCCCAGGGGTGTCTTCTTGCCATCTGCCTTGTGTAAGATGTGATAGATAGAGTGTTTTTTGATGAAGTGGCAACTCCTCCTCCTATTGTCGAGTCATATGTTAGGACTTGCCCTAAAATAAAAGAAGTAGCCTAATATTCTGCCCTCTTGTGGCTATATATCATACAGCATCACTGCTGTATTTAAAGTACCACCCTGCCTGTTTACGAGTCGTCAAGAGTCAATATGCAAAAATACCAAAGGGAGATTTTAAACAATCCACTCAAGATATATTAATCCTAAATTTGTCTTTCTATTTTGCCTCTCACAGCTTTTGTCTGATTGTATCTGCAATATGACTCCGTTCTTGCAGAGTTAAACGAATCTGACTCCTCACTGTTCATTTTTGGCTCTTAATGTTTCACTGATGGACTGAAATGTCCTGTGTGCTTTGTGTACCACAGGTTGCTGCAGAGTTACATTCAATCCAGTCTGAAGGACAGCCAGGGAGGACCAGAAATCAGCACCTGGGAGCAAGGTAGATACTACATACTACTACTACTACTACTACTATACTACACCTACTGCTGTGACACCTGTACAAGATCTGACACAGGACTGTCCCTTTGATCATCGTTACCAAATACACAAACTCTAGTGTTACAGACAGCTGCTTACTGGAATATTTAAGAAAGTCTCAGGTTCTAATAAAGTAATTTTCTATGACTTTTGGCTGAATCTTTTTCAATCAGATGACCAGAGATTCTCCAAGGTTTTGTCTGTGATTCTGGTAGAACGCCTGTGTCCCATACAATCAGTTGTTAACATCAATGACATTGTGTTTGTGTGTAAAGAGTAGGGCATTTTGCTACTGTATCTCCTCCTCCGCAGTATAACAGACGTGTTTGGTTTTAAACATGCCACTCTTCTCCTGTGTTGTGTCAGAGGTATTCTTCCTGTTTCGTCTGTACGACTACGATCGCAGTGGGTTGTTGGATGGCTTGGAGATGATGAAGCTACTTTCAGACTATAGCTCCCATCATACACCTGGAGCACAGGCCAATGAGTTGGTGAGGAGGAGTGGATGTAGGGGCGTGTGTGTGTGCGTGTGTGTGTATGTGTGTGTGTGTATATGTGTGCGTGTGTGTGTGTGCGCTGTGTGTTTGAACTTCCATTGTATTTATGCCTAGTGTTACATATCTAACCTATCGATCTAACTCTGTGTGTGTGTGTGTGTGTGTGTCTGTGTGTGTGTGTGTGTGTGGGTGTGTGTGTGTGTGTGTGTGTGTGTGTGTGTGTGTTTCCTGAGTTCAGGTGGTGTCCATGGTAGATTTCTTACTCCAGACTCAGGATCTAAACCAGGACGGCCTATTGGCCCCATCAGAGCTGCTCTCTCCTTCACTACCTCACAAACAGGTACCATGTGCATGTAAACACTCTTAACTCTTTCTTACCTAGTATGAAGGTTACCTTTAAGCTAAATTATATGGTACTCTGTTCAAGCAGAATGATTGTATAGTTATGGAATTTTTTTAAAATGAAAAATATAGATGTATTTAGTCAAATATATGATATAAAAATAGAGTTAGTAAGTGGACCTTGAGATTGAGATTGTTTTGTCAATTTCTGTATTTTGTTTTTGTTATTAAACACAAGTTTGTTATAATACCAAAAATCAGCGGTCAAATTGAAAATTTCCTTTTAATTTTGACATTTTCCATAAAATGGTTAGTTTGTTTGCTTTACTGCCAATTAATATGTAGACATAAGTAATGTTACGTTTTTGTTGTGCATTTAAGTTTGGTTTACTGAGCTGAATCTAGTTTTAGTCACAGCTTAATTTGTTGTCGACTGCACTAATGTTACATCACACTTTCCATCTCAAAGGACTCCAGCAACAGCAATGCACCTCACCAGGAGCAGGAGGTGGCAGTGGAGGAGAAGCTGTCAAACCCCAGTACTGACGAGGAGAAGGCAAGAGCAGCGGAGCAGAGAGAGGAGGTTCATGAAAAGATTCAGCCTCAAGAGGAAGAGCAACGTCAACATGAAGTAAAGACAGAAGAAAAGGAACTTGTAAAGCAAGTAGATGAACATAATGGACAACATCTCCCAGAAGCCCAAGCTGCAGATCAGAGGCATCACCAGGGAGTCCCTGTACATCAGGGGCAACCAGAGATATGAATGCACAAACACACATACACACACCAGAGATTATTCTGGTCTGTTGGCTCTGGTCTGTTGAAGACTGATTACAGAGTTAAAAGTACCACTCTTCACTCTTCATTTTCATCCCCATGAACGGAGGTGAATTCTGAGATTTTACAGTCCATTTCACTGGACTGTAAAACATGTAAATGGTTGATGAAAAGATGTATGTTTTAAAACTATTCATGTCACTGTATTGGAATACTCTTTCTACAGCCAGTACCTATTGGTTTCTTTAGGAATACAAAGACATCTCAAGCTGTATATGGGACAAAAGTTCGGAATTCAAAATGCAATATTATCCATATTAGTAAAATGGGAGCCATCATTGATAGCGAGTAGTACTTTTGAATACTTTTTCTTCTCCCAGCAGTTGAAGCAGTTGATCATTTGATTTTAAATAATTTGACAATTATAAGATGTGCTTACTTTTTCCTGCTTTAATTGTATTTAATTACCCCTTTCTCTCATACCTGAAATTTTTTGCATATTTTTAATGTATTGTTTTTCTATATAGAGACTGTTGTTTAATGTACACACTGATTGGCCTTATTGTGTCTGACCCATTCTAGACTTAGGATTTGCACTAGAGGTGCATCTGGACTGTTATTTATTTAAAGTGGTCTCATTTACAGGCAGCTCATGTGTGCTGTGAAATTAAATTTAGTTTTCCTTGACAATTTGCTTAAACTTAGGTTATTCAAAGAAAAAACACATCTTATTCTACAGTATTGGCCAAGCCTTAATTTCTTTTGATGCACTTGTGTACAATTCAGTAAGTAAAATATTTTGATGAGGACTTCAGTGTGCCTGAATGAACTTACAGGACAGTACTGCACTCCTATTGAGTACTTACAGTAATGAGTCTTATCTACTGCCACCAGTCTTAAGGCTATAGGCCCATAAATTCTCAGCTTTACAATTAAGGACAGGAAGACCCCATTGAATTACCATTAGATGTGATGTAACATTAAATTCAAACCTGGAACGTGTTTACAGTATGAAAGGGTTTACTATTTGTTGTAATTTTTTGTTTACCCTTTTAACCATTTATGAATTTATACAGCTGGAGATAATAAAGCAAACATTGATTTATCCCTCTCTCTTTCATTGTTTATTCAGTTTACGTAAAGTGAAGTTCAAAAGACAGAAACACAACACATAGCTACAACCGTGAACACTATTATACTGTAAATAAATAAAGCTGAGTGAACAAGAGCATGAATTAAACCTGTATATTGACATGTACTGACTATTGACTGTATATTGTTTTTCTTGATATACAGTCCTGTGCAAACTAACTGTATATTAGATTCTTATCCATCATACAATACCGTCAGGTAGGAGTCTGATCAGTCCCAAATTAATTCTGTAACAGGACAACAAGCCCAAACACAGACAAAGTCTTAAAGAACTAACTTCAGAGACAAGAGGGGGTCTTGCTACAGATGGTCAGGCCCCCCATAGAGTCCTGATCTCCACACGGAATCAGTCTGGGATTGTTTATTTATAATTAATTCATGAATACTGTTAATAAGAGAAAAACACACTGTGTGTTTTTGTTTCCTATTAAGTAAACTAAAATATTTGGAGCAAACCGTACATCACAGTGAAACAAGGTATAGTGTGTATTTTAAAGGACAAAGATTGACAACGTGCTACGATGTTTTAAAAATGTACCTGGCTTTGTAAGACATATGTTCGGGTATTAGTAAAATCGGTTACTCTCCTTGTTTCCAACTAACTGCTCCTCAAATATGGCCAGTCGGTTGCCACGCAACGGAATAACGCAGACATGGCGGAGAGCAAGCAGAGTGCAGGTTAGTCTGTCTTATGTTATATACCCTCTGTGTATTAATTTAAATTCTTATCTTCAGACATCACGAAAGGGCAGTTTCAGTGTTTCTAGTCCCCTTCAAATTACGGTTCAGTATTTGAAGGTTTTGCTTGAACGTTATGACAGTGGACTTACTGCTTCAGTAACACGCTAGCGGTCGACTGACTTTTGGCTCTGTACGTGTTTTCTCCTTTTCGTCTGTCAGAGACCACAGATGTCCAGAAGAAGATCAGAGCAGCCTTTGAAGCGTTTGACTATGAGCTTAACAACACAGTGAATGTCCGGTAAGCTCCCACAGCAGCCTGCATGGGGAGGTGGTGATTGTTTACATCCCTCTCCTCCAGTGGTGGAAGAAGCAGGGCTGCATTACAACCAGGGCAAAGTAGGCAACTGTCCCTGGGGCCCCAGGCCTCCAGGAGCCCCAAAAGCAAGAGTTACTAATTTGGACCAACATAAATTGATTAATTTCACTTGTTATAATTTTGCACCTGTTGAAGCACAGTATCAACTCCTCAAATATCAAAATCTACCCTAACTGTTTTAGTTTTTTATTGAGCTCATATGTTGTAAAGCAGGGGTCCCCAAACTACGGCCCGCGGGCCACATCCGGCCCGCCAAAGCAATTGGAGTCACCCACTTAACGATCCCAGACAATCCCTCTAAACATCAACCAATTTTTATTAAATTGCATTTTCCTATCATAACATCATAACATATCCGTACTTAAAGGTTGGCATTCTAATTAAATTGACCATAGTTATGAGCTATGTGGCACCTCAGCATATGAGAGATGACCCATGGCGGCCCGCCGGCGCCCCCCCCCCGGCACAGGCATTGCGCCCAGCAAGCAGAGCTAGCCGCTCGGCGGCCCGCCGGCTCCCCCCCCCCCCCCCAGCACAGCCATTGCGCCCAGCAAGCAGAGCTAGCCGCTCGGCGGCCCGCCGGCTCCCCCCCCCCCCGGCATTACCATCAGTTTGTGTTGTTATTTTCTATAAAATAAATAGTATCTGTGGTACTTCTAATAAACACATGTGAAGACTTTTTATTACTTTTTTGCAAATCAACAGGTGGTGCCAAAGCCAAACGAAGGGCAGCTACAACAAATTATCATTGTAATCTCCACAATAATACTGGTTGTCATCCTGGCCCATATCATTTCCTGTTATAGACTAACCTCGGCCCCCCATCTCAGAAAGGAAAGTTGATGTGGCCCCCACTGAAAAAAGTTTGGGGACTGCTGTTGTAAAGTCTTGTTTTATCGAAGTGCCTCTTTTCTTTCTTTCTTATCTCACACCTCCAGGGACACTGTGTTTGCAAGTATGTAGTTTATGAGGAAAGCTACACCCATCCTTTCCTGTAGATTTTCTTTAATACTTCCCTAATCTTTTGGTTGGGTGGAAAGTAAACTGAAATGCCTCTGGTTTACCACTGGAGATAATGAAGCCCTTTGAATGAGAGAAGCAAGTAGCTCATATTGGCAGTGACTGTAGTAGAGTAAAGTTAGTGGTTTGACACAAGGTTGAACAGTGGCCAGTTGGCTGGAAGGGCTGGATAAACCAGAAAGTGCGATCAGTGTTGTCACATTTGTCATCTGCAGTCTTTACATATTTTTAAAGAATGTGAGCTAACATGATGTAGTGACTTTAACTGAAGGTGTTCATTTTCTGTCATGTTTTTGTTTTTAGAGAGATTGGCACCATCATCTATTCCCTGGGTTGCTTCCCCTCTCAGAAAGACCTACATGACTTTATAGCTAAGGTCAGAACTGTATTCTTTTTTGTTTCAGTGATGTTTTGGAGGAAAACAACCAGTCAAATAAATCATCTGAGGCTTTCCTCAAATGTATCTACTAAACCTGCTAACAAAATATAATTAATTATGAGCTTCCTGATATTCTAATGTCACTGACACATTAAAATGCCATCCCATTTTAAAATATATTGCATTTATTGTTAATTTGCTCTAGTGCAAATGAAGAGTTATGATCAGCATGATGTATGCTTGAAAGATGCAGATACAGATCCAGATACAGAGAATATTATAAGCAACCATCCTTGTTCAAGAACACAAATCCAGAAGCCTCATCCTGTTCAACCAGGTGGAAGAGGACCACACAGAATGTATCCATTTGGACAAGTTCCTCCCAGCCATGACCAAAGTGCTGCTGGAGCACAAGTAAGGCAGCTCTGTTATCTCTAGTGTGTACTCTTGACTAATGCCAGTCATGCTGTTTTGTGTATGTAGCTAATAAACAAAAATGCTGAATTTTGAGGGTGAGAAGGCCATGTTATGATGCAAGCAGGTGCTGGTGTTACAGCAAACAATTATACAATGTGTTTTTCTACTAGATGTTACTCAGGGAACAAATTAAGTTTTCAGATTGTTTTTATATTTGGTAAATATAATGAGGTAGTCACTGCAGTACTTCAAAAAATAAATGTGTGGTGTAGAGGTATACATAGGCTACCAAAGTGCTTTGTTTTTTCATCATTAATCTTTCAGGTGTTGTTTTTTCACCAATCACAACACACCAGACATCTTTAAATAATTTAAGCCACTTTCTTTTAAACTCGTGCTTGTAACTATGCTTTCCTGTGCTAGGGCTTCTCAGTTGATTCAGATGTACAGTGTATAATCCCTTATATATTATACATAATGGTTTTGCCCTGATGTTGCCCACCTCTGGTAATATATAAACTTCAGCTAAAAACCTGTGAAGATGTTAGAATCCCTTTCCCTCTTTCTATTTCCCTAGGATCAAGTGTCACTTTTTACAGTTGTGAAGACTGCAAGTGCAGTAACTTACTTAGACACAACCAGGGCTATTGGAAAAAGGTAGTCTAGACTTGAAAATCACTAACAAAGAATATGGAAATTCCACCATACAGCTGCTGCAAAACACGTTTTTAAGTTTCATTATAAAGCACCCACTACCCTCAGGCATTATTCCCACACCACAGGAGAAAGACACAAATAACAATGGTCTGTGTGTGTATATGTGTGTGTGTTAGGTTTCCTCCCATTCCTGAGGACACTCTGCTTCAGGCCTTTGAGGTGAGACCAGCAGCCGTTTCTTGTGTATTCTCCGGTTTTGTTGTAGTCTATGAGGAATAGGAGCAGGAGTAAGAGCTTCTGAGAACATCACACTGTCAGCAGAGTGAATCTAACATCACAGTGTTTGTGATATTTGTCAACGCAACACTCACACTGTGTTTCCAGGTTCTGGACAAAGAAAAGAAAGGATACCTGGAGCCCGAGGAGCTGACAAAGTACATGACACAGGAAGGTGAAGCAGAGTCTTTATGACGTACGAGCTGTTTTAATCATGGTTGTGCTATGTTTGATGATGTCTGTCTTGAAACCAGGTGAGTCCTTCACTCAGGAGGAGATGGATGAGATGCTGACAGCACTCGCTGACCGTGAGAAGAACTGCATCTATTACAAAGACATAATCAGCCAGCTGACCATTGACCCTGACAAGTAGACAGTGTCACAGTGCATGTGTGTCAGCGTAATTGTTGACACATATTACAAAAAAAGTTTGTGTGTGTTTGGTGTTTGTGTTCATGCTATAATTAATAAATGTGAGTTAATCAATCCTTGCTTTGTATTTTCAGACTTGTCTTTGAATTAAGATCAAATACTTTTTCATTGAATTGGCACATTTAGGAGAATGTATCAACGGCCCACATCTTTTAGAAGTCCATTATTTTGGTACAAAATACAGTAGTTTTATGTTGCCCCACATTTACGTATTTTACCCAACCTCTTTCCACATTTTCAAGCCTGACAAAGATGTGCCGACATGTTCTCCAGAATCATATTAAATTTGAAACTACATGTACAGTATAAATGAAACAGAGGAATGCAGTTCCCAGTTTTTAATGTAAATTAAGTCAGAAATCAGGATCATCCACACAACTGTGATGATTTCTAGCTGATGCAAAAAACATTGTTGTAATCTTGCACCTGAACTGAATGAATAAGAAATGTAATTCTGATTGTTTTTGTGCAGGCATTTACTCTTTCAACTTTCTCACTTGAAAATGTTTTTGTAAATTTAATACAAAAGCTCAAGATCTTGAGATAATCCACAGGTACTGAAATGTGCTTGTGTATTTGAGAAAATTAAGAAAATTCATGTTTAAGAAAGAGAGCTTGCTGCTTGCTGTCCAAACCCCAGAACTGGGGCTCAGCTGGGGCATAGTGTTGGGCCTTAAAATAGGGCAGGCTCTGCAGCAGTAGACTAACAGTATACAGAATTTCATAGGCTTGTTTTATATGGAAAATATAAACATTTTTAAACCGTGTAATCTAGATATGAGTAGATCATGACTCATGTGAGTGGCTGTAGATTACATTTATGATCCCTTTCTGATGTCACGTCTTATTACGTATTAATCCCTTAAATTAAGTTTAATCAAGTGCAGAGTACCTCTGTGCAAGTGAAGCTAGGCTCCTCAGTGGGTTTATTTCCCATAAAATCTATAGGAATTATTTGAGGTAGTCAGGGATTGTGATACTCAGCACTCCGGCATATATTGCACAGAATACATGCAGTAGTATTAGTCCAAACACTCCTCAAGCTGCAGGGTACAAGCCCATCGATATGAAATCTTAAAGTTGAAAGGAATCTGATGGCCGACAGACACAGATTATAATGGAAATTCTCTGTAATAAAATAACTCTATAGAGAATATTTCTCATTCACTGATTACATCTGGGCACAGTGGTGGAGTCAGTATGTGCAGCCAATGGACAAATAATTAGTAACACAATGAAGACAGGGAACGTAACCCACATGAAGTGACATCTAATTAAAAATGAAGTTAAAGGTGTTAAATGTTGAGAGCGGGCAGAAAGGAAACAACCTGATGAGTTATGATGTTGTGACAAAGAAGCCATGATGTGACAGTCCTGCAGTACTCATCACAAACATCTAGAAGAACAGTGAAGTTCAGTTGATTGCAACTGACTAAAGCAAGAAAAAACTCTGGTGCTTACGTGTCCAGAGTGTCAGATTAAAAAATACAGCTTGTAGCCATGATGGGTACAAACTTTATCAATATATGACCCCAAGTATAAAAAATAAACAAAGCAATGATTGCTTTATCAGCATAGCATTTTATCTCAGGTGATTCTGCACTGAATAGATAACATGCATGAAACGGTTAAAGACAGCTTTGGAACATGGGTGACATGACTTCATCTAGAGCTTAGATAAGTATATGATATGGTAGCAAACACAAGCTGTTCTCTACATGAGCATGAATGCATGCTAAAGGTTTCATTTCACAGTAAAAAAAAAAAAGAAAGACCTCTTCCTCTCAGCTTCCAATCACTGTGAGACAAAGACATCAGAAAATAAAAGATAACCATACAATAATAGAAAACGTCTGTATTAAACATTCCCTTTTCACTAAACACCAAAAGTCAAAACAGAATAAGGCTCATTTACCTTCAGCATAATCAAACAATAGCGTCTAACCAGTACAGTCTTGATACCCCAGAGAAAAGATTCCTTTACCTTTAGATTCTTCTTTTCTCTTACCCTCATACATGTTGCACTGTAACACGAATAAATGTGTTCCTCGCTGAAACTGGGCTTTAACAAGCACATTTTAAAAAACAAAGAAATTATTTTGTGTAAGCAAGAAAAAAATACTCATACTTGCATATTGAGGTGTATTTGTGAAACATACTTCAATCTAAATGGAGAAAATAGCTGAAGTGGGGTCTGTGATGGAATGTCTGACTTGTACAAAATGAGAAAAATAACAGAGTTTGCATCATTCCCATTTAGATCCAGTTACTTCTGTAAATATAGTTTCAAAGTGATTCCTATCCTGAAGAATGCAATAGGAGTTTGATGATGATGATAATGGTCATTTAGAGACAGGGCCCAACCTTAACTTATAGATTATCTCAACAACAATTATTTAAAAAAAAAAAAAAAAAAAGGAATTAAGACGGTAATGACTTTGACATAATAGGGGGTGTGTGTAGTGATAGGGGCAATGGGCCTATCCAGGAGCAGACCACCAACTCATCTGGCAATAATCCTGCTACGAGTGAGATGAAGACTAAATATGGAAAATATAATTTCAGTGCGGTCCACTACTCCATTGATGGTGAGTAGCACCATGGCTTCAAGTCAAGCTTACAATGTCATGTTACTAACTTAGAAAAATCTAAAACACATGAGATTTGGTTCCACTGTGTACAGCCATATTGTGAACAGTAATGTTGTCTACACACACTGGTCATTTGGTCCTTAAAGAGCCATAAACAAACACAAGAAGAGGGGAAGAAACAAGGAAGCAATATGACAAATAATAGAAAACTGTGACAAAGAAACATGGGAAAGAGACAACAACAAGAAGAGCGGAAAAAGGGATGGTGAAACAGAAAGAGCGTGGAGGTAGAGAAGAAATTTTTGACATCATATCCAGCTACCAACAGTGGTCTCTTAACATAGCTTTTGCATTATTGCACTGCAAATGACTCACAGAGGAATGACAATCCTGGAGCAAATCAAACTCACCCAAACCAGCATTTTTCACATATATTGGGAAGAACAGGAGGTGATCACCTCACCAGCTTTCTACTTGAAGTCTTTCTTTGAGAATGAGACAGGAGAGGGAAGAGGCAGGACAGAACCTTCTCATTAAAATAGTTGATATGATCTTTTAAAACTGCCAGGCTGTTAACTTGTCAGCCTTAGGTTGGCTCCTCTGAAACTGCATTTGCTGCAAGGTAGGTGAGGGCAAAGGCTTGTGCAGTGGTGGGACCTGTCGATTTTAAGTAGGTGAAAACACCTAATAAACATGCTGCCAAGAAACCAAAGATTCAGCTGTTCCAGTAATTACACAACTCTGGATAAATCTGCTGCATAGTAGAGCCACAGGTTTAAATTATGCAAAGACAGTGTATCTTAGAGCAGAGGTTGTATAACCCTGCTGTCAGACCCTGCAAATACAGCAGACCGATGATGCATTCAAAGTCTTGATACACAATTTAAAAATAACATGCCACAATCTACCAGCATGGCTCTGTAAAAATGACTTTATCCAAACCTCATCCCTCTTCATCTCATCCTGACTGAAGGCCAAGTCTTGTAAGGTCAAGGAGAAAAAGAGGAAGACAGGTTATTAAAATCACCAGAGTCAGATGATGGGCTACAATGACTTGGAAAAGATGGTTGGTATGTGCCAAGGCGGTCCTAAAAATCAAATAAACTGTATACCTGAGGGCTTTGCACTCAGGCAAAGACACAACAAAATACATATTATTATATGTATAAGTCACAACACAATGCACACACTCACACACCACACTGAGCATTACCTGAAGAAAGTCTGGTTAAGATAGACTTTACTCAGTTTACAAAACTGTAATATTTGAGTTTTTCTTTATCTCTTTCAAAAATCAATACTGAGCCCATGTATTTAAAATATAGTGGGTTAACCTGATTAATAACCACTGTACCCGATCATCTGACTCCTATGAGTGATAACAATCAGTTTTCCTTATAGTCCACCTGGGCCATGAGCTGCAAGTGTGATAGCATTAGCCTGATACCTTTCAGTACCTGTGTTTGCCAAAACAGCTATTTTGCCATCACACTCAGATCAAGTTTCCAGAGTCACCTTGTTGCCAACATCTAGTTAGCATTACACACAAATAGGACATGTAGTCTCCTTGTCTAGATCTGCAGCACAAGGCCAGCAGCTGAGATGTTGTCCCCTCCACCTGCAGTTTGGTAAACCTCAGTGCACACCAGCACAGGTGCCACACAGATCTCATAATCCTCCTCATCCCAGCAGCTGACGGGCCTGGTCTCTTGCAAAGGGATACGCTGGCTGCCCTCCTGCCGGCTTACAGAGAATGAGTCATCCATGATGAGCCTCGCCTTGCTGGGGTCAATGTCATTAGAGCCACAAACATGGCGGTTAGCTGTGAGAGAGGCCTTGGCCGTGGCTGACATGGTGTTCTTCCACTGAGAGCCACGGGTCACGATCATGGCCTGAAAGGCCAGTGTGTGGACGTGGAGGCGAGTCAACGGCTTACCCTTAGCTTTAGAACTGTTTGTGTCACTTTCTACACTAGCATCATTTGCATCCTTGTAGCGCTGGTTCAGAATGCGATAGACCTCCCTCATTTGGTCGAGGACAGTAGCTACACGAGGGTTTGGGTCTGACAACACTGTGATGTTGGAGCCTTTCAGCAGGCTGAGCAGGTTGGGAAGCTCCTGTTCATTCATCCCCAAAGAGTCCGCCTGGGAAGCAGCAACAGAACGAGTGACTCAAAGAAAAGCCTTCATTGTGGCACATTCATTATATTCTGAAAAAAACTCTTAAATCAATAATAAAATCATAAAATAACACCAGCCTTATCCCTTAAATTATTTGTTCTGAATATGGGGCAAAATTGTGACACTTAGTACTAAAGAATTATTGTATTATTGAATTATTTAGTAGTTATTTGAATGGCCAAAATGTATTTGTCAATGTCCTCTTGTTTTGTTTTCTCACTTTTGTTCCCTCCATGTAAGGAAAAGGGGGATTCCATCAGTGATTATGTAACACAGCAAGACACTAAACATATGCTTATCAACATGTAAATTTAAAACATAAATAAAAATAAATAAACTACCATCTCTTTTGATCTTGCCCCAAAATAAACAAATTCTGTATATGACTGTGCTATTACACCAGACCCTTACACTGCCATCCTAGGTGGGGTCCATCACTCTTCATTTTTAAAACATTTGCAACAAAAGGCAATACAATGTATCACAGTCACTGCAAAGAGGAACATTTTAAGCCTCTGGAAAACTGAGGATGTGCCTTCTTTTAAGACTTGGCTAGCAGAGGTCACTAATTTGTTGCATCTGGAGAGGATTAGATATACGAACTGTCTTCGCTCTACAACCTTTGACAGAATGTGGCAACCACTTCTGTCTTATTTATCATGAGTGTAAAGCATTGTGTGTGTGCTCACAGTGTCTAAAGCATTTATGTAAGTGCATGTATGTCTGTGGATTCAGGTGTATACATGGTATGTTTGTACATGTACTCTTTATATGTATATGTACGCTTCTCTTGGTAATTGTAATATGCGTTCCAGGACATCAATTTTCTGGCTGGCTCTTTAAGAGCAGGGTCATTATCTATTTTTATTTTTATTTATTTTTTCTTTCCTTTTCTTTCTTAGTCTCCTGGAATGGTAGTTCCTTCTATTTGTAATACTTGTTTATAAAATTGAAAACTCAAACACAAACAAACAAACAAATAAATAAATTAAATAAAACAATGCAAATACAGGAAGGCAAATAGTTTCTGGGTCACGATGTTTCATACACAAATGTATTCAACTAAGCAAATCTAGTTTCAGACTTCCTGGTGTGACTGCCATTTATTTTTTTTTAATCTCTGTCTTTATGTAATCACTCTGGTCTCTTTGCATTCTGAGTAATATTTGTTAATTAAGGTGTTGAGTAATTATTAGCTCAGTCATACATACGTGTGGAATGACATAGTGAAGCAGGTCTTCCATTATACTCTCTTCTACGAAACTGGCCATTTCAAAATGAACACCAATCTGAGGAGATGAGGAGGACAGCAGGTCGGCCAGGCGAGAGAAGAGAGCGTCCCGTTCACCTGGAAAGATGAAAGGTATTCAGACAAAAGGGGGTGAAGTAATGTGGAAGTGAGTAAAGGGACAGAGGAGGTACAATATTAGAGAGGTAAGGATGCCAAAAACCAGAAAAGGTAGACAAATAAAAAAGTGAAGTAAGGGGGTTGGTGGTTGAGAAGTGATGAAATATGGAGAAATGAGATAGGAGGAAGAATGGTGGATTGACAAAGAGACAGAAAAAGACAACCATCAGATCAAATGAGGCACCACTGATTTGCAAACAGCCTGGTGCAGAATGGGAAGTTAGTTATGACCTTCCTGCCAGTGTGATACTGACTGTCAACCTGCCCTTTTCTTTGTTTCCTTCTTTCAGTTTCTGTCCTCATGAACAGCCATCACAAATACTTCAAATAGGATCAAAGTCAAGCCAAACCGACTTACGGCTTGACTGAAACTATGGTGGAGGCTGGTTGTCACTATCAATGTTACATAGCTGATGGCGCCAATGCAATGTGTCAACATAAGACAATTAGCACTTTTTCACCTTAACAATTTTGAGTATAAGTGTAATTATGGCCAAAATAAATATTCATATGAGCTAAATGTGCAGACTATTCTACAGTGAACAATGCTAATCTCAGTCACACTCTTTTTACTCTCTTACCCTCTTACTACATAAAACTCACAATTTACAAATAAAAAGACCTTTAAGTGCAACTCAGAATAGATGAGCCCCTTTAAGGTTAGGGTTAGTAAGTAATCACTAATAATCGTACCAAAGTTTAGCTTACATCAACTCACACTCCCAGATCTTCACAGCAAAGTCATGCAGGGTTAACTGAAAACCTATTTCACTTGTGCGACACAAAGCAGCAGACTCTAATATTACATTTTCCAAACAAGCAACAATTAAAGGTTGTCACCAGTTTCCTCTTACCTGACTGAAAGGGGAAGTTATCCATCATTTGCAGCCCACCAACCACTAGCAAATCTGGTTTGAAGTCTCCGAGTTTCTCAGCAAATTCCTCCATGGAGTCCAGGTAGGGGTTATGGTCATCACTGTGGATGATATATCTACAGAGCACAAACACAAGCAAGGCCAAACACAGTCAGCTTCAAATACCTTAGAGTCCTAAATTTATATGCACGCATGTACGCATGCACACACAGCAGTGAAAAAAGTAAAAAAAAAAAGAGACTCACATATACAGTTTACCTTTCTATGATCCCTAAAGATCCAACAAATAGCCACCAAAAGCTCAACATACCTGTTGGCTCTTCGTGACGTATAGTGCCCCCAGCTAGCTCCAGATGGATACTCTAGGATCAGATGAATGTCTGGCTCGTCTAGAATATTACCTGCCACTGCAAACACAGGGGTAGGTGGGGCACAGGTTGTGGAAGGGGAACAGAAGTGAGAAACAGAAAGTAGAGAGGGCAGAGAAGATGGGAAAAAATAAGAAAAAGAAACGGAGGCAGTGCAAAAGGAAAGGCAGAGGGGAATTCAGGGAAAAAGGAAAATGATCATGGGAACTAAATATGAGGAGACATATATCCTGGAAAGTAGTAAGGGTCTAACAGTGTGCATTTGTGTGTGTACCTGTGATGTGCTGGGACAGGACATCTGTAAAGTCGGGGCTGAAGCTTCCTCCTAGCAACACATCACATCCTTCAGTTGCCATACGACCAGCCATTACCGGAGCATTACCGCCTACTGACCATCTGTTCCCAGGTAGGTCACGGGAGGCCTCAACCAGCTCACTAAAGAGAGTGTCATTCAACATGAAACGCCTGCAACACAAAGAAATTAAAAAACGGTGAGATGATGTGAAAACAGAAACACCAGAACATGAAAGCAGCAACATTTCCTCTTCATTCTTTCATTGTGGTACTACTGACAGTTTATCATATTGTAACAGCACAGGTTTCCTTTATAACAGGAACCTCAGCTAAAAGCTGAAGATACTGACATGCCAGAGCTCGTTGGCAAAACACACACTTCAGCTATATCAAGAATAACAATGTTTAAGAGAAAAGTAAGAGGCAGAAAGAGAAGAACAAACATTTAAAAGAGATAGAAAGAAAGACTGTTTGGAAAGGAAAGGATAGGAGAAAGTCGAGAGCTAATGACACGAGAGGAGGCAGCAGAAAGATGTTTGGAAAGACATGATATAATGAGTTAATGCTTGTATGATGCCTGGCTTCGCTCAGGCTCTGTGTGGCACCCATTGCTGCAATGAGACTCCTGACAAAATATGTGAAAATTGGCCCCTTTCTGATAAAAGCTGAAATATTTCTGACTTCACAGTCTTGTCATTCTGAGTTCTGAAAGTGCAGCCAACAGATAGGAAAAAAAAAGGAGAAGCCAGTGTTGCGTTGTGTGCATGAAACCAATAAACATGCAGCCTACAAGAGACGGTTTTAGAAACATGTATGTATGCTACTTTAAGAGATTAGTCTGGTTAGTCAAACACTAGCATCCTGTAGATTAAGGTTATTTCCAGCACCTCTCTGGCACAAGTCACTAACAGCAATGGAAGAGAAACAGAAGGAAAAGCAACAGCACACTATGCAAAATAAAGACATTTTATTTTACTAGAAATAAAACTATTATACATGCGGTTTGACGTGGTCTGCATTTGGCAGACAAACCCATTCATCTCTTCTGTTACTTGCACATATCACTTAGCTGCTTAAGTTTTCTCTTTTTCTGGCTCAAGTGCTTCAAAATTATGGTCTCCGACTCAGTCTCAGTCTCAGACTTTGCTCATACAAGGTTGGTCGTCATCTTGTGGACATCAAGTGTTCATAATACAAAATTCCACAAGAAAACAAGCAAAACAGAGGCAAAAGAAATAACAATAAATGCTGAGAAAGACCTTGTTTCTGTTCATTCTTATTCACTGTTTCACAGATATGCCCTTGTATTTTCTGTTCATGATGATTTTGTAAGTCTGTTGCCTTTAGGTGTTAGTTCCAGCAAATGAACAAGGGCTCACAGGTGCCAGAACAGGAGCAGTCACCAGTAACAGAAAAGAGAAGGGAGATGAGTTCAACTGCATGAATACCTTGTGCTAAGAATGGCTGCAACTAACTGATAAACATCAACAAATGGACAATGACAGTAAGACACACACAAACACTGACTAAAGCGAGGATTTTAAAAAAATGTAGCTTTTACTTGGACAGTCTATTTTGTGTGAAAAAGATATGGACAAATGAAAGAAGAAAGAGCGAGCAGCTAGATTTATTTGTACGTATGCAAGTTACAAAGACCCAACACATTCATGATGGAATGCGAGTGTGTTTGTGAAACAGCATGTGAGAGAGAGAGGAACACAGTAGCCCGAGGGGCGCACCAACAGTTTCAAATTTGTTCTTTCGTGGTCTCAAGCCTCCCAAACTGATTATCTACTACAAACACCCTTGGCACACCATGCATATAAACAGTGGATCAGCCTTAACGCAGAGAAGACTCAAGTATTCAAATATGTTCAAGAGGACATTCTGTGAGCACATATACTGTATTTCTACTTCTGTGACTTTAGGGTTAACTACCTGAACTAGTCCACAAAAATGTAATGGCCAGCTCTTATTCACACACACACACGCACGTACACACACACATCACTTACTCTGCAGCTGCTCCTGGCGCAAAGAAGTAGGCAAAGCTCTGAGCCAACTGTTCAGCGTTTTCTATGTAGTCATGATGCAGGGGCTGGTCTGTGGGAGGGAGGCCAATCTTATTAAGCAATGACACCCCATCCACTATCAGGTCAACACAACCTCCAAAACCTGAGGATGAAGGAGTGGGACAGAGAGAAGAACACAAAGAGAAATAAATATGCAATAAAACCATGAGGGAGAAGAAAATGAGATAGCCTAAAAGGGAAAAGGGAACAAGGAGAAGACTGTGAATCACACAGGCATTTTCACACTCTAGCAACAGTACAATTATAGTTTCAGCTGTTTCATCTTTTTCATAGCTTTCAGCTACAAACATTATCTATCATGTGTGAACAAAGGCCAACATGAATAGTAACAACCCCTGATAACGCACTTGTGATGGCAACCTACTAGAGAAGCCAAAACGCAAAAGGTTTGAGTAGATCTCACACTGGAATTTGTTTTGACTAAGTTTGACTTCTGGTCTGATTTCAAGCTGCTTAATTGCTTTTCTTTGCTCTTAACCAACAATCTATGAGTTTTCCTGACAATTTGCTGTATATAAAAGTTAAAAGTACCTGTACATATTTGTTATCATGTGGTCAGCACAAGTGGTGGATTTTATTGTGCTTTTTGTTGTGTCAACAGGACAGTACTTGGCATTGTGTTGTACTGATTAACCCTAATTCACTACCTGTCTACCTGTCACATCTAACAGCAACACAAAAGGGTTAGATGAAAATATCTGTCATATTATGTGACTCGGCTGACATATGATGTTATTATATCTAATTCTCAATGACCACTATGTAACAGATCTGATTTTGTGGTTGGGCCTGGTGTTGAACTGGGTAAAGGTTGGACAGATATGGTGATCACTTCTGTTGTGTGTTTGTACCAAGGTTCAAAGGACAATATTTTAGGTTAAGGGTGTGACAGACAAGACAGAATGGTCACACTATTTACTATGTTTGCTGAAACCTGAGGCAGATTGTCTTCAGGTGAGGAATTCCACCCTTTAATACGGCAATGGCTTAGTACCCACTGTTAACAGTGGAAGAAGGGGCTCAGTAATAGCAAGTCATGTTCACTTGTGGCACAGACCACTTCTTGGCACCACTCACAGTATTAACAGGCATTTGTTTTAAGGTGTGGGTACAAGAACATGGAGCTGTTAACTTACTGTCAACATTGGAAAGCCATAACCAGGAGCTGAAATCAACATTTGTATTGTTTTTAACCACAGCAAGTACCCCCAAATTTACCATCTGCTTTCACTATTTAATCTTTATACTAGTTAGTAATAGATGTCACAACTAGGGTACCATCTACACTAGAGACATAAGGCAGACATTAGTTACTATGGTTAAATTCACACAGGTTCGTGGTACAAATATTGTCACCACCTTGCCCACATTTCCAAGCACTTTTTGTCCCTTAACATTTCAAACACGCTGAGTCGATTTGTTTGAGGATGTCTTCTCACAACAAACTGGGCTCCGCTGGTCAGACAAGGTGCTAATCTAGATTGAAATCTGGTGACTGTGCAGATCATTCATGCTCACGCCCCTTTAATCTCCCCTTCTTCTCCTTCATCAATAATATTTTGTGCACCAATCAAGGGGCAAACCAAGCCAGTTATTCTCAGCTCACTAAAAATAAAGGTTTCCCTGCACCTTTTCTAACTTTTAATAGCCTACTTAAGTTTTAGGTTAACGTTGCAATATTCACGTTAAGATGATTCAAAATGTGCAGGGTTATCAATCAACTTTTAATTTTCTATTTTGTTGGAGAGTTGGAGCAATGGCTGAAGTTAAAAATTTACTAACTTCAACAGCAGCATGTTTTTCATTTCGAGATAAATCAATAATAAAATCCAGAGTCTCCATGAGCCCCTGAAATCAGATTTGGCTAGCTAACGTTAGCTAGCCCCCAACACTTACCAACGGCCACTTTCGGTCTGACGACGTTGCTCATCCCGACTTTCTGTTCAGCCCGGAGAAGAGAGGACAGGACCGTGTCCAACCGGTCGTCCAGGTCTTCATTCTGGGGTGACCGGAACCAGAGGGCCAAAATAACCACAAACAGGGACACAACAGGCCCATATTTCATCCACGAAACACTGCCTCCCCCCTCCATCGCTCGCTCGCTGACTGGCTACAGTGGCTCACACTGGGTGTAGTGAACAAGCACTTTCCACCAGCGCCACTGAGCGTAGGGATCTGTTTGTTTTTGGAACCAGAGTGTCCCGGATGTGTCTCAACTGGACGGATCCTGGGCGGAAATCTGCTTTTCAGCTATTCATTCAAAACACCACCATTGTGTGTCTGTAAACAACTACTGTCTATATCTTTTAGCAAAGAAGATTTCTTTCACCGTTTTATTTTTTCGCGAAGCACCGCTGTCCCGCTTGTCTGATTGGTGGACGCTGGTGTACGAAGCTAACTATTTTTTATATATTTTTTTAAAATACTACGAAGGGGGAGTGTTTTTTTTTTTTTTTTTTTGCTGACAAGGCGGAAGTGACAGAGCTGAGAGCAGTCATTCTAATCTTGTACTTTTCTCGGGTATTTCCATTACCTGCTACTTTATACTTCTCCACTAAAATATGTATTGCTACTTTTACTGCAACAAAGAATCTGAGTACTCCCATTCACCACTGCAGTTCACCAACAATTTGGTAACTTTGCTTTACAATGATTGTGACAAACATTCATTCATTCAAAAAAATACCTACCTCTATAAATCTGAGTCTCCATGAGTCTTTTTTGTCCAATTTGGATTAAAAGTTTAGGCGCAGCAGAAACGATTATCAACTACTACCATAATAGTTTTGACTCACATGGACTTAATCCATTCATCTATCACAGCTTGACTCACATTTTCTTGGTCAGTCAGTCCCTTCACGCTTGAGAAGCATCACCTCAGTCAGATAAAATGCTAATTGATTTAAAATGCTAGCATGCATATTCAAGAATAATAACACCATGGGAACGAAAGAATGATTTATTTAATTCCAAACATAACAGTAATGTGCCAATATTTTTACCATTGATAGTCAGACAATTAAGACAGTCATTTCCAACCATATTTCTTTAATAAAAAAAAGAAATTGACATTTCATTTTATTTTTGACATTAAAATTTAAAAACACTAACAGGCACCAGTTACAAGGAGTACATCGTGACATTTTGGAGTGGCGGTGGCACCAATATAAAAATGGCAGTCAATATGGAAGCTGTGATTATTAAAAAAAAAAAAAAAAGCACACATATACATACACACAACACAGGGACAAATTCAATCAGTCCTGCAACAGTCTGCTTCAAATCACCTGAGATGAAATTAAATGCACATGCATGTCTTAAACATTTTCTCCCTGTACAACTTTTGATTGACCTTGCTTTAAGAAGTGAAGGAACATGATCTTAAGACAGTTCAGTCACAAACTTCTATTCTATTCTATTCACCTTCTATTCATCAACAGTAATTTGTGTTCAGGCACATAGTTGCTGTCATACCCCATCTGCTAATCCACCTACAGTAAGTGAACGGTGCTCTTGAGTTTTTTCAGTCTGCTGTAGAAAGAAAACGTGGTTGTGTGCAGGGCGATCAGTGGGTTTTAAATATAACTACTTAAAGCAGGAGTGTGTCGCCCTCTAGTGATTATGTGCCACTACTGCTACAAACCTGCAAGAAAAACAGTAAGGCACAGACTCAGTCAACATTCATAGTATAAAACATTTGTTGAGAATTTCATAAAAACGGGTTTTATTTGAGACCATTACTTTATATTTCCATTATGTCTATTGTTGTCCTACCTTAGGTTTTACTTGGGAATGCCTGCCACAATCTCAGACTCAATACCACAGTGATCTGATCCACGCAGGATTTTAAAATATCCTGAAGACCAGAGACAAGAAAGAGAATACAACAACAGTTAAATTAGCTCAGTTTTAGCTAATGATACACTGAATAGAATAGATTTGACCTAACACCAACAATTGTGTGTTTGTAAGTACAAAATATCATCATGTCCTGAGTGTGTAAACAGAATGGTATGTGCATTTGTGTTTCATATACAGAACAGCTGCTGAGCATCTACACATGACAGAGCTGTTGATTTACTGGTATGGAGTCATTTGAAGCTGCAGTTTGTGTATTAGACTGCATTATACGTCAGTGTTTCTAATATTCCATTCCCTGCGTGCATGTAAGGCTGATTATCATTGTGTAAATGTTAGTTAAAAAGAAGAAGAAAAAAAAAAAGAAAAAAAAGAAAAAGTAAACCATGTCACTGCTCACCGTTATCACCCCAGTCAGTGTTCCAGGAGTTGGCACAGAGCCAGTAGGGAGTGCCACCCTCCTCCCCCCATCCCAGGACCTTGATGGCATGGCCACCCACAGCAGACCCAGACACATGCTGATACACACCTGGAGACAAGAGGAAAAAAAAAATGGATGGGGTGGTCAGCAAGTTTGAGCTCAAGTGGGAGAAAAATGTCTAAAGAAACATTTTACAAAATCACTGAGGAAAATCTGCAATCAGCATTTTCCCTTTGCTTTACAAGTTGTGAATATACAAGTACTTAGACAAATGCAGTATAAATGCACATAATACTGGCAATGGTGCATGTGTTCTTACCGGACTTGTAGAGCAAAAAGTCTTCATAGACAGTAAATGCTCCCTCCACTGGGCCATTCTTAAAAATCTCAGACTGAATCTGCTCCTCATCTGCCTCTACGCTGTAAGATGTTTTACCTGCAACAGACTTAGAGTTAGGATCCTGTGCTGCACCTGTGCGTGCGTGCACACCATCGTTAGGGTTAGGCTGATGTTAGAACATAAACAGTTTCTTGTTATCAGATATCTAATGATAACTATGCATTTGCGAGCCAGTCAGTGTAGAGGAATGCCAGTTAGTGAAAGGTTTACTGATAAATTTATTATAATAATAAATAAATGTATCATCATCTTCTAATACAATGGCTGAATCAACTGAATTTCTAATGAACTATTTATGTGTATATAGTTGGGTCCAAAGTGGTCTTACACTCTACTGTATGTGCACTATGGTCTCTCACATATTTCAAGATGATAAATCATACTTTACCAGAGTCTGTTTACTATTCATATAAATGCCATTTTATTTTTCTTTATGCATTTATCAATATGGACTTAAAGCAAAAGTGAATCAAAATCACAGCATTCTAACCAACTTATAATAATGAGGAATATCCTTTCCTGAAACAAAAAAAGCGCAGGGCAAGAACAAAATACAGTTCAAATGTTAGATTTCATTTCTCCTTTTATCAAGTAATCAAAATGTTTTCCATCTGCCTGCCTTTCTTACCATAATGCTTGTCCTGTTTGTAGCTGGGTGTGTATCCAGCTTCACACTGGTAGATGCACTGAGGTGTGTCTCCACCCTCTCCAGTACAAGGAGGTCTGCTACCATTTACATGGTGCTCACAGGGGGCGATGGTGTAGGGCCGGCAACCTGTTGGCCCATAGATGGAGTCATTGTCAATTGTAGATGCCACACATACATGTGTTTACACCACTATAGAAGTCTCACAGGTACAAAACTCACCAATGTGGGAGTTATAGAGACCTCCAGAGACCAGTCCCTCTTGGGTCCAGAAGTCCCAGGCAGATGAGGGGTAGCCACCATTACATCTAAAAAGAGAGAAAAACATGAATACACCTCCACTTACAACCAATAAGCACTCCATGCTACTTCCAAATGTATAAATATTAGGGACGCACCAATTTTCCTCTCCCAGTACATACTGTTACTGCACTGAGACAAAGTACTCAATTCATTAACAGTGCTCACTTTTCCCCAAATGTAAAATCTGTATACTTCATTGTATGGAACTCACTGGAATCATTTTTATTTAACAATACATTGAGCCTAGGGACTGCTGTGATCCCCTGTGAATTAATGACTAAAAGTGAATTTTATAATTACACTGACAAGACATTTCATGTGAATCACTTTGTGGCTTGGGTATCAGCCATGACATAACATGACATGCCTTCCATCTTCACCTGATATGAAGATGGAAGTCTGACTGGGAAGCTTGTGTTGAACCAATTCATTCTTTCCTCACATTTGAACACAACAAAGCAATGAAACTTCTCACATTCTGTCCCTTACCCCATGCCACAGGTTTCACAGCAGGTCAGCAAGTCCTCAGAGGAGATCTCCACATTGACCTTGCCATTGCTGTGGATACACACACGGTCGGAGATAGCCTCTGCAGCGCCAAACGCCTGTGGGGAGAAGAACCAAGACATGCCACAAACACAAAAACAAACCATTAAAAACAGGGAAACAGTCTGGATGTGATTAAATGACAATAAGTAAGGTTACACTGAATAGTAGGATAAAATTTAGAGTACATATTTACACAGCAAGAAATATTGGTAACCCCAACACTTTATTTTTGTTTTTGTTCATTTGAAGATTTAAGTATATAGCATGTCATGTGCCACTCAGATTGCAAAGCCCTTCGAGGCCCAGTTACATATGGTCATATCTTTTGAGCACTGAGCCCCCCCCCCTCACCCAGCAGGATCCACAGGAGCCCTGGTCTCTGATCTCCCTCAGAGTGGGACAGTTGGGCCACTGCACTCTGGAGTCAAATTCTTTAGGTAGTTTCAGGTCTCCAGCATACTGAACCCTGCAGAGCAAAACAGCATTGTAGAGTCAAGTATTACTGTTACTACAGTAAAACATACAATTATAATGTAAGCAGATTTGACTTAGGTGACTATACAGAGTCCTGCTCAGTGCCACTGAAGCCACCACTTCTTTATGTACAGACAAATGTACATGGTGCGCATATTAGGGGATGTACAACACAACAAATACTCTGACTAATATGTGAGTGTAATGCAATACTAAACTGACGTCAATCTCTTATATTTCACACCCAGCAACAGACTGTGTTTACATGAGACTTACATGATTGGCAGTTTAGGTCCCTTCAGCATCGTACCACACAGAGTCCGGACATAACTGTAGTCAACATTATGGAAGTTGTGACCAGCCTGCAGGAGAGAAGGGAGATTTAGTCAAATAGAATTGCTTATATCCACTGAGAGAAGTCTGAGGTAAGAAAAAAAGAAAAACAAACTCACCTTCCATGTAGTGTTAACCTTATTGATGTAGTTTACCATCTCATTGGACAGTGGATGCAGACGGGGTTTGGCCAGGCTCATCGAGAAGCTGGCAGCCAGTAGCAGTAAGGCTGCATGCCACATTTTGCCTGAAAAAAAACACGAAATGAAGGACACATGAGTAAATTGGTTATTCATTACACTAGGTCTGAGCTATAGAGTCAAATCACAACATCTGACCATAAATGACCAACTTCCTCTTCTAACCAACACAGCCTCCATTTCTATTCCCGGCAAAATCAGCATTTTCATTTCCCTCAACTTTCAGGCATGAACGATGAAGGGAGACAAGACAAAGTGCAGTACTTAACCCCAAAAGACAGTAAATATAACAGTCTAGGGTGGACGACAGATTGAAAATACTGGGGGAAAAAAAACCAAAAAAAAAAACAAACTGCTATATGAGCAGGAAATGGGGAAGTTAAGGAAACCTCAAAACAAAAACTCAGCTGTGTAGAAAAACTTCACATTTGTAGCCCATACACGCATGAGAAAATGTAATGTTATGCTTTAACACAAGTTTTTCCCCACTTACATACCCTCCTAAAACCAGTCTACAAAAAAAGTTCTTTCACAGCCGACTAGACCGCATCACTGCGGTTGCATCTACAAGTGGAACATGTGTACACACAGCTGAAAAAACCTCCTCCTCAGTCACACTAGTCAGAGTCCTTTCCAGTGGTTAAACAGACTGCGTCAGCACACGTACAATAAACAGTCCACTGATTTGGACTAATTCATTAGATTTAAATCTACACACAAGAAATTGATTTGATTTTAAGAGACTTTCAATATGCAGTGCATTTCGTTTGTACAAGTGTTGTTCACTTAACTGTAACTAGGCTGTGTTTCAGTTACTGCTTAAGAAAAGGCAGAAGAAGAAAAATATATCCTCGTGCTGCAGAAATCAGCAACAATGCAATAGATAATATGGACCATATTATAGAGGTGAGATGCACTAGTGAGAGCTGAGATCAGTTCCATTAGACATCATACTGTAGCCTATTAAACTGAAGGCAGGGCTGTTCTCAGGATAAGCAGGATGCTCCAAGTCCAGAAAAATCAATACCAGTGCAGACACTGTGCTTCTTTATAAATACAATGGGAAGAACTAACATGTAGCTTCAAACCCTGACACCCATGATAAAAAAAGGACAACAGATGATGATGATGTATCTTTTCTGGAGGCATGAACAGCAGGAGTGAATAAAAGCCTTGTGTCAGAAAGAGACACATGTTGACTTTTTCAGCACGCAGTTATTCTGAGAATTAGCCAAAAATCTGCTGACAACCACAACTAAATTTGAATCCAAACACAATTTTACATGGACTTATTTAGGAACTTAACAGACTTATTGACCCTCTGTGCATATTTTGTTATACTGCCATGGAGCTATCCTCAAGAACAAGAGCCAGTCTTGTTAGGGACCTGTAATATCTGCACACCTGTCTGGACAGGTCCTGTTTCTATTATGAAAAAAGCAGAAGAGAATCCAATGAAAACACCTCAGGTGTGTCAGAGAGAAAAAAACTCTAGTGAAACTGGTTTGATACCATATGACTGAGGCTGATGAAATTTCATGAGAAAAAAAAAAAAAAAAAAAATACACAGAGGGAAGTAAAAGAAAAGAAAATTGCACTTTACAAAAAGACATCTGCTCTCTGAAGTCACGCTGAAGTACGACTTGCCAAGCTGGAATCACCCTCCATCATTTCTCCAAAATCTAAACCAGGCTCTTGTACGTGCTCAACTTTCTTTAACACCACACGCAGGTCATCATATATCATAATTTGTGTAATGTAAGAAAATGGTCAGTTTTGAATTTCTTCGCTGGGTATTGGAAGTTTATCTGCAACCACTAGGTTATGGTTACAGGGTGGTTTGTAGACAGATTTCAATGGGTCCTCCAGCTGTACCATGGACAAACTCATACAAACAAACAAAAAGTATGAAAGACAACAAGGTTTTCTTTGGTCAGGTTTTAAGGAAGTGGTTAAACCAAAAACACCCTTGTAGCTGAAACAATGATTTGGGGAAGTCACCATGTGCCTGCTGATCTGCAGCGCTGGCTGTCCTCAAGAAATCAGTCTCATGTCAATTACTTTCAACACAGCTGTCATACAAAGACTCACACAGCCAAATTAACTCGCTGAGTCATAGTGGAGGGCTGTGAGGCCTTTTGTGGCAGTATTGACAATTGACAATGAATAAATTATTATTTATTTCTTAACATTTCTAAATACCTTCAAGGGGCCAAGGGCTTGTGCAAGTTCTTCTGTGTGGGAGGTTTCCGATCAAGTCTGAAATGGATGAGTCACCACCAAATCCACAGAGAGTCAAGTCCCTGAACAACTACTTTATAAGCAGAAAAGTAGAACCAATGATCCTGTTGGCTGTCAAAGAGTTGACTACTGCAATTTTTTGAAATATTGTGCTCAACTACTTATTCTTTCCTTTTTTAACAACTACACACTAAACATGACACCCGAAGTTTCTGATGTCAAAACTAAAGGAATCATGTTTTTAAAAAAAGTCTGATAAATCTCTAATAGTACTCCATCAACCTGTCTGGTTTGCTTTCCGTCATGTGATTGATAAAATGCATTTCCTCCTTCCTTGTCACAGAGCTGAGGGGAAGGGGAATGCAGCCAGATTTACTGAGTCATTAAAAAAAGGCCAAAGTCTGTTTTCTATCTACTTGCAAGTGTGAAAACTTTTGTAGTTTTCACTGTTATAGCTCGGTATATAGTCATATGATTTACATACCAACTACTTTCAGTTCGTTCAGGTTGACTTCCCCTCTGCTTTATCCCAGACATGTTTATAAGTAAGAACACAAAGTCTCAGTCCTTCTCTTTTGTCTGGTTAAAACAGAGGACGGAATGGCTGCCTTTGCTTTCACTTTCCATTTCCTTGCCTCTTCAGTATTATGTTCCATATTAATTTTTTACTTTTGATATTAAGTCATCGCCCTCATTTGAATCAGATTTCATTGATCATTGTTTGATGTGCCATAATCATGAATAAATAAGACACACGTGTGTTTGGACAACTTAGCAGCTCCACCTGTTCCAACGCTCATCACCTTTGACCGTGAAGCTAAAATGGGGTCAGGCGGTCACAAACAATCACAAAAACAAGTAACTGCTACGATGAAACTGCTCCTTCTTGCCAAATAAATCGTTGTCAAACAAAACATATATTAATTGCACACATTTAACGTATTGTGTCTGCTGGCTTATATAAACTACGCTTAGCTAACTGCTAACTCACTGTGTAAACAATCAGTAACTGTAATAACGTCTGATAACAGGAGCCTCACAAACAGACGCCGCTTAAACGTGGAGAAACACACCAACAACTACTGCTAAAGTCTCTTACCGGTAGCTTATTTATCAGCTGTTGAAGTGAACTTGATCAGATCTTCTCCTCTGTGTTTAACGGTGGGCCACTGAACAACAAAGTGTATGAGTGTGAGACGGTCCTATTTATCCCAGAAACCACGTGAGACAGTCACATGAAGGCAGCTCATGTGATCGGTGGCGACACCAAACCATCATCACCACCTTTCCGTTTTTTACCCCGGGCTGTGGGTGTCTTCGTTCCCTTAACAGAACAATGGATCTGGATATAACCAGATCCAAGTCACAATTAAACGCGGTATGGGATACTTTAGACAGTTTGGTGCAGCGGGACACAGTGGATCTAAACTATTTCAATCTGACCGCTGGATGGTGCTGAAGCTCACCCTCACCACTTAATCCTCAAATCTTTGATCTTTAGTTTCTATGTAAATTTCGCACCCCAGGCCTCAGGTGGCCCAGGTATGCTCATTCTGCAATCCATCCATCCCAACAGTGATCCCAAGTCCACAAATCTGGGTAATCTGCACATCTGTTGCTCACTGCCATTTTACTAACAATTGCTATTGTCTGTCTAAAGTACTTCATATTTTGTTTTTTGTTATAGATCTAAGTAAGACATTTGCTAAAAAGCTACTCTAATTATATTTTTTACTTATTAAAAATCAAGACAATAAATTTCCTGTCTTCTGACATAAAGTTGACAGTTATACCCTGTTAGTCTGCTGTAACCAGATAGATGCTGATATGTTATTCTATTAAAAGCATCCTTTCAAAGAACTCAGTGTTTTCTTGTTTTACATTAATAGGCCAAAACACACTATATTTTGACTCAATCCTCTCAGTGACATGTAGCATAATGCTTACTAATGAGTGCACAGCAGTGTGTGTATTTTGATATTTGACTACTTTTAGCTTATTTGTGACTTTCATTTCTTTTTTTATTCTTTTGAGAAGTATCTTATGATTTTGAACTGATGAAGACAAGCCTTTGTGGGTGTCCTGCTGTATTGTGACATGGATCACTGACCACAGAGAATATGCTGATTGTCCTGCTGCTTTCTCTTCCTTATGATACTGTCACCTGACTTTCAAAATGATGAAATGGGAAAAATACTGTAAGCACAGCACATGCACTTTAATCATTATTTTACCAAGCATGTTGCGTAAAAGAGCAGATCCTCATTTTAAAGTACAGAGTTATTGACCAAAACTAATTCCTTATTTAACCAGTAACCAAGGTCACGCTCTTGTTTCAACTGATTTAATCATCTTATTAGAGATCATTTATAAACACATACTACAGTAAACAACAGCCTGGGGTTGAGTTACAGTGTACTGAATAGTTGACCATACAGCTTCAAAACTCTACTCTGCTGCAGTAATACATCTTCTTAATTCTCATTACTTCTCACTTTGTTTATGTTTTTTCAATTTTATAGTTATTTAATAATGTATTATTACTAATTCCACATATAGTTGTAAATGTTTTAGCCTTTTACTGTTTCAGCTTTATGAATAAGTGTTTTTTCTCTCTTCTCCTTTTTATTGAGTGTGTTTATTTACCTACTGCATATACAAGTGCTTTTGCATGTACAAATAGAAAGAACAAGCTGTACTGAATTGAGTTAATTAAAGCACAATATCAGAGTAGATGATTGGGGCTTTAAGATGATTTGTGCTTTATTTTCTGAACTTGAGGCTTTCTCTTGAGGACAGGCCCTTTGTCTAAATAAAAGTTCAAGACCTTTATTATTTCAGCTAATGTTGTGCTAAAATCCCATAATAATGTTTTTAATAAAAAGACTGCACAGCAGACTCAAAGCCATGTAGTATGACAGCATAGGAATACTGTACAATGTAGAGGAGAGTTGGAGGGATGGTGGTTAATGTCCTGGGACCCCCTGGCAGGTTAATCCAGCTCTGTGATAATGTAATGTAAAGCACATTATGTCCACTGTGACATTGCACTATAGCTGCCATGGCGCTGTGCCTATACTCAAATTACAATGTACGCATTACTATATCATTTACACTGTGATCACCATCTCTATTTACAAACATTGCAAGGTTAATAATGAGGTTTGGCGTAAGACTCACAGTGCCACATTACCACCTGTGTTTACAGCTTGTAATAATATTGGCACATTGCTGATGGTAAATGAACGAAGGGTGATCAACACACCACTCTGGGCTTTAATCGTGATTAATGACTTTATTTTGTCACATCAATAGCACAGTTAATGACATAGTACCACCACCCACAGCTGCTCTGTGGAAATCCCTTGTAGAGATGAAGCGATGCGTGTTTATAAGTGGAGGTCGTCCAGTGACGAGGTGATGTTACACTCAAACAGCAAACTAACTCCAGTCTGTCAATGAAAACTATCCTGGCTCTAAACAATTTCACATGTGAAACTTCAGCACGAATCCCTGAAGTACTGCACCGTGGCTCATCTCATAACAGTAAATGTGATCAAATATAAAAAGAAAAAAATGTCACAAATATAAAATCAAATCAAATTAGAAACACAAGCAAATATTTTCATACACATTAGGTACACAAAGCAAAGCATACTGTACTAATACAAAGCAATACACATACATGAGACAAGCTGTCTTTCTACAAGGCAAAGCGCTGATTCATGATGATGAAGCCATGGCATCACTGCAGTCTAAAGCGTGAGCATAGATATTTTTCATCAGTGCACTAATATAGATTTCATTAGCTGACTTATTGCTTTTGCATACACATACACTCTAGCATGTGCGTTAACTACTGTAATGTGTGCGTGTGTGCGTGTAGTTACAGTAAGTGCTTTCTGTCTCTAAGAGAATAGATACAACTCTGCTGCTTGTATGAACAAGTATCATGCATTGCCCCCTTTATGTATCAGCAGGCCGCGGTACACGGATAACAGCTTGACACAGGTTGATAAAGCAGTTCTGCCAAAAGCATGTTTTTCTCTGTACTTTGTTCCATCAACCCCAAGTTACAGTATATTCTCAAACGGCTGCCCGTGTCTTATTACCTTCAAACATGAGCAGCTCAACCTTTTAATTGCTTTTTACAGACATAGACCTGACTTTATAGTTATTATTTTTGTTTAAAAGGACAGAGATAAAGTAAAATAAAAGAGCATAGGTAAAAGAATAACAGAAAAATATTAGACAAATATACATGGAAGCCCAATATTGGTAAACACCACATTCTGTGATTAAAATGACAATTCAAATATTGAAATAAATAATAATAATAATCAAAACATGGCATAATACTGGCACTAACCAAACTGGAAATCCATAGCAGCACATCATTTTTACCTTTATGCAACATTTCTATTCAGAAACATCTCCTCTTTATCCAGATTCCCTCTGTCTGGTAGTTACATTATCAAAAATGTTTTATACTGTTAAACAAAGGCTCAGAGCGTTTTCAGTCATACAGTGAGCAATTACATTTTATCACTGTGACAAAAAAGATAATAAAACCAATTCTGTCTCATGGAAATTCAGTTTTACTGAGGTAGGAGGTTCAACTGATGGAAAGACTGAAGGGCGACACATATTTATGAATAGCTGGCGTTATAGGAGAACACCAAAGTAATTTAGAGTTACAACTATTCATTCAACACAATTCCCTAAAGTCAATCATTTAATGCTCATTAGCTTGCAAACTAGTTTTAGTGTTTACTGTATGTCATTCTAAAAATAATGTTAATAGCATTTCCAGGTAATCCATGTGTAATGCTGCATGAGCACCATGAAAACACTCTACAGGGGCACAATTTAACAACAAATACATGTTGACAAAACCAGTTTTATGCCTAATGTTTACTGCGATGGATTGTCTACATGTGTGGAAGCTGTTTCTTTATCAAAACAAAATGAAATACTTACATTTTCCTCTATCAATAGGCACTCATATTACCACTTAAAATAGCAGCTGGTTTTAGGCGTAACCTTTGCACAGTTGATGACAAGTATTTCACAAGTACATGTTTAACTTTCTTCACAAGGCAAATACATTCTACACTTGCCTTTAAGCTTCACTGACAACAGCTTGCTGTGAGCTCTTCAGTAAGACCAACTTCAGTAAATGGATATCAACAATTAAAAAAAAAAAAGTGAATGGCAAATTGAAAATAAAAAAAAATTAAGCTCCCTGGGACCACAAGAAGTTGAGACAATCACTTAGTAAGAAAAACACCATGTAATGAACTAGTTAAACTTCCATCCCAGCACATACAGGTTTGTTGCCATTATAATTCACATTATCAGAACTGACAACTGCTGCTACTGCATTTAATTACCATGTATCACACATTATATCTTATCATTCATCATTTAAATATAATTCCATCCATGTAAAAGAGAAATAAAATGTGATTATCAGAGGTGGCCATAAAAGTTACTTTCTCTCTGTTAGAGACAAGACCACAAACTTATTATGTCCTACAGAAATTGTCTGTTCATTGTAACTTTTCTTTGCCTATCAAATTTCCAGGTTCATTTTTCTCCCTTGTTTGTACTTTTTTTTGGACTAAACATAACAAAAATATTTTTTAAATGCAGAGAAAGCATGATTGTGTACAGGGACGTTGTCTAAATTCTGGAAACTTTGTTTATTTACTTATTTGTTTAATGTTTTTATATATAACATACTATATATATATGTATATATATATATATATANGCTTGCATCAGTCTGGCCCCGCAGAGCTTGCATCACCATCAGCTGGCTGGAGGTCTTCCACAGGTCCTACAGGAGTTTGTGTTATGTGTTTGTGTTCCCTTTACATAACAAAAACAAAAAACTACAACAAGAGTGCAGAGTTATGCTGAACACATACTTGGTCAAAGCAACATTGAATTTCAAGGCTATGTGTAATTTCCTTTTTTTATTTATTTATTTGTTTTATTTTTTTATATATAACACACTATATATATATATATATATATATATATATATATATATATATATATATAAATATTAGAAAAAGAAAATGAAATGAATATATGTTAGTAATAGAAACATCCATTGACGCTGCTTTAATATTCTATATTGCTTCCAGTAATTTCCCTTTGATAAATTACCACGTTCTAATTATAGTGTAGTTTGCAGAATATCATGCTACAGCCACTCTGGCATCTAACAGTAAACTTAAGCTGTACCTTTTCTGCTGTAAAGTGCTGACTGACTGACATGACTGCAGCTACAATAAGCAAAGGAAAGCATAGCATATACAATAATTTAGAAACTGTTTTTCCTTCAAACCTTTGCTTCTCATCATTTGTTAATCTGATAGTTTCATTACAACAAAGACAGACACACTAATGAACAGATTTTACTATTTTACAGACTGTAAATTAGGACCTCTGTCTCTGTCTCTGTGTATGACAGTAATGTGTGTTAACACCGACCATGTAGTGAACGGTAAATACAGTGAGTAACTGACTGGTTCGATGAGCGAGTGGCTGCCTGATAACTGGACAAGATCATCTCAACATCATCTAAAAGGTTTTGTAAAAAATAATGATAAGCATTCTCAAGCATATTAACATCAATGCCTGTGGATATATATATATACTTGGGTTTGCATTAAGTATATATTGATTCTATATTTCATAACAGATCATTGGTTTCATTGTATCAGACTAATCTTGCCAATCTAAAAAAAGAGCCTGGTTTTGGTGAGTGGCGTCACAAGCAGCCTGGCAGACAGCATGTTTGGTTATTGTAAACTGGTTTAATTTGCTTCATTTAGAAAGTTCTTTGTCATTGAGATACAGCTAGCAAGCTATGCTTTGTACTTTCATCACAACCCCTCATTTTAATAATCTGTTTGCTTTTGAATTTTATCATAGGTAACATCACCTGACTGCACTGATAGAACAAGCCAGGGACTTAACTGCATTTTAGTTTCTAAAGATTAAAAATTAAGTGTAAGGGTTTATTTAAATGAATGGAAGCGATGCTTCACATTTATTAGCACCTGTGAAATTCTGTAAGTGGTTTCTTTGACTAACCCAGATTTCAACCTCTGTGTATACAAATCTGCAGTGTATAGTCTTCTGTATAGTTTTTATTTTCAGCAACTGCTTATACTAAACTGAAAAACTAATTTCTCCCAATTATCTCCCTAATTTTGTGAGTACAATTCCCTTGTAAAGTGGTGTTTGTCACTGTTTACTGCTCTAATGGTTTGCATAGGAAGCAGACAGCCACATGCGCCCCTAATACACAGGAACTTGCCAGATACTTTTTTTTTAACCTGCCTGCAAAGAGCACCACATGTGAGGAGGTTTATACTGTTCAGCCCTTCTCCATGAAGCTGCTTCAAACAACCAGGAGCTGCTAGTGCACTAACATGATTTGTCACCAGCTGACCACCCACAAACACTGCTAAATGTGTGAGCTGGAACGATTGTTTTGCCATTGTGCCACCCATGTATCCCAATTATCTGCAATTTTAACCTCTGTATCTGCATATCAGGGGAAAGAAAAGAAAAATGTATACTGTATCTTCATGATTGAATCAAATGAACTTAAAAGACCCCTAACCCCGCACCAAGCCTTCTCCGGGTTATTTAAAGCATGAAGTCAGGTATATCCTCAACTGCTAAACTCACAAAGATACCATTCCCCACCCAGGATTTCCCCTTGCCTTCATCCCCAACCTCCTTAGACTGCCCTCTCTCTACTGTCCACAAACTGGACCATCTGTTTGCGAGCGTGGGAGATGACTGGAGTGAGTGGAATGACCGGTGTACCGGGCGTAGTAGCACCAGGAGTTGATGCACCGGGGGTTGAAGCAGCGGGTGTTGAAGCTGCAGGTGTTGAACCAGCAGGTGTTGAAGCTGCAGGTGATGAAGCTGCAGGTGTAGAAACAACAGGGGTCAAAGTACCAGGGGTCCCGCCAGGGGTGGTGCCTGGTGTTGGAGTGGCAGGGATCACAACAACCGGCGCCAGGCCCGGACTTTCAGCCCCAGCTCGAGGCTCCATTCTCGGGGTGGATGTGACAAAACGAGCCTCCCTGATCCGGTAGGGACTTCGGTAGCTGGAGATGGGCGACAGCTCGGAGCCCCAGCCGAGATAGCTCCCACTGGAGGGAGACTGTGCATCTGCACTGAAATACAGTGTAGTGCTGGACTCTCCAGGCATCCCCGGTTTTTTCTCTGGCGAACCAATCAGGAGAGGGGAACGTCGCTCAGGTGACCAGCCGGGAGTCTTGATGTCCAGGGAACCTGCGGAGGACGAGGCCTCAGTCAGGGTTGCAGCGTTGCTGTCGATGTGGCGGAGGCTTCCTGGTTGCCGTGGAGATGAGGGTGTGGGTGAGCCGTAAGCGGCACTCTGAAACTCATCATCACCTTCAAAAATGAAATCACATTAAATTTAAAGGTAAAGTGGGTTTATAATAATACACGTTTTCTATGGACGAAGCAATGGGGAACTTCTACAATGACGATAAAAGATTTGTAATAATTCTCAAAAATAAAAAAATCTCGATGTAAAATACTTTTGTTTTTAAAGTTTATCACGCAGCGAGAGTTGTGATGTTGGCAAAAGCTCTGCACACAGTTTTCTTTAGCAAAATAGACATCTAGTAGTCCACTCTCAATAGTCTCATTCCCAGACATTAATCCCACTGCATGACCTGAGATAAGCAGCATCCACAGAGAGGACTGTCCACCTATCCACCTTTGGCATGAAGCACTGAAGATTAGCTTTAACACCAGGACTTTACAGGCCCCTTGTTGAGTTTTTTTTTTTTTTTTACAATTAATTAAGGTGATCCAACGCTGTATGAAACAGTATTTTATATTTCTGTGGTGTGTTTTTTAGTGTGTTTACTGGTATGTTAGAAGTGTTCAGTGTTTATCAGGCATCCAACCTTTTTCCTCTGATGGTGGAGCGCTGAAGGACTCTTCCTCTGCAGTCTCTTCAGGAATGGCCTCCGGGACCGGGATAACCTCTGGGAACCGTCTAATGTCATGGATTGTTGTGGGAGGAGTTTTTCTCACAGGTCTGGCCACTACAGTGGAGGGAGTTGGCTTTGGTGGCTGGACCACCTCTCTCACCTGGGCAGACAGAACAGACAGCTGAGCCTCAGACTGCAGACAGACGAACTGAGATTATTTTACACACATACGACTCTTTAGTAGCAGATCTACACTCTTCAATCCACTGTGTAGCATCGTTAAGTGGTTACTATAGCCTTTTTTTTTTATAATTAGTCTTAACGCATCAGTTTTTTTCATAGAAAAATGTGAGAATGTGTGCAGTCTATATGCTGCTTTCAGTTCATTTATCTCTGTTTTCAAATCCTACACATAGTGGCTTAAAATATGGATTTACTGTATTCTGTGTTGAAATGATAAATTAAACAAAGATCTTGCCTGTGGAGCCAGGGTCACTTGTGGGGGAGCTGGTTGAGGAGTTGGATGTGAGATCTGAGGAATCTGTGGTTGAATGGGTGGAAGCTATTCACAGCACAAAAAAGGAATGAGACACCCTTTTACATAATCTTCAAAAGGCATAAGACATAGGCTGCATGATACCGGTTTAAGCTGCTAAAAACTAATAGTAATGAAATTCACAAGACATTTTCAATAACGGGAACGCAACAAACCCGAGGGACATAAGGTTCATCTGGGGAGTGAACTTCTTCAGACAGACCCATCAGTCCAGCCAGACCCCCCTCGCCATACGACGACCAGATCTTTGTCACATCTCCTGTTTTCAGGGCCAAGCGAATCAGCAGCCAGTGGTGATGTTTCCAGCCTTCCCATTGGATTGGAAGGTCCATGAGAGTCCCACCTCCTGATCAGATTAATACACAGGCATAATTATATTATAATTAAATTCTATAGATAGATAGATAGATAGATAGATAGATAGATAGATAGATAGATAGATAAGATAGATAGATCTTTAACAGACCAGACAGTGTTGCGTGGCGATGGAAAGTGGGTGTGACTTTCTCCTCCAATGACAGTGTAGATCCGCGCTCCATGCAGGCTCCACCTATCCCTCTGTGGCGAATACTCTGGAAAATCTCAAAGGATTTAGGGTGCAGGAAACGATAGTACAGCACCAACGCTATCACTCCTGGAGAGAGAAGAACAGTCAAAAAGCAGAGAGAAATGAGGAAGACTTGGGATGAAGGTGTGCAAGTCAAAAGTAAAGAAGTAAAGAAGGAAATGTCAGGAAATGCTACATGAACATACAGGTGTGGAAAACCATGAACAACAACATGTATATACTGTATAGTTCTATACAGGATGTGTCTTTGTGTCTAACCAATGAGGAAGCTGCAGAACACTGCTGCTGGGATGCCGACAGTATCCCAGGACACCATGGTAAACAACCAGGAGGAGGCCAGAAGAAGAAAAGCGTTCTCTATGAACATGGCCTTAGGAGGAAACAGAAACAGAGGAAAATGGTTAACGCTTCCAAAAACTTAAAATCCATATTTGTCTCACATTTATGACTGCTCAGTTCAAGTCATGCAGTTTTTATTCAGCACAGAACTGACTGTTTTTATATATTTTCTGTTTTTGACATCTGTTTAACTGATGGACTCCTTTATCCAAAGGGCACTACAGTATCCCAAGCATGTGTTTTCAGTGATTCTGTTGATTTATACTTAACACGTGCCTTTATTGAGACAAATTCAACTCTTACTTGCATTAAGCAGGTAACTGTTTCTTCAGTACAAATATCATAAATTGTCACACTGACTCTGTTGGTGAGCTGCACTTAGATTTATTCGCAGAGGGATAAAATTTTTTTATCAAATTTATTTTTCAGTTTTTATGTTCTCAAAAGTTGTGTGCTGCAGTGTTTCTGTGTTTGTCAGAGCCCCCTGCATGTAAAATGAATATTAACCAAAAATTAGGTTCATTTCCATTGTGATTTACCCACATCAGTGATACTAACAAAGTCTGATGTCTGATGTGAATGTAATGACAAATTCACACAAGCAAGACCTGATCACAAACCCAAACGTACCAGGTAGAATCCAGCCATGCGGTATCTGGATTGACCGTACTTCACGTTGAGGAAGAGAAAGATGTGAATGGCTCCCAGAAAGAGGTTAAACAGTCTCCATCGACTAGTTGATCGTATGATGTCAGTCTGCTGAGACACCATCCAGAAAGTTGCACCCAGCCAGTGCACACCTGCCACACACACACATGCACAGACACACACACACACACACACACACACACACACACACACACACACACACACACACACACACACACACACACACACACCACACACACACGCATCTAAATAAATATTCAACCTCTAACACATACGTAAACACACTAACTCATAAAAAATCGTTGACTGGTTCAACAAACTTCAACAACTTGCCAATGACTCCTAGGATCCACTGTTTGAAGATGCGTGTGAAGAGCATGAGAACAGCAAATCGAGATCCCAGCATACTGACCTGCAGACAGAGAAAACGAACACAAACCAACAAACCCACTCATTACAAAGCAAAAACAGGCCTATAAATACCCAGTTCATTATACTGACACTGTTATATCGAGGGGGCATGTTGCACATGTCGGTTGTTTGAAGTTTGTTTAAATATGCCTACCCTCCACAGGAGTCGACAGAGAATGGCAGCAGGGGTCATTTGTAAGTGTCCTGGTCTGATGAGTGAACAGGCTCTGGCATAGAGGACCAAGGCCCAGGCGAGAGACAACAAACACACCACAAAACACACCGAGGCTGGGAGATGGAGCATAAAGAGGGAGAACGCGGAGAAAATAGGAAGTGTGAATACCTTGATATATTTTAATGCCATATATATTTACTGTACATTAGACACAACACTGCTGCAGATCGGAAATAGATGGCAGAAAAACTGGTTAGAATCATCCATCCATCCATTTTCTACCGCTTATCCTCTAGTAGGGTTGCGGGGGGGCTGGAGCTTATCCCAGCATCCTTTCGGGCAAGAGGCGGTGTACACCCTGGACAGGTTGCCAGTCCATCGCAGGGCACACAGAGACAAACAACCATTCACTCTCACAGTCATACCTATGGTCAATTTGGAGTAACCAATTAGCCTAGTCCCCATTTGCATGTCTTTGGACTGTGGGAGGAAGCCAGAGTACCCGGAGAGAACCCACACAAACACTCCCTATGCAAACTCCACACAGAAAGACCCAGCGTCCGAGCCGGGACTCGAACCCGGAACCTTCTTGCTGTGAGGCGACAGCGCTAACCACCGCACCACCGTGCCGCCCTGGTTAGAATCAAAGCTGTGATAATTCATTTTCTGGCCACTTGGCGGCAGCAGAACAAGCTGAAAACAAAACATCTCACATATAATGACCTTATGAAGTTGTCATGGTGAACATGTTACCAGAAACTTATTTAAACATGAAGCAGACACAGAGAGAAATTATCATTCATCTGGATTCTTGTCGCTGGCCACTTGACAAATCTAACTCCATATATTCACTCTCTTTCAGCTCTATTTTAGTCTCCACCAATTCCTGAGGGGAAAAATTTGGCTTTATGTCCATAACCTAATCGTCTTTGTATGTCTTATAATTGTGTTACGTAGGTCTTTACCCTTGTCTATTGGGCCACAGTTTATCACAGATTTGTTTGAGTCCTTTACATGAAATTGTTTTTTAACTTCTTTTAAACTTCTCTAGCTGCTGGTCATTGTCAGACAACATATACTGTACATACCTTTCACTACCACACACACACACACACACACACACACACACACACACACACACACACACACACACACACACACATTTACACATGCTGTTTCAGACCTTATCACCCTTGCACACCTACTTTATACTGTACATTCTCTATTCAGTGTGTCCCTTTACCTGGAGATTTGATTCCTATATCAGTACAGATGAGCACATACGTCTGCAGCAGCGTCTCAGGGAGGGTGACCACCAAGGCCTCAAACAGACGTAAGGCAGATACATCCGCCTGCTGCATGATCTCACCATACACATCCTCATCTGGCAGCTGCATACACTCCAACAGCCTATGAAGGCCGGAGATGGATAAACGGGAGGCAGGGAGAAGGATGAAGACACAGAGAGAGATACATCATTGTATTGATGATCAAGATCATCAAACATCATCAAACATTAACAAATGTAGAGTTTCTCAGACTTGTAGATGTCTCACTCAAACCAGAGTTCCGGTACTACCATTACCGTTGGTTTTAGACTTATTGATCATTGACTAATTAAAGCAGATCTGGTCCTGGTCCAGTGTTGACCGCACTCCATCACACACACACACACACACACACACACGCAACACAAATATATATATATATATATATGTATATATATGGTCTGCTCACCTTTTGAAGATACCCAGGTGCAGTATATGTGTCCAGGTGAGAGACTTCCTGCGGATACGTCCATCTGACAGGTACCACAGGTAACTGAGCCACTGAGGACCCCAACCTAGGAAACATAGAATGATAAAAATGAATATCAATCTGTCCATTAATCTATTTACGGGAGCTTTCTATTGATCTGTTGGGTTGTTGTTGCTAATGTTATCTCACCTGGCAGCAGGAACAGTGCAGTGAAGCCGGCTAGATGGGCATAGCAATAGTTGTGACCCACCCACAGATAGTACACAAAGCAGTAGATCACTGGGGAAAGACGGAAACACACAAACACACACACACACACACACACACACACACACACACACACACACACACACGTACAAACAGGCCATAAACACACAGAAATACATTTACAACATTACCCGTTGCTGCCTGCTATTGAAAAATTGTAATAAAGTCTATATCATAAAAAATCCAGTGATGAAATTTAACTAAATATGTACAATTAATGAAATGTACAATTTTGAGATGGTTGTATTTCACTTGAGTATTTCAATTTGATGCTCTTTTATACTTCTACCCACTACACTTCAGAGGGAAATATACTACATAATGTACATAATGTACTTTATACTTCTACTTACATTTATTGGACCTCTACAGTCACTAAGTTACTGATATTTTGCACACAAATGTTATCATTGCTTTATAAAATATACATAAGAATTAAACTACATAAACAGTATACTGTAGATCAAATAAATTCCATTTTGTCAAGTCCCATAATTACAATGCTCTTTACATGTTAATACATCAGTAATAATCAAATGATGTAATACATAGTGATATAATGCCATTAATGAGTCATTGTACTTTTGGTAGTAATATACATGTAACTGATAAGACTTGCATACTTTTCATTAAGTGAGATTTTGAATGTGAGACTGTCTCTTTTTTTTTTTTAAACCTGTATACTCCAAATTAAATGACAGACTGTGACTTGTGTGTTGTGGTTGTAGTATTTGTTCACATCAGGAGTAACCTACACTATTTGATCAGATCAGCATTTTAATGTTTGTGTGTTCTGTGAGTGTCCACTTCTTCAATGACCTCTGTTCTGCTCATCGTCTTCATCTGAGGTTTACTAACAACAAGGCAACTGATGCTTCCTCTCCTCACTGACTCTCCTGATTGCACTCTGAGGCTCTGCAGCTCTGCCTCCCTCCCTCCATCCTCCCATACATGTAACCTGAGCCCGTTTTAGCTGCTAAGCAGGCGGGCTGTTTAGGGCAGACTAGGCCCCATCCCGGGGTACGCCCATCCCCTCGTCCATTCATGCACCTCCAAAAAAAAGGGCGCTGGAATATGACAACATGGCTCCGCTTTGTTTCTGTTCAGGACAGATCACCCAGACGCTGAAATGATGCAGCCGTTTAAAAGATGGCAAACTGGCATGAGTCTGCAGTTTTGCGACAAACTGGATTTCATAACTGCAGGGTATAAAAATAGGAAATAGGCGCACTTGTGCTGACTGCAGAGACTGTTCTGCCTTTATTATTCATGACAACACAACAGGGGACAGTGAAAACAAATGTCCAACTTTATATGTTGGATTATCAAAAAACCTCCTGTCTCATCTAGAGTATGGGAGTATCTCCTCCAGCCACACTGCAGCCTACATCCATTCACTGTGGCCAAAAAAGGCACGCACCCACATGCACGCGCATGCACACGCCAATAAAGTCAAATAACACACAGCAGGAATGTGCACGGACACATTCCATAACATTTCAACACACCGTTAGTGACACAACATTCAGTCTTAGTGTGTGTGTGTGTGTGTGTGTGTGTGTGTGTGTGTGTAGGTGCGTGCGTGCGTGTGTGTGTGCGTGTGTGTCCCAGGTAGGACTCACGCGCCGTCCTCTCTGCAACGATGAGAAATGCGGTAAAGACGAAGACGCAAACTTGGCAGCAGGGTATGCAGGAGCCTCCATGGCTGGGAGTCGCCGTGTAGTCTCTCATAGCGGCTGTGCACCGTGTCTCAGATGGTTTACAGAGGTAACCGTGTGTCCGTCTGCAGGCTGGTGTTGTTCTGGTTCCGGGCGGGAGTCGGTCCAGCTGCGGCAGCCCGCTCTCTCAGCTCCGTTTCCCCGTCCCAGCGTCACCGCCCGTCCCGTTAAAGCGATACACACTGGTGATGTGGGTAAGACACAGCACAGGAAGACACAGCAGTAAAGCTGATTGGTTTAATGCTGACTTTTAAGTCAATATTATGAGCATTGAATAGCCAGGCTCGGTCATATTTAACAAATGATTATGACTCACACTAAAGTACAGAGTTTTTTTTTGTTTTTTTTTTAACATTTTCTCCTTTTCCTTTTCTTCTCTTCCTTCATACATCAAGAATATTCAGGGACTATAACGTTTCTTTAGCCATGCACGTGAGAGGATTTTAGAGGAAAGACTAGATTGGGATTTTACTCATTTAATTTAAGTCACAGAAATTAACTTTCATTTGTCACGAAGATGCTCACAAGTATGAACTTTAAACTCGATTTTGGGCCTAAATGAAAACTGTATGTTCGATGTGGCATTAAAGCATCAAATCTTCACCAATCTGACTAAATCTGTCTTTTATCCATAGACTGTATATACAAATGTATCCATCCTTTATTTAGATATTTATATTTGTATATTTATCTTCTATCCCTATACACTCCTTGCATGTTTTGATAACAAATTATTTGCTTGTAATGGATGCCTTGTTGAAACATTGGAGGGCACAGGAAACATTTCTCTGCAGAACAGTCTGTTTGAGCAAAGTAAAACCCTGAAGTGACCAGACTTGTTTTTTAGGGAATATGGGAAGTGATGAAGTGATTGAAGCAACAGCAGTGAGCTTGAACTTATCCTCATGTTATTCAGAATACATCACTGATAATGGTGGTGTACATGATAATTGATTTGGAGGTTTGATTAATGAGTGAGTCAGAGCAGCCACTTTTCTAATGTATTATATATAATACTATATACTGAGTTTGCACAATGTTACTATGACTACCTGATATTTTGACTACTACACTTGATTCAAAGTTTTTGTTTTTTCTTCTTAATGTCCCTCATTCCCTCTTGCTTTTTCTCTTTTCCATTTAGCTTTTCAAGTTGTATGTAAATAATAAGGTGTGGTCATCAGGAGGGTTGGCCTGGAGAGCAGGGGCACTTTATGGACACCGGGGGGTGGGGGTGGGGGGGGGGGGCTAACAGGCACCTCATTGCGATGATATTGGGCAGATTTTTTTTTGCACAATTCCTCAGAGTGACTGTGACATGCTTGATAAATATGTCTATACTGATCTACCAACGAAACAAACAACAACCATATGATGGGCAGGGTTGCTCAACTTCCTGTATGTTTATATCTGTGCTGATGCTTTCCATTATTAACAAGTGTTTCCTTCTGTGGCTCAGTCATGTGACTGTTGCTCCTTGGACTCCTCATGATATTCACCTCACTGGTTCAAAGCTGGTTCTCATCATCACCTTACCTCCACCTCTGAAACACCACTGACCTGGACCACAGATACCTTGCTATTTTCAAAATTCATGGTTAATGCTGTCCATCAGCAACATAATTCTCTGGACATACTGTCTGTTTTGTACATGTACAAAATACCCCGAGGCACTCAAAAACCAATGAAGAAATATGAGCCACTATTTGGTTTTAATAAGGGACTTTACTTAATAATATGTACAGAACACAGAGCTCATAAAATCCTGGATAAAAGTTTATTCAATTTTTTTCAGCTCATTACCACAGGAGCCAAATAAAGAAAGGCAGCATGATCCTCTCAAACACCACGACCTGCTGTCCAAATGTCTAACACCTACAGCTGATTACCTCCCGGCCTACAGATACAACCCACAAACAGGCTGTAGGCAGGTTTTCCTTGATGACACACCCCAATTTTTTTTTATCAAGCTCCACAACCATTCCTGTTAGTGTGCATTCATCAGTTTAATTAGGGATGAAAAGTTGCAGCAGTAAAAGCACCAGTGTGAGTTTCTCCATCCTGTCATGGAGCTAATGTTTCTCTTCCCTTCCATTTAATCGTACAAAGAGGCTCCAGCACTCAGCTCATTATTATAGCATTTTTAAAAACAAATAAAGGATGAGCTGAGAGACAACACAGTACCACTAACATTTGAATCCATACACTCATCAAAGGCTGCAGAGCTGCAGCCTCCGTGATGCCTGTTGTTCCTCCTCTGTACTCGCTGAACAATTGATGACAGGAATCCTGCAGGTCCATGCTCTGTAGGTCCTGTTGTGTCTTTATTTGTTGGATTGTCAGGGCATGAGGACATTCTTCCAAACACTTGAGTGTCATCCTGTATTGGAGGGCTGAGCCATCACAATTCATATGTTTCCTTGTTGTTTACACAGTAGGGGAGACTGCTCCACACAGTGCTGATAGTTATAGTTTGATCTATAAGCGTCTCTTTGGTGCAGTGCAGACAGAGCTCCCAAACCAATGGTTTATGTTCGTTCTTTTTTTTATTTGTTTACCTATTTATTCATCTTTTATCCATCTACCTGCCAGTCCATCTCCATCTGAATGATTATGTGTCAGTAATATCTGTTGAGGCTTTGAGTGACTGTGCTGATGTCTGGCTGCCCGTTCATCCAGATTTCTCTGAGAATCCGTTCCCGCTCTTCTAGCCGCTGGGCTCGGTCCAGCTCTGATGATGACACACACACACACACACACACACACACGCACACACACACATTAAAATGATTAGTAGAGTATTTCTGACAGTTGTCTTCACAGAGATAAACAGAGCATCTGTGAGTGTGTATAAAGGTGCACTGACACACTGAAATATGTTTATACAAAGATTTAAAATGAAAATGTTTTATTTTATAGTTTTGATGGTTCCGCAACATTCAACTTTGTCTGCTTTTAAAATCAATTTTAGACAATAGCTGACTACAGTACCTGAGGACATTATCAAATATGTCTAACATACAGTTCAGACAGTTAATGTAGATGTTGATTGTATTCCTTGACCAGTGGCCAAATTTGGTAAAGCAAATTTGTGTTATTAAACATTTTTCTGACTGTGATACATGCTGTTTAAAGGCTGAGATCACTCACATCACACAAAAACCACAACAAAAAAATCTTAAAAGTCTTCATTTGTGCCACCTGTGCAATTAATGTGATATATATTTCATGTAATTGCTGTTTTAATAGTTTTATTTTATCTCCTACTTAAATGGATCATGGTGTTGATATGTGTCGTGAGTTTTGTGTGTGTCTGTGTGTGTCTGTACCCTCAGCTGATGTGAACATGCTGGCGTGCAGCAGAGCTCTCTCAAAGCGTCTGCGTCGTCGTGCCGACAGCTCCGATGTATCATCCCACTCCTCCGACTCGCTGTCCCCAGCAGGCCCGGTCCCTCCAGCCGCAACAACAGCAGTGCTGTCTGGATTACTGTCACCGAGCTGATGGTGGGGACAGCTGTGAAGGCGACGGCGATGATGCCTGCTCCTGTGGCGATGGTGAGGGTTGTTACTGTTTCCATAGCTGCAGTCTGCTCGACAGTGTATCTGGAAGACGATGGCGCAGAGTGTGACGAGAAGACCAACACAGACACCACCCAGAAACACCAATGCTGTCCGCTCGGGTTGGTCTGAGAGAGAGAGCGAGAGAGAGCGAAAGAGAGCGAGAGAGGGTGAATTAAAAGAGAATGAAAACTTTACAATGAATACATCAATTGCTTCTTCAACCTCATCTCCTCCCTCCTCTGTACCCAGTTCTTTCTCTTCCTCTGATCTTTCAATGTCCTGTTGTTTTAAATTGTGCCAACCCTCACCTGTCCCTCAGTCTGTTGAGCTGATCTCCACATCTGATCTTACTCACCTGTTTTCTATACATTTCCTTTGAGTCAATACAGCCAACTGTCTGCTACCTGTTCCCCCATCACCTCTCGCTGCCAGAGACATGTTGATCTGTTGCTGATCGGTTTATTCCTGCTTCTTCCATCTAAAAACCATCTTATTTTTTGTCCTCACCGGTTTCCCACAATTGGCGACAATATAGGTATCTTTCTCTCCTGTTTCAAATTTCAAATATATATAACACTGATCTCTTCAAATCCAAGACTGATCTTTGGGCTGTGAAAGCAATTGGAATTCATCACCTTGCTAATAAAGCGTGGTCCGGGACCCCAATTGGGTCCATCAGGGAATTCATGGGATCCTCAGAGAAAAAGGGATCTACAGTATAAGTATCATTCCTTCACTTCTTAAAACTTAGCACAAGAGTTTTAGAGTGTGACAGTTACTCTGATTGGACCAACCTGCAATGAAGGTGTAAGCTGCCATTATGTTGCTAAGCAGTGCCATCTCCTGGGAGACCACCTTCAGCTCCATATTTGGGCTTCCTGTCGTTGGAGCGCTCATGATTTCAACAGTGACTTGAGCTTACTGAATTCTGGGGTTCATCCTGGAGTGGGGTTCATTCCTCATGACTCCCGTGGACTGTAGGTTTGAGGGAAGGAGGTGAGATGACAGTTGTGAGAAATGATAGCGGGATAGAAAGACAGAAAAGCAAGAGGAGGGGAAAAGGGAAAAGGTAGAAACATGACATATCATCCTTTACCCATAGTTTTAAAAAAAAGTGTATCTACATAGACAGAATCTAATGACAACTGCTACACAAACTTCTTCTACCTGTAGATTCATAACATGAACATCAACTCCATAGTAGCATAAAAACACTTAGTTGTAATTAGTGTCTTTATATAAATTCAGGTTTTTGTGCTACACCTTTGCCAAAGTTAGGTTTCCTCTAACATTCTCTTGTGTGTTAGATTGGATATTTATGCAAATTAATTACTTACTATAAATCATCACGTTAGCAAATTTAGTTAATTCGATGACAGTGGTGAATTTAAACTTAATTTTCTTAATTGTCATTTGCTGGTTCACTTGCTGTCAAAGGGGCCCCTTTAACCTGAATGAGCTTTATTTGTTGAGTAGAAATGACAGGGAATCAAGTGAAGGTAAAGAAATTGGTCACTGGGTTTTGTTCTGAGCTCTAACCACTAGGTGGCAACAAAGAGCCATAAGCCAACTTACGCTGGCTGTAAATACAATCATTCAGATCAAGTAACTGGACTTGGAGGTGGACACACACACACACACACACACACACACACACACACACACACACACACACACACGCACACACAAGCATTATACAGACGTGATGTTAGAGTCCAGACCAGCTGATGTCATGGGCTGAAGTCTTGAGGCAAAAGTCTTCCTGGAGATTCTGACAAAGCAACGATGTTTAAGGACTTAGGAGTTTTGTTCTCTTGCTTTTAACCATTTCAAAATGCTTGATGCTCAGAAATTTGTTTTTCATTAGTTTGACAAATACACAGCATCAACCAGTGACACATACCACAGCATTTATTGCCTGAGTTAGTTTGCAGCACCCAGGTTAAATGCAGAGTAAAGACAGAGACAAATAGCTTTAATACGGCATTGTGTCTAGACATGTAGAGGTTACTTCTACTGGAACTCCCCCATAAACACTCACAATTATACCCTCAGTGTGTGTGTGTGTGTGTGTGTGTGTGTGTGTGTGTGTGTGTGTGTGTGTGTGTGTGTGTGTGTGTGTGTGTGCATGTGTGTGCGCGTGTGTGTTGCTTATTTGACGTTTTGAAACATAAATGCACAGTGTCCCAGGGTCCAGATTGTCAGAGGGTGGAGAGAGCCTGAGATGCCAGAGGGGAGGAGGGTATAGGGAGCAAGTCACTCTGACTTGCAGACTAATTATACTAACAGAGCTGAAATCCTGGAGAAGATCCAGGAGGATCCTTCATCCTCTGAAAGGAGAGGAGGATTGTGAGGGAGCATGGCGAGAGACTCCACTGTGTCTGCTTTTCTTACTTAACTCCTCTCTAACCTGATCTGCTCAGCCCAGCAGCTCCTCAGTGTAATAATGGACTCTAAAGGAACAGGCCTCATCAGGCTTTTCATCTTAGCGCTTCACTGAGCGTTTCGTCATCATCAAACATACAAGAGTTTAAGTATTTAAAACAGATAATGTTTGTAAGGAGGTTTGGCTCGATGGTCAGCTGCGATCTTAGTGATGATAAAATAAATAAATTAGTGGTTCAGGGCCCCACACACACAATAAATCAGAAGGCTCACAAGATGATTAGTGAGTTAGAACAAAAGAAACAACTAATTTTCTGCAACATAAATTATGACATTTACCTGTCAAATACCAGGTAGTGTTTCCACTGACCTGTAAAAAATGTTCAAATGAAAAGTCTGTCTTTGCTTGAGCTGCTCACAGTGTGCAAAGTTACTGTCATACTAGCAGGTGACTTACAGTACAGTACATTCATTATTTACATAATTAAAAAATATTGCAAAATATTGAACATATTGTAAAATTTTGAGGCACTGAGACTCTGCGTGTTTATTCTGACGTATATCTGACGCTCAGTCCATAATGCGGTTTGACTGACATGAGTTCAGCTGCTCCAGAAATAAACCTGTCTGCATCAGCTCGTCCAGTTAATAAAAGCTCCGTCCTCTTACAGAGGAGGGTGCTGATGAACAACTATCGCTCCCTTACTGTAGTTACAGTGTTGTGTAACAGTGTAAGATAAGAGCTGGCAGTGTTTATATTATCATCACTTATTGGGTTCATCAACAATGAAATCCTGCAAATATGAGTCCCCCTTCAAGCATTTTCAAAGATAAATGACAATCCGTGGTACTTTTATTCTCTTTATCTGCAAAATTGAATCCCATGAGCTGAGCAGTATCTGCACATACGCTGTGAGTGACAGTTAACTGAACTGTGCTTGAAGCATGACTCTCTAATTACACAGGAAATCTGCGAAGCCCCTCGGCATGATTTGTATTACTGACATTCTTCAGTAACATTTCAAAATGTTCTCATCCAAAACTTTTAAATCTCTTCTTCTTCCAAATAAAATGAAGCTCTGCAGATGTGAGTGAAGCGTGATTGTGCTTGATTGTGCTAATCCTGTTACGAAAGTTCACACACAGAGCGGAGCAGGGTTAAAAGCATTTTGTAGAACTGTTTTAATTTCATGAACGTGTTATGATTTCCCCAGCTGACAACATTTAACACATCTCATTACATGTGAATGTGTTCTCCCTGATTATGAGCTTTTCCCCATTAAAGCTTTTACTAATGATTGGAAACAGGCCCTAATTAGTTCATGAAGACAGACCAGACTTCATGACTAAAATGTAAACGTACCTCACCATGAAAACACCATCTTTAAAAAATACACAGTGTCCAGTCTTCAGGAGTTTAAACCTAAAACAGAGCAGAGGTATAAAGATGTCAAAACATGTTGTTCTCTGTGAAGCTGTAAGGACACGGCAGAAGTCTAAACTTCAACAGATAAAAAATGGATGATGCTCTCACACAACATCAAACTGGCCTAATTTTTAGGATGCTTTCAGCTGGAAAAACTCTGAAACAGAAGGTGCAGCACTCTTGACCTGTGAGTGAAAACCGAGCTCACGCTGAGGAAAATATCTGCATTTTATCGGTCACATTTTCGAAAGCATGCACCTAAAAAAAAAAATGCATGTTTGTCTCATCCCTACATTGTAAATAGCTTGAAAAACACACCTCGGGCCTGTTGTTATGGTACAAAACCAAAAAAAAACTGTCAAAAAGCAATGCATCGACATGGCAAGTGCAAGAGAGGAACAATACGACAACAACTCACATGACATTGCAGTGCAACATAACACTACCAAACATAACACAACCTCCAAGCACTTCTAAATTCACTGACTGTCAGGGTCATTTTGTGATGTTGTGTGTAAATGCTGCAGGACGCTGCTGCCCTTCTCTCTTCCTCTTACTCCCTCCTTCTCTTGGATTTGACAATTTGGGTCACAGTTAGTTACAGCAAAAAGCATGTCATCGTGCCATCACAAATAATTCATAGTTTTTTTTTAATATCAACAGCATAGTTTTTTATTTAGAATTTCATGAATCACTTTTTTTTTTTAAACTGCTTTCATCGTTTTGTGTCATGATGTCACTGCATCTATACAACCTCTACAAACACGTCTGAGCTGAGAACTCGTGACAGATTTCCATCAGTGTCACGACAGGTGGGTGTGCTGAAACATCATGTCTTAATTCACTATCATGCAGCTGAGCATCACAGTTACGTAATGACATTAGTGTTTGACACTTGGACCGCAGCCAGCTCATTACGGCCAATCACACTCTGTCAAACGGTCTAGACAACAGGAGCTGTTTACACTGATGGCATGACCACGCATGAGAGGATCTTTCTCACAGTTTATCTCACTCTAAGCAGCTGTAGCTTCATATTTGTCCTACACACCTGTGGCGTCAGTCTTCTCATCTCACTCTCGGCAAGAAAGCAAGCAAGCGTATTTCTGACAATGTCTAACTATTCTCTTAAACATGACTTAAACTACATGAAGCGATGAGTGTTTCAGGTTTACTGCATCAGGGACAATTAATATAGTTAAAGGTAAATCTAGAAAAGAGTGGCTTGTTAAGAGGAAAGCAGTTTTTTTTTGGGTGCATATTGTATCACCCTGTGTGGCACAATCCACAATTTTCGTTTTACTGCTACATGACCAAAGTCTAGATGCACCACGGCAACAGTATAAATGCAAGATACTTTTCCTTCCTAATTCTTTTTTTCCATAGACACTGATCTTCCTCTCTGTGTGTCTGTGCAGTCTGGCCAAATTCTTATGTGGCACAATAGCTCTTTGTTTTTCTCCATGTGGTTAAGAAGACTATATGGTTCCTTTGCCTGTTTCAGCTTAGCTCACACTGTACACCTGCATGCATGCACGAACGCACGCACGCACGCACACACACGCACACACACACACACAGAAGGAGATACACAGGCAATCCCCACACACATCCTCTGCATGCACTCATCACACTTTTGAGTGTAGTTCTCTCTCTCTCACTCTCTCTCAGTGTGTGTGTGTGTGTGTGAGTGTGTGTGTGATGCTAATGCAATGTGACACTGGCCTTTCCTTCCTCTGCTGTGCTGTTACTATCTAACATGACCTGCAGAGAAAGAGTAGAGAGAGAGAGTGGAAAACTATGAAATCAGATAAAAAAAAAAAACCCTCAGAGACAGAGAGAATTAGAGCAAGACGAAGTAAAAGATAGTTGAGAGGGCGAACAAACAAAATGTGGAGGACAGACAGTTACAGACAAGAGTGGAGACTCCTCACTACCCTTCACATCGGCATGATCATCAGTAGAGACGACAACAATATCAGCAGCAGCATCATGTTCAATTCTCACCACATGCAAACAAAATGTTTTTACTCACATTTATGCCAAGATCCCATCTGGAGTGTGTTTACTCCTCTCCTCTTCTCATCTTCCTCCTCCTCTCCTCCCCTCAACTCTTCTTCCCCTCTCCTTCCTCCTCCTCTCTGCTCTGGTCCTCTGCTCTGCACCGCTCCGCTCTCTACTCCTCTACCCTCTGTGCTCTCTACTCTCTCCTCCCTTCCTCTCCTCTCCTATTATCTACTCTCTGCTCTCTGCCTTACCCTCAAAGAAAAAAAACCCACTAACAGTATAATTATATGTATAAATCTTGTGTGTCCGCCCCCAGTTGTCAGATAGGCCAATGTGTACAAGCCTTCGTCTCCTCTTCACTTTCGTATACAGATACAAACTAAGATTTTCAGTCATTCTTTCTTTTCCCTCTTTCTTCAGTTCTTCTTCTCTGTTTGAGGCAGCAGCAGCAGCAGCAGCAGCAGCAGCAGCAGGAGGGATGTTGCTCTGACTGTTTTCCAGAGTGGACTTTTCCAATATTCCATTTTAATTTTTCCAGGTTATTTTCCAGACAGAAAGACAGAGGTCAGGTCCCGAGGGCAGAGATGTGACATGAGAGAGTCCGACAGGTCGACCAAATGTCTCTCCTCTGTCTCTGCCACACGTCTGCATCCCTTTCTCTCTCTCTCTTAAACACACACACACACACACACACACACACACACACACACACACACACACACACACACACACACACACACACACACACACACACACACACACACACACTCTCTCTCTTGTCTTTCATGCACAGTATTGAGCAGAGGGAGGACACAGCAACAGGAAAGCAAACAGAAAGCAAGAAAATCAGTTCAATTAAAATTCACATGTGAAAATATATTTCATGATCCATGTTGAAAAACCATATGCCCATGTGTAAATAAATGTACATTCACAATGGGCATAATATTACTGATGTTTTACATTTTGTTTGTTTCATTTGTGAAATATCTTAAAAGCGCTTTACCCCCCACAAATTGTGAAAACAAAGAAACAGGAATAAAACCTGAAGTGTGCAGTGTACTAACCTGTTTGTATGAATAGACAGAGGCAACAATAAATAGCAATGAATCAGAGAAAAAGAGAGACAGACAGCCAGAGTATTTTTTTTATGAGAATGAGGATTTCATTTAGCTGTGTTTGGGAATTCACCTTCTTGCCACATGCTCACACACACAGCCGAATTATACGCCTTCTGCTGTTGTCGTTGTTGTTTGTGCCAGGACCTTGTGTACTGTATGCGTGTGTTAGAGTGTCTGTGTGTTTGTGCTTGACTGAATTTTATGGGAGTATGGGAATGATGTTTTAGAGCTAAGTCAACAATTTTCTAAAAATAACTTTATAACAGATAAAGTTTATGAAAATTTTATCAGCCAACCTGTCGTCTTGGCAGATTATTTTTGTGCAGATGTTATGCAACAGGGAAAGCCTGAATAACCCTCCTGCATTTGGTCGGGGTCTGACAGAGTTATCAGGGGCAACATCTCTCAACAGGTATATGAGAAAGAAAAAACACCATGCATGCGTGTTTGCTAAATCCTTGCCTTAATGTAAAACATTATTGCCTTTAGTCATGTGAGCTTTGGATATGTGTTTACTTCACCAGGTGTAGAAATAAACTGTGGACCTTCTGCAAACAGTGTCAGTGAACCCATTTCCCCTCTTGTATCCATTCCAATTCATTTACAAAATACTGAATCAACAACTAAACACATGCCTCTGTAGAGATTATTAGAAAAGTCTATAGTGAACATTTAATATCACTCAAAAGAATTGTAATGCTGTTCGTACTCCAGTCTGCACGATCTGAAATCTCAGCACATTTTAACTCTCCTCTCTCAATGATGGGCATTATAAGACATTACAGTAATTCCTTCATGGTTGTTGTGGTCTTTATTGCGCCCTGGGCATGAAACAAAGGTAGAAAAGCCTCTTCACTGTGAGAAGGTTAATAAAACATAGCCCCAGGTCACCTGGAAAATACTCTTCAGCATTTCCTCTCACTTGTGTCCCTCTTCTTCCCCAGTCCTCTCCTCATCCATTAACCATTAAAACAACCTTGTGCTCTGTTCCCCGTCATTGTCTTCACTAGTGCTACTTCCTGTCTCCATCACATGGTATTGTGGTGTCTCTGATATTTTGTCCATCCCCATTTATAAGGGGGGCAGAAGAATATTAGAAACACTTCTCAATATGATAAAACCACTGAACTAAATTAAAGTAGAAGTGAACATCATAGGATGGATTGTATAACTGTTGCATTGAGTGGTATTTGACTGCACAGTTGTAACTAATAATCTGGTAACTGAGTACTGTATATCTGAAATCTGTAAAAAAAAAAAAAAAACATTGAATTGGATACAGAGAAAAACAACAGACATTAATTAAGTCCATTCTCATACTTCTCGTGTGTGTGAGGAGAATAACAAATATAGATGAAAGTGAAGACAATGAAAACAAGCAACTTGCTAAGGAAAACTCCTCATTGACACCGTCCCACCTTTATTAGCTTATCTCATCACTACCATCACTGACAAATTAAAACAACACACACATATCTAAACCTTGTTCCACATACAAAATACACAACATACGCACCACTTAACATCCATAATGCATCCATTTCTGTACCTTCTGCTCAGTGTGATAAAATATTAACAGTCGTAACTTTGTGCAGAGTGGTCTGTGAGGAATTGTTGTCAGTCATCTCTGAAACAGCAAGGGACAGGAGTTGTGAGTTTCACATGGTGTGAGGGAACACTGGACCTGCACACCATACAGTCTTTGCTCCAGTTATCTCACTTCATTATTCATGACCGAGAGAGGAACCTTCAGGTCAGCACCGAAAATAAAACAGGGTCAGCTTCTAATGGATGAAAGTGGGTAGTTAATATTTACTGATAAATGTAAACATGCACCCCAGACTGCAGGAGGTCGCCAACCAACCCGTAAAATACAGATTCATGCCATGACTAAACAACGTGTTTTGTATTGAATTTGAATTAAATATTACAGGTCAAACTATTAAAACAGGGCGATAAGTATGAGATAGAAGGAACCCTTGCATTGCCCCCTCAGCCTGAATGTCATGTTATGCTCCACTATACAATCAATTGGTCAATTGACAATTGGTCATGACTCGCAACCAATGCATCTTGGCCAGAAATTCTCTTTTTGTTGTTGTTGTTATTTTTCTAAATGAAGCTTAAACAGAGGTTAAAAATATAACTGAGGGGGGCTGAGGCCTCATACAAACCACCTGGTCAATGGCGAACATTTTAAAGCTCCTGCAAAGCAGCAAGCAACAGGCAATATGCTTAAACTTTTGTTGAATCACATATTGTTAACTCTGATAGATTTTCCACATTTCAACTGTTCAGTTCATTTTACAGAAACCATGAGTACAAAAGTATAATTAATTCAGATTTACCGGAGTCATAAACCAGCAAGACGGTGAAAAGTTGGCAAATGCCTGAAGTAGCTACTTGAAATTGTCATGAAGTCTGATTGTCTGTCTATTCCTCAATTATTTTCCTTTTTTCTGTAAGGGTCCACCGATCAAAAGCTTTGAAAGGTAAAAGTATGTGAATATTGTCGTGTGAAGTCCATTGCAGACCATCGGGCAACTTCTGTACTTCTTCCAACATGAAAACATTTTTTTCAAGTTATGGGTGGGGAGTTCAGGTAGGCTTGTTTTCGTTAGTTTACTGTCTACAAATTGGAAGTGTCCCCTAAATGTTCTGATGAGTTTTCACCTTGAGAGTGTTTCATGAACACAGTTAGCGCTCCTATCGGAAAAGTTGATGACGATTTCCGCAGTTCGATAACTCTCTGGCCTTGAGCCGTGGAGAAGGCCTAGGGCAATCTTTGCTCTGCCTATAGACACAACAGTAACCCTTACATTTCTGTAGCAAATTTGGTAGAAAATTTGGCTAAAATTAGAATTAGAAGAGAATAATTATAAAACTAGAAAGACATAAATTATTAAATAAAAGAGATTAAATATAACATTTAATAAGTGTCGCCATCTCCTAGAAGGCCCTGGTGGTTCCCCCTACAGTCATAGTCGAAACTATTGGCACCCCTGGATTTCAGGTACATAATTCAGAATACCTTCATAAATCAATGCAAATGAAACAATTTTGCATAACCAGATTATTTTCATAAAATTTCCAGGGTTACTGAACAAAAGGAAGAAAAAAAACCCTAAATTTGCATTTAAAATCATACAAAACACAAAATACCTCAAACACAATTATTGGCACCCTTCACTAATGTGGCCTCTAAAAATTTCTTGTTGTAAAATGTCAACTGCAGAAAATCTAGCAGTGAAATGTTCCGCTATGTTCACTGGCTCGTCGCTGACTTTGTCTGTTTACTGTTTGGGGCTGAGCAGGCAGTGTTAGTGTACAGGGAGTTTTTCTCCCTGAAAACAGCTACGTATGAAACAACATTGATGATAGGAGTTGGAGGAAACTAAAATAGTAAAGTTTCATGCTGGAAAACCAAATTCTCTGTGGGTTCATCACTACAGCGACCCCTTGCATATACAAGTAGTCATGTGATGAATTGTTAAGGACCTGAATACCTTTCACCATTGAACAAATTATAATTCAAGTTTTGCCAATAAGAAGTGTTTTATTTTTATATCCTGAATAGTAACACTGCCAACTGCTAAATGAAGAAAGAAATGAAGAATAAATGAAGATTTACATTTTAATTTGCTTTGTTCACGTTATAGAGAAGGAGCCTGGGCTGACCTCGTCTGTAGGTTTTCTCTGATGTAGCTTTTACTCTGTTGTCTCTCTGTTGCTACAGGCCACCTTTAATCAGAGTAGGTTTTCGGCCAGAGCACAGACCCCTCATTATTTTTGAGTTATTTCTTTGTGTGTGTTTTGTGTGTGTGTGGGTGTGTGTGTGTGTTACATAAGACAGCTGTTCATGTGGTGATAATCAAATCATTTCCATGACTGAGTCAAGTGTAACTGAGGGCCTCTCCGACTCATCCTCCACACACATATCACTCTCTCTCTCTCTCTGTTTTTTCTCCTTCTACCTCTAAAGTACTCTCTTCTCCTGTTTTACTGCATGTTTCTTTATCTCACTCACTTGCTCTCTCAACCTGTTTCTCTCTCTCCCTTTGCCTCATCTTTCTGTATTCCTGTCTTCTACCTATACACTTAGTCTATGTTTATTTATCTGGCAAAAATTCTATAGGACGATGATGTATAATTTATTTTTACATGAACACTATAAATAATACATCAATAAAATATTAGAAGGGAAACACAAACTGTACAGCGAGAAAAAAAACGTTTTAGCTGGAAGCTGTAACAACGCCACATTTCTCCCATGATACTAGAATTTTTTTTTATCAACATCAACCAGCCAATGATCTCAAAGAGAAAACATACAGTCTCATGACGCTTTATCTTAGGAGATGACATTGGGCTGCAATAGTTATTATAATAATAATAATGGCTACATGGGGGCAGAGAACACAAGTTGTCAACACAATATTAACACCACATTTTAAGTTGATATGGAGAACTTGTAGCAAACAGTTGCTTATTTACACACCTGCAGTTCTGGAGCAACTTTACATTCATGTTTGTGTCCACCTAATGAGTGAAACTCCAATGTTCACTCTGTTTTTGGTCTACACCAACTCCTGAAGGAAATATATTGGTCTTTTGCTGCTGAATTCTTACACAGGTAGTGTACAGTGGGTTGATTAGATGAGAGGTTTTTGGCTGGACCGCAACAGCAGGGCCAGCCCCACAATTAACTGACTGACTGACTGATCATAGTTCCACCATTGGTCAGCTGAATGTCATGTGACTGAGTTGGAGTTTCCTCATTGGCTGTTCCTCTCTCAAAATTAATGGGGGGGGGGGGGCTTTTACAACCAACAACTTATTTGTCTTTTTCCTTTTTATTTTTTAATTTGTTCAATCTAAAACTGAAAGAAAGTTATACGTCCGTACTGACTGTGATTAGCACAGCATCATTGAAGATTATCATTCACAACTATAATTTAAATTCATGTAAAATCACAACATGAAGTCATTTTGCCACCATGATCAAGAGTAAGCCCATAGTGGTTCAACTAAGTCTGTGATGCATTTTTTAATCAAATGCAAAAGAATTAGTTACCATCAGTTATCATCATTTATATCACCACGTCCCCACTGCACTGAGTCCATTACTACCACTGTGGCACTCTGCCACACAAGGTTGAGTTCAGCTGACTTTGTCGACTCAGTTACGCAGCTGTGTGTGTTGCTGTCAGCCCCTCGCACAGCCACTCAGTGTGGTTACATAATGACTGTTGCTCCTGTAGACCCAGAGTCAGTGGAGGGTGAAGAAGGACTTAATGAGGTCTATTGGTGCGCACTGACAACTCCACACTGAACTCCACTGCCTCTGTGGCTGGACACTGACACAAACCAGAGAGAAAGTAAATAAAAATCACAAAAATTAAGACTTATTTCTGGATTTAATTTGCCTGAATTTTTCTGGTTTACTGTAACTACAATATTGTCAAGTTTGTAATGCACTGGACAACAAAAACATTTACGTGTCAAACATGTAATTTCTCCTAATTGTAGGGGAAAAATTATTTTTAAGAATAAATGCATCATGATTATCATGTATTCACTCCAAGCAAATATCATACTTAAGAATAAAAGCAAAGGTCTGTTCTCTGGTGGTGGGATGATGGTGTTGTTTATGTACAACGGCTTAAACAGTCGAGCAGATAAATGTTTTTGAAAGAGATGACATGAAGTTGCTTTCCAGATTAAGTTTAAATCTAAAAGTTCATCGTCCATTCACCTCTTACGTATTGTAGTAGGAGGGTGAGCACTCAACGTTTACAGTGTTAAATGTCACTTTTCTGAAGACAGTCAATAATTTGACAGTTTGTTCACTTTTAATGTATTTAATTTGACTTAAGAAACCCTGAATCACAGAGTGCCACGTAGAGGCCAAAGTGAGTACAAACAGCAGGTTACAGACTCCAGAGCTGTGAACAGGCAGTCTGAGTTAGAGAGGCCATATATTCATTTAGCACAGCAGCAGTCAATGCAGAGGGCTGCAGAAAATAAAAAGTTAAGCAAAAGACAAACTTTAACACCCCTACACAGACAAGGAAGGTAGTCCAGTCTCTTTGCACATTTTCCACAATCAAAATAAAACTTCAAAGACTAAAAAAAACAAAAAAAAACAGACTTGTTGATTGAATAAGACTAATTAATAGAAGAGCACAAATCAACAGGCCCAACAAAATTACTAGAGACCTAGTCTACTTGCAGTAAAACTCAATCGCAGAAGGGTCATCTAAGAGATTATATTGCTTTTCAAAACAGTATCAACATGTGTCCGATGAACACATTTCTAGCATTTGCCGTCACACGTTCAAAACAAGCCCAGTGGATACCAACTGATTATCCAAGATGACACAGCAAAGCAAAGCTGCTCCTAACCTTTGGATAGTCACACACGCATAAATTAAGAAATAAATACGACACATTTTCGTTAATATTCAGAGCACCAGCAGGTGCTCAGAGTTAGAAAGGAAACTGGACGCAAAGGACAAAAGAGTAAAAACAAGGCAGAAGACACCAAAAAGTCAACCTACAACATAAACATACAGCTTTTACACACTATATCCTTGTAAGGTTTTAATAGCAGATGTTTATAAAGGGCAGCTTTTTGAGGCAACAGTATTGTTATAAATGAGGCGGCGACTGGAGAATGACACTAAAAATATTGCAAGGTAAAAATGTAACATGTAACATACAAGATGCAAATACTGTTTATTGTTGCTGACAAACTGCCGATCTGTGTCGCCTCAAAATCCTGACATCCTCAAAATCCTCTTCATCGAAAAATAAGACAGGAAGAGCAGACTCAGCTGGAGGAGGAGTGCAAGGTGTAGAAGGAAACTTAATTCAATATAGCTTTTTACACCTCTGTCATTTTTTCACCTAGATTATTTTACACACCCACTTGGAGATATTACTTGGCCTTGGCTGAGGAAAAAGCAAAGAAAAAGACATCTACCCAAAGAACATCATCATCCCAGGGAAACCGAATGATTTTAGGAACAGATTTTACGAGAGTTAAAAGATGAGTTGCATTAAGGCCAGAAGTTAAAAGTTAACTCCCAAAGTTGCAGCATCTCAAGAGCATCTCTACACTTCCAAAAACATACACACACACACACACACCAGATAAACAAAATAAGCGTTCAGTATTGTTATAGTGACTCAACCCAGAACAACGTATCCTGAGATCTTCCAGTGAACTGACTCCTGACCAGAGCTACTCACAAAAACTTCTCTTCCAGGTTGTTCAATGCATTTCATGTCGCTGTCCGTCATCTGCCATCTCCTGTTTACGATGCCCTAAATGTCACTGAGACCAGACAGCTTATGATGAGTGATGATAAAGCAGGTCAACAGTCATCAGTCACAACCTCCTCATCAACATATATATATATTGAAAGTTAACACTCGTTATCTTATCTTTAACTAAATGGCCTTAGTTGACCAGACTTGGCAGATTGTGTGTCAGTGACTGAATACTTAAAAACCGACTGAGATACAGAGCTGTGAGAGTCTAGACGAGGGCAGAGAACCTTTATATTTGTAGTTTTATTGCTTTATTAACAGCTCTAACTTCCTTCTGAAGGTTATAAATTATTACAGCCAAGGACCCAGATCAAGCTTCATGACAGACTGTGTCTCCACTGCTTAAAAAGCCGCGCTGCAGTTCTTCTTTTTATTCCCTCACAGTGTAAATATGGTGCGGGTGCAAACTCCTGCACTGACCAAGCTTCCCTTTCCCTCTGATGTCATCATGAGGGGAGAAAAAAACAGGTCTGATCCCTACTGGAGGATTCAGAGGACATAAGAAGAGGTATTATTAGTGCTGGTTAATATTAAATATTAAGGCCTGATGTGTGAAGGGGTATTTCATTTGATATAGGAATCTTCTTGGAGTCTATTTTAGGAATGTGGTTGGAACCATCCGAGTTTGTTTATGTGACAAAAAGCAGCTTATTTGGTTAGTTATCCTTATTTGGATGTCTCGGTAGAAGATGCGGTTTCTTATTTCAGTTCATCCTACATGTCTATTTGCCACCAAAGAGCTGCAGGTCGAGGCGGACCCACACTTCCCCTGTAGGAACCTCATGCAGCAGAAGACGTCGTGTCACTGGTCCCTTGTTCTCCAACTCTTTCTTTATGGTTGCTACGGGAACCTCCGTCCGACCCAGGAAGTCTGATATAAGAAAATAAATAAACAGGGGAACATGTGTTTGGAGGAACTGTATGAAAAATGAACAAGGACTGGGCAAAAAAAATTTTTTCTACAATTTAGAAAGGTGAGTAGTTCAATTAGTTCATTTGGCAGTTAGATTTTGCTTGTCTAACTATGCAGATTTACAGAGGAATCAGTGGGAGTTATTGGGGGAGTATGAGCAGAGAGAGTGAGAGAAGGAAATTGGCAGGTAACTGACCATCAGGTGAAAACTGGTCTCTTTCAAAGATGGCGATGCAGAGGACGTCCTGGTAGAGGTCTTTGATGTGAAACTGACAGTTGAAGTTCCACTTGGGATTCAGAGTGTCATTCAGCGTTCTTGACGTGAAGATCTGAGCTCCCATGGTCACTTCACAGTAAGGGTTACTTTTACCTGGAGGAGGGAAGGAAGACAGGTGAGCAGGGAGACAGGTGAAGGGGAGAGGGAGAAGGATGGTAACGGCAGGTAGAGCCAGGAAGGGATTTGGTAAATGGAAAAGAGGAAGAGTGGAAACAAAAGAAAGATGAGAGAGGAGCAACAGTAAAGCAGAGTAAGGGGAGTCGAGAAAGGGGAGGAAATATAAAAAGCAGAAAAAAGAAATGAAGTGTTAGACAGCTTAAAATGAAACCAAACACTAGATAATAATGAAAGGAGCAGCTTAAAGGACACAGAAAAGTCTCTGACTAAAAGGGAACTGAGGGAAAAAGGGATGACACAACAGCACAATTAAATGTGGCTTTTTGTTCATGCAGCAGGAATTAAAAGCTGGACACAGCTGTTCAAATTTATGACGTGTTTTTAAGTCCACTGAACTGTAAGGACATCCTGTAACATGTGTATTCAAGCTCACCATTGGGTTTTCCCGCCTTGAGCTCAGTGGCTTCTAAGATGGTGACAAGGAGTCTGCCGATTCCAGTAGCCTTCACAGATCGAGCTGAAAACGCACACACACACACGCACACACACGCACACACACGCACACACACACACACACACAGATTAATCCGAGATATCATCACGTGTTGGCATCAGCACGGCTGTGTGAGTGTCACGACAAACCTTGATAGGCCTTTTCCCTTTTTTTCTTTTCTTTCTCAATAAATTCTTCAGACGCAGCCTTTATCTTCTGAACCCACGCCGTCCTGAAAAACACAAACACGGAGTAATTACACAGGCCGCCAAACAAACCAAAATCTGTCTGGGTGCATGTATGTGTAAACATGTGTGTGCTGCCACCGTTCATTGATGTTGTCGGTCCTGAGTACGTAGACTCTGTCAATGTGTGAGATGTGGAAAATGGGCTCATCACTGGAGGGATCCGGCAGCTTCACCAGAACTTCATTTAACAGCACGGGCTGCAGAAAACAAGACGACACACTGTCATGCATCAAAATACACAGCAGTAAAATTGACAAATTACATGGAAAAAAAAAAAGTATAGGGAAAATATGACGACTCGTGTTGCCTCAAAGGAAGACATATCCTCATAGTGTGCGTGTGTGTGTCTCTCTCTTACTGGTTTGTACATCTTGAGCTGAACATTGTTCTTGTTGCTGAACAGTTTATCGGGCCCAGAAGAGGTGAACTGTTTAGATGCATGAGTCAGAAGCAGGAAGTCATTAAAGAGGAAAGCCCACAGTTCCTTGTTGCTCTTTGCCTTGTACATCTAGAAAGAAACAAGTGAAATACATCACAGAGACACATTTCAGATTTCATCCTCAATATGTACAATATTAATATTAATGATACAGTAACATACATTTATAAATGCACTACGCTCCCTTTTTTTTAACTGCTTAGTCATGATGGTTGTATTATTGCTAACTGTTCAGCAAAAGACATTTATTCTCAAGCCAGATGGTAAATGTCAACATTTCTATGACAATATTTTAATGGTCACAACTGACTGAAATCCTTCTGTTTGGGTTTCTGCTCAGATGAACTGGGCCACTCATCTCTTCTGTGACAATCTCTTCACTGGTCTTCCTAGTGTCTCAGTCATCTGAGGCTTGTAACATGTAACCACGACAACCCGGGATCTGACCCAGTGGTGTTTCACATCTCATCTACCTGTACCCTCCAGACTTTTGCATTTTTAGATTTTAAAAGGTTATTCAGTGCATTGAAAAATGCTAATTTCCTAATGCTAATTAGGAAAACCCTCAGAGTTGTTCACTGACTGTGTTTCCACAGTTTCAGAAACATTGCAGTGTTACTCACCTTCCCGCTGTGGAGCAATTTCCTGGGGCCTAAACAGTTGGTAAGAGAGTTAAAGACCAAGTACTGTGGAAAAAAGTAAATGTTATAAGGATTTTCATATGTTCTTTAGATTTGAGTGTTAAGGAAATGGTTGTTTGTGTGAACAATATAGACTCTCTCTATTCCAACTTATAATAAGATAATCAAGCTAGTACTAACTGAATTTATAGAACTTGTATATAAATAACTTGATTCATAGTGAATTGTTGATATTGAATAGTTAATTAAGCTTAATACCTCTGCAGCACCATCACACTGTACGTGATTCTGAATCCATTCCAGTCTGTCAGAGTTCTCCTTCTCTCTCACACCCTCGTTAACCTGGTTAAGTTAAATGTTCAGCACAGAAACATCATTTAACTAAAAAGAAATGATTCTTTTCACCCAGAATACAGAAAAAACACCTTCAAATTAAATTAAAGTAACGAGTAAATGATTCAGTGAAGAAATGAACCTGTTGACAGAGTTCCTCCGCCCTCTCCAGAGCCTCTTTCAAAGGTCCTCGGTCAGCATGGCCCTCTGCAGTGCACTCCAGAATCTAAAGCGCACACACACACACACACACACACACACACACACACACACACACACACACACACACACACACACACACACACACACACACACAAAGACAAATTAATTACACCCACAAACAAAAGACAAAAGGGCAAAACATTCTTTTTTCCTCATTGCACACAGGAAGGTCCGTATTTGAACCATTTAATGAGGAGTTCAAACACAGACACGCTCATGAACACCATGGCCTACGTTTTTGATGTGCAGTGGGTAGCGTGTGATCCTCTGCATGGGTTTCAGCAAGAAGCTGGACAGCGGCATGCCCTTACACCTGTAGTCTGTGGCAATTTTCTGATGGGAATAAATGACAACATTAACAAACAGATTAGGAATCTTGTTTCCACTTTCATGTTTATAATTGCAGAGAATTTGCAGGTTTCAGAAAACCAAATGTTACACTTCTAAAACACTACATGCAACTGAATTTAGGACAAATTTAAAAACTATCTATCTATCAATCTAGTTTACATACATAAATACGTGGCATGAAATTTGATGCATTAAAAAATTTGAATCACAAAGGCCTTAATATATGATAAACTCAGTTTTCTCTATCTTTGTGATAACGACTCCATGTTTCTTCTGCCTCATCGCAGACTTTTTTTTTTTCACGCCCCTCACCCTCCTACCTTGAGGAAATTCTTGAAGTCTGGCTCGTTGTCAGTGCGAGTCTGGAGCAGTGTGGCCCCGTTGATCTGGCAGGAGCAGAAGCGAATGTAAGGCTGCATGTGGGACAGCTCCGCTGCCAGGATATCTCCAATCATCTGCACCGGCATGTTCTCCCCGCCCGTCTTCTTACGAACACGTAGTGCCCTGCAAATACACATGAATGTACATATATAAGCACAAACAGCTCTGTGTCTCTGTACAGCCAGAATCCTCATGCACACAACAATAAAACTGCTGCATAATCACTCCATCAGACTCAATGTCCATGTGATATTTACTTGAGAAGTTTAGTATTGCAGGCCAGCAGTTCCTTCCAGTTGACAAAGATCATGGCCATCTCTGCATCATTCAGACGGCCCGACTCTGACATAGGCCTTTGGAAAACCTACACACACACACACACACACACACACACACACCCACACACACACACACACCCACACACACACACACACCCACACACACACACACACCCACACACACACACACACCCACACACACACACACACCCACACACACACACACACCCACACACACACACACACCCACACACACACACACACCCACACACACACACACACCCACACACACACACACACCCACACACACACACACACCCACACACACACACACACCCACACACACACACACACCCACACACACACACACACCCACACACACACACACACCCACACACACACACACACCCACACACACACACACACCCACACACACACACACACCCACACACACACACACACCCACACACACACACACACCCACACACACACACACACCCACACACACACACACACCCACACACACACACACACCCACACACACACACACACCCACACACACACACACACCCACACACACACACACACCCACACACACACACACACCCACACACACACACACACCCACACACACACACACACACACACACACACACATAAAATAAATAAAAGAAAATGATGAATTTTCACACTGTCAGGTATGTGATCAGGAGGGACACATCTCATTCTCCTAAAATAATAACTGCTTCTCCACAGTGTCTAACTGTATTGGGTCATGACATGAGTTTTTCAGCAGGATGTGTGTGCATTACCTCCAGCACTATGTTCAAGTCATCCATGTATCTCTCCTCAGTCTGTATCAGCTCATGGATGTAACCCTGTCTCTTCTTCTCCTGGGGGCTCAGTGTGTCCAGGCTGTTCAGGTCTGCACACCCTGCAGGAGAGGAAGAGCACACACAAGAGGGGCGGTTCATATTATTTTGTACAAAAAAAAGAAAAAGAAAAAAAGACTTCAACAAAACAACACTGCTTATACCACAGCATCACTTCAGCGCTGCATTTACTGCCTCCTGCTGGAGGTTCTGACACGAGTAAAACAACAACAAAAAAACAAGCTGCTTTTCTCTTTTCTTACTGCACTGTCTTGTGTTTAAGTGCACATTAATGAAGGTTTCACAAAGGAGGAGGAAGACCACAAAGGGGAAGAAGAAGAAGAAGAGGTGGGTTGGAAAGGGGAACACGAAACACTATTTCAGCACACGCACACACACACATGCACACAATTACTTACCTGATACATGGTGCCCATTAGCCCATTGTGAGGGTCCCATACAAATGGACTGGTTCTCCTTCACTGACCCTTCCCTTTCCCCTCGCTCTCTTCCTTCCCCCTCATCGTCTCTCTCATCCCAAAGGTTTAAAAAGTGAAATCTGCACTGTAAAGTCATCGCTATGACACCAATTCTGTCTCTCTGAGTATTCAAGTTGTCCATCTGTCTTCTGTCACAAAGTCTGATAGTACTCCGTCTCTCCTGTCTTGTTTGTCTCTTTCTCCTTCGGTGCCGTTATCTTCTCATTGCTGGTATCAGACTAAAACTTCTCCTAGATCAAATCTGTTTGTACCAAAACAGGAAGGGGGATTCTTTCTTTCTCGCTCACCTATTTGGCGCATGTTCAGAGTGGATAAAGCTTACTCTTTTTTTCCAATTTTCCATGATTTCTGCTACAAAATAAACCAAAAAAATTGTGTCCGGGTTAGATACCTAATATTAACACAGTGATGGCAGCAATGTAGCCAATATTACAGAGATAGAAAAAATTTGTAAAAACAAACAAAAGATGGAGAAAAACAAATCAAAATTGTCTGAGAAGCAAACCTTAGGGACTACGTTGCACAGAAGGGCTATGGCTGCTAGAAGAAAGTCTAATTTTGATGAAGACCAACAGATGTAACTCTGCATCCAGCTGAGAAACGGTTGCTCACATATCTGTTCATCTTAATCGCCTTTATTATGTTGACAATATAAACACTGAATATAACTAACACACACACACACACACACACACACACACACACACACACACACACACACACACACACACACACACACACACACACACACACACACACACACACACATTTCACTGAGTATTTCATAATAAAACACTTGTGTGATCCCAAACCAATCTTTATTTTTTGTTTTATTTCAGAATCAGAAAATATATTAAGCACATCTTCAAAAATAGTTCCACTATCTTGTAACACAAATGTTCTGTCTACAGTGCTGGCAAAAGTCTGAGACCACTTTCTCATTCAAGTGGTCTCAGACTTTTGGACCCCACTGTTTATATCGTCAAGCCCTTGTTGCTATGAAATCTTGTTGCTGATAGTGTGGTTTACACAATTTTCTTGCAGCTATTCACTTGAAATGTATGTCAGGTTTGTGATAAATTGACTGATGCAACTTCTGAATTAAAATAACAGAAGACAGGGACAAGCGCATTTGCAGCAATTTCCTTTTTCTTGCATTAGGGTTCCTCAAACTATCATTTTTCATTTGCTTCCTTGATGTCGATGTACCTCAGTATTCATTAGACTGGACTCAGGAGTCAGTTCCTCATGTGAAGCTTGCATAGATTAGTTTTTCACTTGTTGGCCTGAGGAAAATGTATCCACAATCCTGACAGTAATGATTACAGTTGTTTTTCTCACCGTGTAACGTGCATTCACTTTATGCACAAACAAAAACCATCAGAGCAGCAGCAAAACAGCATTCAGTTAATATGAGGAGAAGCAGTTTGTAATGTCACCCCATGAGGCAAAGCTTATGTCTGTCGATGGCTTTGAAACAGTTTGCCATATGGTGAAGAGTCGCTTCATCTCACTTCAAAACTACTTCTTTTCCTTCTGTTGGTGTTAACAGCTGACCTAGTTATGGCTTTCACATATAGAGATGTACACTTTTGCTTGTACCATTTTGTGTCCAAATGAAGTGAAACTAAAGGTGTTCAAAGGCATGAAATCAAAAGCCCACTGCAAAACGGTTAACGGTAACAGGGTTTACATAAGGTGAAAGCAAAGGGTAAGAATTTTTATTTTTAGCAGGCTCTCCTCTCAAGTTTCCAACTCAATCCTGAGCAAAATTACTGTTGATTGTGTCCTGTCTTATTCCTTTTTTTCAAAATATTTCTTTTATGAATATAGAGGGTCAAACTTCAGGGCTTGTTTCAAGCATTTTTAAAGACAAGTACAGGACGGTTGCACATGAACACGGCTTGGAATTTGGACTGTCCACTCTTTCTCAAATTACCCACAGGCTTGAGGGTTAGTACAATGTTGCTCATTACTTGAGAACAAGGCTTAGAAAGTGACAGTAAAGCTTGTGTGACATGTCTGAACATCTCTGAGATAAATAGTGGGCTCTATGTGAGCTGAACTCCCAAGACAGAGGGAGTTAGAATGGAAATAAGGCTTTAAACAAAGAATAGAAATAATGAATAAGAAAAGGAAATTAAGTGAGAGAGAGAGAGAAAAAAAAGGGTGACATGTGGAAGGAAGGAGAGAGGAAAATAAGTGTCTTATGAGGGGAAATGAAAGGAAAGGAGAGGGAGAAGCCACAGAGAGACCCACTATCTCTCTGCTTCAGACACTTTTTCTGTGCTTCAGCATCAGTTCACAGTCACCAAAGGCACCAAGGCTTTAACAATTGATAGATACAGCACTGAGTAGTAGGAAAGTTGTTTCAGGTCCTGCTTCATTCAAAGGTAACACAGGACCCGTTTTCATTTTTTCTCAAAAACACGTACTCACACAGTACACTCTCTCTCTGTCGCTCTCTCACACACACACACACACACACACACACACACACACACACACACACACACACACACACACACGGTAGCATTAACTCAGTGGGAGAAGTTAGTGGATAGGGAGTCCAGACCCTCCGTCTCTTCAGAGAAGAGTGCAATAGTGGGTCTCTCTGAAGTCAGGAGGAGAGGAAGAGGAGGTGGAGGAGGAAGAGGACTTTCTACCGCCCTAGAAGGAGAAAGAGACAGAGGCCGGGGAATGGAGAGACAGAGAGGAAAGAAGAAATACAGATTGGGAAGGGAGGGAGGAAGTGAGACAAACAGGGAAAAAGTGAAATAGTCAGTGAGAAGAAGGGATAAACAGATGAAGAGGTGGGTGGATGAAAGAATACACGTGATGGCAGAAGGCAGTTGCACAGATGAAGAACATCAGGATAAGGATCAGTTAGTCACAGAGGTTTGAAGCAACATGGGAGCAGAGCATCTTCATTTACAATCATGATATGATGTTTAAGAGATTTACTTACACTGCTGGCTGGGGTCGCACTCTGCTGTGGTCATCTTAACGTAATTGGTTGGGAACAGGCCAGTGACGCCATTGATCTCTCCTCTCCACCAATCAGGGTTGTTCTTGTCTAGAACGTTGATCAGCTGACCTTTGGAGAAGCTCATCTCATCCTCATTGGAGGCGGTGTAGTCGTATATGGCGATCACCTGACAGACTGAGAGAGAATAGGACAGAATGTTCTCAGCCAACTATTTAATCACATCACAACTGTAGAAAATGTAGCGGACTGTTTCTCTCCACGTCTGGCTTTCAACTGACTTGCAGAAAGGTGTGTGTGTGTGTGTGTGTGTGTGTGTGTGTGTGTGTGTGTGTGTGTGTGTGTGTGTGTGTGTGTGTGTGTGTGTGTGTGTGTGTGTTACCTGGCTGGGGTGCTGGTGTGGACTTGCCGCTGTTGGATCCTAATATTTTGACATGAGAAGCAGGGAACCAGCCCTTCTGTCGCTTTTTACCACGGGCCTAGAATCAGAAAACATAAACAAATGTGGATATTGAGGTTTTAACCAGAAAGCGGAGATGTCGGCCAAGGTCACAAGCCAAAGGGTTGGGAACCACTGTTCTAATGAACGTTGTTAAGAAGTGCTGAGACTTCTGGCTGCTACGCTAATTTGGGGCCACAGCTGCTAAAGGGCAACAGAGTTCAGTTTAGCATAGATAAACTGAATCACAGACCCTCTGCGGTTACCTCCTGTACAGTACGATAGACCACCTCAAACAGGTCTGAACAGCAGTCGAACACTGACCTGCAGTTCTCCAAGCCACCAGCCAGAGGCGTTCTTGCCGAGGATGAGGACGAGCTGGCCATTTTCCAGGTTTAGCTGCTCAGGGCTGCTAGAGGAGTGGGCCCTGATCACCTGGCCAATCTCTGTGCACACAAAACACAAACCTAAATTGAAATTGCAGCAAAATGCAAAAGCAGGATTTGTGTTCTTATAAGTGAGCCAGAGACAGAATTATTATTATTTTTTTTTTTTTTAAAAAGACGATGAGCTTACCTGGCTTCTTCTTTCCAGATATGCTTGATGTCTAAAATAAAACAAATTATAAATCTGTTAGAATCTGTCTAATATATCATCAGTTAAAATCTTTAAGAGCACTACACAAAAATACAGGGAGTGAAAAAACATAACATGAACATATTGCAATATAATACATCATCCATTATCACCCAGTTTTATGATACGCTAGTTTATCCTATATACAGTTTGTGTAAAGAGTTCTTACATCTGTCTCTTTGGGCGTGATGTAGTTGCTGGGGAAGAGGCCTGTGCGATCACCTATAGAGCCGTGCCACCACTCTCCCTCTCTCTTGCTCACCAAGATCACATCTCCCTCTCTAAACGTCAGATCACCAGGCTCTGGAGACTCATAAGTGTACAACGCCACGTATTCTGGAGAGTAAAAGGACACATGGTTTCAACTAGACCAGAATGAATGGCCACAAGATTTCCAACACATCTATTATGACAACACATTTATTTCAGATAATGTGGTTATATACTGTATGTTCAATGTAAAATATACCACAAAGGTTGTAGACATAGTGGATAAACACATAATCTATGTAATTCAGCAGGAAATCCAGATTTCACTGTGCCATGAAAAGCAAGATAAAACTAGTATATGATGCCATGTGTGCTCCTTAGATGTTGAAATATGAGCTAGACAGCAACACGAGTGTATGATGTACAGTGTGTAACATATGAAGATAAATATTAACTGAACTACATTAGGCCGATAAATAAGGAAGGTTGAGATAACGTCTTAGTGTACCTTCAAGCTGCAGGTTGTCGCTGGACTCTGACGCATCAGGAGGGGAACTCTTCCTGCTATAAACACAGAAAACCAACATTACACTACCACGCTTATTAAATTAAAGCTTCCTCATCACTGAGGAGGGACAAAACTATTTCTTTGGCCTGAATTCCCACCATACTGGATTTGTTACCACACCTGTTGATGCACTCACAAGCACATCTACATTGTCACGTGACTGATGCTTGTTTTCTTTGACTTACATTGAGTTAAAAGTGTCCCAACGGCTACAGGATATAATGGCATGGAAAGCGGAGGACAGGTATGTGCTTTGTGCTACTGAGTTTATTTAAGTTTATAAATGTAATACAAAAAAAGGATCATGACTTATGATTCAGATATTTTGGCAAACACAAGTCTTACCAAACTAGTGTGCAGATTCAAGTTTCAGGGATCGTGTTGTGACATTATCAACCTTTTTGAGTTCCAAAGAAATTTACAAAAATTACAATAATACAATAACTTGGGAACTGAAGGGAGTAAAATACACAGCTGAGAGTGTTTTAGTACCAAGAGAGTGCTGGTACTTTGCCAGCTAAGTCAATCATTGGCCTTCATGTCTTGTCTGACTTTGATATAGCTGGCAAAGTCTCTAGAATGAACTCCAAGAGGAATTTAAAATGAAAAAATGTGAGACAAACCCACTGCCACTAGTTTGATTATGGGAAGTAAACTTACTCTGAACTTTCTTCTTCTCCCAGCAGTGTCACATATGTCTTGGGGAACCAGCCCTGTTCACCGTTCAACTCTCCCAGCCACCAGTTCTCCTGCTGCTCCAGCACCTGAATGACATCGTCCTTATTGAAGTTCAGATGGTTGTCTGTCTTCGCTGTCCATGAACACAGGGCCTGGGCGAGCAGGTTACCAACCACCTGCTGACAGTAGCACAGAAACAAAGAAAGTACAATGAGCATGAGAGTGTTTGTGTGCAGACAATAATCATACTGTCGTAATCAGAGGGTAGTGGCTCATCCAGGTCTGTAAACTTCTCACCTGTCCTTGTGTCTCCAATGAGGCAAGGTTTGGAGAGTGTGTTGGTGTGAAGGCAGACTTTGTGCCTGCTGCCTTGGCAGCCTCAAGGACACTGGAAAGCTGTGACTGGAGCGGCACTTTAGGAGCGGTGGCAGCAGCGGCAGCAGTATTACTGTTAGCCGTGTCTGATGGGGCCATTCTCTCGACGTAGCTCTCTGGGAACCAGCCCATCTTCCCTTGTTTGCTGCCATACAGCCAACCTTCCTCCCGCTCAGTCGTCTCATCAACCTGAGAAAAAGAGACAGGGGAGTTTGAGAGAGAAGAAGGGAGAGGTGTAAAGGCATGGATGATGTGGAGCAAAAGTAAAAGAGATGGATAGATACTTTATTTATCCCCTAGAAGGAAGAGACAGGGAATTTTCGGTTCAGTTCAGCCCTTTTGAGACATAATTGTCATGCTTACCTCAATGATATCATCCGCATTGAAGCTGAGCTCTTCGTTGTTTCGTGCAGTGAACGGGTAGAGCGCTTTGAAGGATGTGAGAGCAGCTGACTTCCTGTGTTGTGTGGCCCTGGGTTGCCCACCTAAAGCAGCACAAGAATTATAATGTGATTTGATCATTAATAGACACTGAGGGCAGAAAGAGACTACGGAGAAGTATAGAAACAATAATAATAATGATAATAATAATAATGATGCCTTGGATTTAAAATGAATGAGTGTGTCTCACCCTTCCTCTCCTCCAGTCCTCTCAGCAGAGACGTTAGTTTCTCCTGAATATCCAGCTTCCCTCCTCCACTCAGGTGCTGCTGCTGACGAGATGTCTCCTCCTTCCTCTTTCTCTCCTCCTCGGCTTTCCTCCTCCCCTCTTCCTCCTCTTTTCTCTTCCTCTCCTCTTCTGCCCTCTTTCTTTCCTCCTCACGCTTCCTCCTCTCCTCCTCCTGCTGCTGCTGCTGAAGCCTTCTCCTCTCTTCATCCCTCTTCCTCCTGTCCTCCTCCTCTCGCTTCCTCCTCTCCTCCGCATCTCGGACAGCAGCCTCAGCCGCCCTCTGTCTTCTGCACTCCTCCTCCTCCCTCTCCCTCCTGCGCTCCTCCTCTCTTCTCTCCTCCTCCCTCCGGCGTCGCTCCTCTTCTTCTTTCCTTCTTTTCTCCTCTTTCTTCCGCTCCTCCTCCAGTTTCCTCCTCTCTTCCTCTAGCTGCCTCCTCTCCTCCTCCAGCTTTCTCCTCTCCTCCTCCTGCCTCCGTTTCTCTGACTGCCTCTGACGCTCCTCCTCTTCTTCTCTTTTCTTTCTCTCCTCCTCTCTCCTCTTTCGCTCTGCCTCCTCCTTTGCTCTGAGCTCTCGCTCAGCCTGCTCCTTGGCAGCCTGGATGAGAGCCTGTCTCTCTCTCTCTTCCTCCTCCCTCTGTTTGGCCTCTCTCTCCTCCTGAAGCCTCCTCTGACGCTCCTCTTCATCTCTTCTCAGCTTCTCCTGCCATTGGCGCTCCTTTTCCATTTTAATACGCCTGAGAGTGGGAAGCAAACATTGACAATATTGTAAAAGTTAATATATCAAGAGGAAATGTACTTTTAACTGACATTTTTGATTTGTTTTAAAATCTAAAATTAAACCAGTGGAAAAATACCTCTGAGCTTCCTCCTCCTCCTTCTGCCTCCTCTCCTCCTCCTGTCGTTTCTTCTCCTCTTCTCTCCTCTTCCTCTCCTCTTCCTGCTCCTTCCTTCGAATCAGTTCACGCCGTTTGTCCTCTTTGATGTTCCGTAGTTTCTCTAATGCTGCCTGCTGCTTTCTCTGGCTCTCTCTCAGCTCCTAATGTAAACAAAAACAACACACATTTACTGGTGGAAAGATATGAGGCTGAATTTAAGATTGAACTGACTACACAGTTATGATGTGCTGTACACAAACAACATGCACAAACACGTAGTGAGCCCAAAGGTGGCTAAATATTTAGAAGAAAAAAAAGATTCAGAGATAATTCAAAGCATAAGAATGAACCTGAGGAAATGAGATGTGACTGATCGAGAAACATGAGCAGAGCAGTGAACATTAGAAAAGACCAGATTAGACCAGCTGAGAACAGTGAAAACCTTAAGTAGGTAGAAGAGGTTACGAAGGCAGGCCAGCAGACAGAAGACAGCCTGAAGCATAGAGTCGTCAGCACCCACATACTGTAAAGTTGGGGAGAAGGGATATGAGGTAGGTGGGAGGGAAGAGAGGAATGGGATCCAGTGTAGGAAAGAACAGAGGATTTCCAAAGGAGATGAGAGGAACAAAAGATATAGATAACAAAGGGATAAAATCGGTATCAGAAGGCAGGAAAGTGGGTTATGAAGGAGAAGAATGATTGGAGGAGGAGGAGGAGGAGAAAAACAGAGGCATAAGGGCCAAGCAGCAGTAATTAGTATGTAATATCTGTGGAACTTAAAGATAGACACTCAAAGTTTGTAAGGAAAGTAACAGGAAAAATAACCTTGACTACAACCTGCTCTGCAATAAAGCTTCACACTGGCAGCAAAACCCTCTTGATTTTATGTAATTTAAGAAACACACTTCTGTTCAGATACTGGACTAACATGGCAATGTGCTCAGTCAGCACTTTATTCCATTTGTAGTGATTGATACTTACAAAGAATAAGTATGACTGCTTGGGGGGGTGTTGAGTGGTTGTTGATTAATCAGGCTGAAAAAAGTGAATGACTAATAGTCCACCTTCCATTACAACTACTGACACTGTATTTCTTCAAGCTAGTCAAAACAATACTGTTGTGGAGGAGTATGTAACTAGCCACCGGTGGAAGATAGTAGTAGTTTAGTGAGAAGCTCCCAATGTGAACTAAAACTGTGAGAATGTAAGGCAAGGTTTTGCTAAAAAAAAAAGACTACACTGTCTGCAGGGAGTCAAAAAGTCAATATGAAGTATTTTCCGTCTCTTTAATGCTGGGCACATGAAAATCAAACAAGTGTTGACTGGACAGGCTATCGAGCTTTCTCATGGTTGAAATTCTGACTTGTCAAACAAAATAATATTAGTGTTGGCAGCATTAAATTAAGGCGTGCCAGGTAGAGTCCTTTTGTTTTACACTGTTGGCTCTGGCTGTGTCCAAAATCACTCCCTCATTCACTCATTCACTACTCCCTCTGTAACAGACACTCAATAGTTTACTCAGTAGTGAGCAATAAATTGGGATTTCAGTCACTCACTAATCATCATCATATGACTGACAGCTGTAGAGATCCACAACAGTAATTTTACATGCCTAGGACACAGCGTTTTTTGTGGCGGACAGTAAATGTAGTGGCACTATATAGTAAACAGGAAGTGATTTCAGGCAGCGTCATTGCTCACTGGCACAATTAAACTGAAAGGAGTCCTCATCAGTGTTAATTGTTTGACGTGGCTGCTGTGGCATTTTGCATTGTCTGCCCAACCCTATTGAACCCTCCACAGTCCAGCAGTAATGTAGAATCTCTGATTAAGTGATCTGCATACCACAACAGCACTTTAGCCATTTAGTTTAGATGTAATGATTGAGGACATTCTGAGATCTGAACACATGCTCCATGTTATTTGTGGTTAAAACAGGCTTGATGCGAATGTTCTGTGTGAAATGATGATTATTTTAATTACTTTAGTTACTAGAAGTTAATTTAACAACGCTATTCTTGTAACTTATTCCTACCTGCATGTCTTTGTTGTACTGGTCCATCTCAGCCAGTTTGGCAGCAGTCTCTTTCTCCAGAGCTTCCAGCTGCTCTTGCAGTTTCATACATGTCCCCTTTTTCTCTGAAACACCCACCTTCAGGGTGGACATGGTCGCCACTACAAACAGATGAAATACAGTTAAACAAGCCAGAACCTTCCCTGTGAAAAAGACTGCTATGACACCAGGTCGGTTTGCTTCCCAGACACAGGTGTACTAAGAAGGAAAATGAGGTTTACAAAGAAAAACTCTTTAAATACATTTTCATATATATTGCACTCTCTGTATACATTAGCAATAAAGATAGTTTCATGCTTCTCACTTTAACTATTTAGTATTTTCATTTTTGCACTGGTTTGGTGCATTATTTCAAATAACTCCATATTTTCTGAATTTATTTTACTACTCAAATTGCCCATTTAATATATTCTTTTATTTAATATCTACTCTAAGCTGCTGTTCCTGAGCTCTTTATGTTCATCCATCAGCACTAACCAGGCAGGTTATTCAGAGTCATGCTTTTGAGTTTCTCTGTCAGCCTCTTCTGCTCCGGAGTCAACTGGGACAACTTCCTCTGGAACTCCTGACCGAGAGGAAATGCATCAAAAGCAACAAGAAATGCGTCATTGGAAGAAAATGTTCAGGAAAACAATAATACACAATTTCCCAGGGAAGCAAAGATCAGACACATAAATCACAGATAACACAAAATGGTTACAATCAATAACTGTCTTGGTTACTTTGCCACAAGAAAATAGTGTCAGAAAATCACATTTACACCTTAAACTTAGAAACACATTGGAAAAAGAAAAGAGAGAGAGACACACACACACACACACACACACACACACACACACACACACACACACACACACACACACACACACACACACACACACACACACACACACACACACACACACCTCTAGCTGTTTGTGCAGGTTGTTAATGTCTTGTTGGCGTGTCTCTTTCCTTTGATTAATCAGATCCAGCTCTGTCCTCTGCAGCTTCTTCTTATTCTGAATGTCACGCAGCCGATCTGAGATCTGACGATGCTTGTTACCCTGAGGTACAGAGAGACAGAAAGACAGATAGAGATGTTAGAAACTTAATAATGGGTGAAAGACATAATGAGGGTACGTCTATGAACGGCTTATATGTTGCTCTGAAATAAACTCTAGATATTGTCTCTTCACCACTCACCACAGCCTCCAGCTCCATCTCCAGACTCCTTTTCTTAGCTTTCAATCTGATTATATCATCCTGCTCCTGCTCCTTCTTTATCTGGAGCTCTCCTCGCCTCCTTCTCTCCCACTCCTCCTTCCTCTGACGCTCAAGCTCCCGCTGTGCAGCCTGGAATGAACACAGACAAAAGACACTGAAGTAAATATATATTCACAGAAGTGTGAACAAACATTTCTACTATTAAAAGAAGGAAACATTCATACAAAAATTCATCCTTTTACATACAGTATTTACAGCTCATTCAGAAAGCTGTAACATGCTCCCCCACCTCTTTTCTCTCTATCTCTCTCTGTCGCTCCTCTTCTTTCTGCCTCTCGAGTTCCCTCTGTCGCTCAAGCCTCCTCTCCTCCTCTTTCCTCCTGAACTCCTCAGCCTCCCGAGCCTCCCTCTCTCTCCTCTCTCGGTCCTCTCTCTCCTTTTGAGCCCGCCGCTCCTGCTCCCTCCTCTCTGCCTCCCGCAGCGCCAGTCGTCTTTTCTCCAGTTCTGCGTTTCCTCGCTCCAGGTTGGCTTTGAATTTATCCTCAAATGACACTGAATATAGACGGGTAAAAAGTTTATTATGAATGTGGAGTCAAATCCTGCAAATATTTACTCTGTTTTACAAAAATGCACAAATAATGATTACTTATTTGAGCTTATTTGGTTAAAATATGTTGGAAAGTTAAACCAGAAGGATGGATTACACAGAAACTCATAGACCCAACTCTCTTATCTTACCATCTTACCATAATCAAAAACAGGTCTGTAAGATTGAAACCAAAGTTTAGGAGATTTGTGGATTTAAAAAAAACTGCATTTAGCTGTGAACCCAATATTTAAAAACAGCTGATACAAACTTTAAATCAAGCTTCTACAACTTGCTTTGTGACTATAATAGTGTGTACAAATCCAACAACAAAGTATTGCCCTACTCTACTTTAGAGTTACTTGGCTGTTTTCGACTGCTTATGACTGTGTATGTCACAACAGTGAGTGTATGTTTATGGTGATCAATGGAGAGTTTGGCAGCCAACTCAGCTGCACAGCTGTGATCCATAGCCACTGATTGTAGTGAGTTTGGTTATTAGGTATTGTTTTAGCCTTGTATTATCTTAGTAATAAAAACTGATGGAGAACAAGCTTTAACACTGTGCCAGTAGTTAAACGAGACTGCACTCTCTTTGCTAGTGTGGGTGTGTGAGCACTGACTGTTGGTCTTGGCTTTCTGTGGAGGTTCTATGTCCAAGTCATCAGTCAGAGCAGCATAGAGAGAAGAGCTGGATCCATTCATTGCACCCCTGCAATAGTTAAAATAATTTGTTTGAATACACACAATTCACATAATTCAAATATTCAATAAACAGTCACATTATTGTAGTCCATGTTTAATGTTTCAATAACGTATTTCAAAACACTTTTTTGTTATGTGTGCAAATACCTTTGTGAGGGTGGTACCAGCTCAGTTGGGAGTGTTAGCGGCAGTGGTTGTCCGATCTTCGCCATGTCTACCAGATGCATTGCCAGAATAAACTCCTCAGCTTTCAGCTTGCCATCCTTATCCACATCTGCTAAAGTCCTGCAGAACAGTTAACAATGAGATGTAAAAGTTGTTTTTGCATGATTTTACACTGACAATATTACCTTTGAATGCAGAAGAATTATATACAACTGAGAAAAGTATATTGAGTTTAGAAACAAATATTTGGCACCTGTAAGACAACCAAGGTCTTGTGTTTTCATCACACACACACACTCACCAGATGGTGGCCAGCTGTGTCTGAGTCAGCATTGTGGTTGCCATGGACCCTCTCACCTGTTGACCTGGTAACAAAAATGACAATGTCAGAACAACTGTATAGCACAGATGTGTGGGTGTGGTGGAGGACGGATTTACTTAACAAATAAAATTTTAAATGTAGCATGTGTAGAGATGGGGCAGCCCCGTGCAGATGTTTTTGATAAAAGTGTCTAATGTTGAATGGGAAACTAGAATCTTTTTAACTTTTGCTCATTTAACCTGAATGGAAAAGATGATGATTAAAAGGATTGTGACAGCATGAACAACAGTCAGCCTAAGGTTTATTTAACAACTCTTGTCCATCATGGGTAAGGTGTGTGGAGCTGTATACTACTGTCTGTGCCTAGTCCCATTAGAGAGGAAACCATCTGCAAATCTAGCTGAAGTAAGTGAGTGAGTGTTTGTGTGTGTTTGTGTTTGTGTATTTGTATGTGTGTGTTGAGAAACTGTCCCTCCTGTGTCTCCACTTCCTTAGAGTTAACTAAGACTCGATACACATCAAAAAAACAACTGTTACGAAATGATCAGTGGCTGTTGTTCATGAACATCCACGCCTACATTCCATGCATAGTTTGGTTTTGTTTGACCTACACACTGTACATACACACATTCACACAGACATCATACCAGTGAGGTATCCAGTCATCTGTTTATCCAGGCTGTTGAACTGCTGTCTGTATTTAAGTCTAGAGGCATGTGGCACAGCCCAGTCACTGGGACCAGCAACCATAGGGGACATCACAGAAGGAGATGAGGAAGCAGAGCTGAAAGACAAACAGTGACATGACAAAATTAAAAGATGAATGCAACAAACTTCAGACATCTTTGTGTGTTGCATCTTTAAAGAGACTAACAAGATAAACAAGGTGCTGATTGTGTAAAAGGGGGAAATGCATAGTTCTTCCAAATTTCTATGTAAATGTGTGGGTATGTTTTACCTGCTGGATCCCAGGTCCAACAGTGATGAGGCCTTGTTTATACCCGCAGGAGAAGAGGAGAGTCCTAGTGGAGAGGAGTAGGTGGATGCAGATAGAGGTAGGCCTAAAACCACAAAGCACCAAAACATATCCATTTCTATAATAGTGTGCAACATTTTTAGGACATTTTGTTCTAACACCTAACGACAGCCATAACATATTATCCTCCCAAAATTTTTTCAAAGTTTTCAGAAAGGGGAGGAGAGTCCTGCAGAGGCTCAGTAATATACTATCGTGCACTCACTGTTGTACCCTTGTCAAGGTCAGGGAAGCTATTTATATGGAAATGAGACAGAGAGACCTGACTCTGCAAAACTGGACTAGGATTCATTTCTCCTGTTTCCCCCCCAAAAGCTGCAGAAATATTTCATCATCAGCACTCTGCTGCAAACATATGTATTCTCAGAGCAGGGCGTTCCTCCTCAAAGGTTTTTATGCCACAGGACACAGATAATAAGCATCGAGCAAGTGATAATCACAAGACACATGAATACATTCAATCATACTGGAGACCCTCCTGATGACTTTTCTTCCAGAGCAGTGACAGATACACAACAGAATAGAAGAAAGAAGAGAGGAAACCAATAGAGAGATAAAAATGAGAATCACGCGTACCAGTGGCCAAAGCTCCAGCTGGGATTGGCTGCAGAAGTCCCATGGTGCCGTTTGGCAGTGTGGTGTTTCCCATAGTGGGCATCAGGGGCCTGGTGGGGTTGGAGGCTATTAGAGGGCTTAGACCTGTTGCTGTAGGAACCAAAGAGGTGAGGCCTGTCATTGGTGTCAAAGGTGAGAGTCCAGGGGTTGCCATGGAGATAGGGGTCAACATGGCAAAGTTTGCCCCGGACATCATGGGCATGTTAGGCACAGAACCAATACCTAGGACACAAACACACACACGTACACACACAAACACAAACACACGGTACACCCATTAGATGGCACAGCAGTCAACATGCATATACACAATATGTATAGAGACAATCAGTTAGACAACCCTTAGAATAGCCAGCCGTCAGCTGTTTAAAATCCCACAAGGAGACTTATTTGTATATGAAGTTATAGCCAAAAACACATTTTCACATCATGGACAGTTTAGGAAAACAATTACATTCCTGACTATACAGTATCCATATATATATGTAATACTGTACCATAGGCTGGGTTGGTCATAGATGAGGTGGGTTTACTGAGGCTGGGAACAGGCACTGGAGGCTGCTTCATGATGATTGGCAGTGCTGAGGGAAGCGGCGTACCCTGGAGTTTTAGCTTTATGAGCTTCATAGCGATGGAAAACTCCAACCTGTCCATCTTCCCATCTTTATTCATATCAGCCAGAGACCTGAGAGACAGAGGAAAAATAGAGAGTGAGAAAAGAGTGTTAAAATATTCAGGTATAGATTTCAGTGAATACTTCCAGAGAACCCATCACTCAAAAAAATCTCAGTACGTGTGAATGTGTGTGTGTGTTTCTCACCATATCTCAGCCAAAACTGAAGCAGGCAGCCCTGATTGGAGGAAAAACTTCCTTGCCTGCTCCCCTACAGAAAAAGACAGAGAGGGAAGAAAAAGAAAAACAGAAGAAAACTGTGAGGGTAATGGTTCTCCTGCATGCATCACCTTAAAAATATGACTCTTACACATCACTACATACAGTATATGTGACATGTGTGTCTTGGTATTATTGTGGGATTAGGGAATCGTTTTGGTTTAAACAGTTGGCGTTTATCAGTTTAAACAATGGGAAAAGGTCTGACTTGTAATGTCTCATGTAAATGTGCTGTCAGGGCAATCACTGTGAGCATGATGTGTCAACAGTCTCTGCAATGACGTATGTTTGTGTGTGTACCTGAGACATATCCCATTGATGGGGAGAGGGTGTCAAACTTCTGATCATGCTTGTCCCTCTCCTCCGGACTAATCGCCCATATACTCAGACCACCTGGAGAGAACAAGAAGTCACAGGTTCAGATAAATTTGAAGCATCAGACATGGAACACAGACCTTAAAGTCATATTAATACCAGGCCAATCAGCTTCAAGGAGTAAGTTTACTCATTTTTCTTAGGAAAACTTGCTTCTTGAAAAGGCCCCAAACTGTTTACTTTCTTACTGTTTAAATAAATCACATAAGTGTGAATTACACACAAACAACACCTAAATCTGAGCAAGGCAAACAAGCAGATATTTTGCATGAATACAATTTTATGATTTTATGACTTGCAAATAAACAAGCTGGAAGACAGGAGTACACATACATACACACACACACACACACACACACACACACACACATGAGAGACAACCCAAATGCCAGCCTTGGCGGCAGTTAAGAGATGAGAATGCACCGATATTGACAAAGTGATAATGAAGCTCTGTGTTGCCAGTGGTGCTGTGTCACTTTGTTCAGACGGGAGGGTAGAACAAGCTCAGCCTTTCACTACTATTTACCCCACCAAGGCCGACTATACATCAGTGTTTACTCAACAGTCACATCAGCAGTCACACTGAATGGACAGTTCACTACATCATAGAAAAACATAAACATTTGCTCTACCTTTAGTCCTGTAACTGGCACTATAAACAAAGCTGGTGTCATAATATGGAAAAAAATTGGAACCAACTTCAAATTGACAGAGCACAACTGCACTAAATGTAGGACTCAAAGTATGCAGTTACACAGAAGGATAGCAGAGACAAATTAATAAAACAGTGTGCATACAGACAGACGCACGTGCAGCTAAACACAGGCATTGAACTGGGAATTATTACTATACCTAGCACTGTATTTGCCCCAACAGATCTGCAGAGCCAAAAACCACACACAGCTTTCTCTCCACACAGACGTACACTTCTGGTTTGGCTGCCCTCCTTTACACACCCACTCACACACAAACACACTGCAGTGGTCTTACCATTCATGTTTGCAGGTGGCAGAGGGAGACAGAGATGGGGAACTCCCGGTGGTGTCCTCAGCTACTGCTTGCAGCCATCTGCAAAACACACAGTCACAGCCCAGTCATCAGTCAATACTGCAGCCAAGACAGGCCAGCGCTGTCACTGAGAGCAGGGAGAGAAAACAGGGGAGAGAGAAATGGAGAGAGAGAGGTTGGGGGGGGGGGGGTTCTGGTCAGTCAGCAGAGTCAAACAGGGCTCCTCCTGTTCTCTTCAGTCAGGAGCAGTCTGGCCACATCCCAAACCTTTTAAACCACTAGGACTTGTTCCAGTACTATCCACACTGACTCTGTAGGGGACCATAGATCAGTGCAACACCACTACACAGCCTAGGCTGACAAACTCTCATAAGAGGACATTTACACTTTATGTTCAGAGGAATACAAACCCCTGTTCAGTACTATGTTGGTTCAGATTTGGCTCTAGTAACAGCTGGCACAGGCTGTGTCAGAGCCTGACAAATGACCTGTAGTGTTGTGGTGTTAAGCAGACATCAGTTCTTCATGCAGCTGCCCAAGTTTTCTCTGCAGATGCTGCAAGAGGTTACCGTGGACACGAGAGGCAGCGATCTACAACATTCATCTACTTTGGGTCGTCTCAAAAAATAAACAAGTATGCTATGTTTGCGTTCATTCACTGTGAAGCCTTGAGCTTGTCTACCTCATACAAGACCATGAGTCCACAGCCAGGCTAGCAGCTCTGTGAGGCTGTACTAAGGCACAGCAGTGCTTTGAGATTTGTGCTAATGTCAGCATGCTAACATGCTCACAATGACAATGCTAACATGCTGATGACAAGCAGGGATAATGTTTACCTGTTCACCATTTTAGTTTAGTCTGCTAGAATGCTAACATGTGCTAATTACAACAAATACAGCTGAGGCTGATGGGAGTTTTGCAAGTATTTGTTCATAAACCAAAATACTGGACAAATTAACATTTTGTCTTGATAATCACGGTAGAGGAAAAGTCAGAGGATCAACAAAATCCTAAGAATTTATCCTCTGGGGAGCTTGAACGTCTACACAAAGTCTTCTGGCAGTCCATCCAATACTTGTTGAGATATTTAAGAAGCAAAGTGGTGGACTTCCAACCTACCTTTCTGTCACCCATGATCATGCCTTTTTCAATATCTGTTACATCATGCCTTAAACCCATTCTTGTCAAGTCATGTACGAGTGCATAAATGGAGCTACTTAAGAACAAACCAGTTTTATGCAGCGGAAGGCCCACTTCTCTGCAAGGTTGGGGTTTTTAGGTTTTAAGTGATTGCATTTAGTGCAAGGGTGGATGTTTCTGTGTGTGCACTTTATCAGTTTACTACAATAAAGATAAAGAAGCTGTGGAACAGTGTGGTCAGATGACAGAGTCAGCTCAGCAGCCAAAGAACATTGATGATTCATTATCCTTAAACATTTTTAGATTTTCTGTCAAATTATTAAAACACAATTTTTTCTTTTCATATTTCTTGGGATGGTTTAGAGGATGTTTGTCATGGGTCACAACATGGTAAATGTACTGGACTGTATGTCCACAGACTAAATGGCCCATATATGGGCACCTTGTTGACAAAAGACCAGTGACTTGTGTCATGCTGGGTTTGCCAGCATATTTATAGGTCTCGTCTATGGTTGCACAGCACAGTTCTGTCTGCTTAAATAGAGCCACCACAAAACTGCTTTGTTTGGATTTAAAACAGTTTTTGCTGTGGGATGAATGGTGTGAACTTTTGTTTAATGAGGTCACAGTATGGACAGATAAAGAGAAAGCCCCAAGCGTTATGAGGATTAACTTTTACTTTAACAGTTCTAAAAGTCACACTGAATATAATACTGAATTTATCTTTAATTCTCTAGAAGGCAAATTAATTGTTTTTGTGGAAAGAAATACACACGCCCACACTGAATCAGACTTATCGTGTCATTTGTGCAGCTTTCACATTCATCAGGCGTGCTGAACACCTGCTTCCTCCATGATTATCTCTCTCCCATCAGCCAGTCAGGCTCACATGATGAAATCGGAGGAGGAAAAGGAGGAGAAAAATTCCAATCTTTCTACTCAACACTTCCTGCCCGGTAACCCACAGACACAAGCATTTCCTCATGCAACCTCAGTTGACAGGAAGTGATCGTGGATTTTGGCCTAGAGACAGCTTTGATGTCCCAGAAAATATATTAGCGTCAGAGCTCAGGTTAGACCTGGGGGAGTATAAGAATAGCAGATTGAAAAGTGATTTTTAGGAAGCAAAGTTGGCGACAGTTGTCTTACCTACTGATATTAGCTTTGTGAAAGAGAACATGAATGAGATAGAGAAACAAGAAATGAGAGGGTGAGAAAAACAGAATGAGAGTGAGCGCGTGTCGTTTTTGTGAATGTGACCTGCTCAATGCTCTCACAAGGGCAGAGAAACAGCAAGGGAGAGCTACTAATCTACTGCCTGCCATCTGTTGCTACCTGCCTCTCTCCCTCTCCTTCACGCTTCCTGGGATAAGTCCCCCTCTTTTATCATCCTTTCTTTCTTCACTTTCTGCCTTTTTTTTTTTATCCTGCCCTTATTCTTCTTTGTACATGCTTTATTAACTACTCAAAATGAGTGCACATATGAATTATTCTTACTGAAAACTGCTATGGAGACTCCTGACATCACAAATGTATGCAGTAATACAATAGCAAGACCGCATTCATTTACAGGGCCGGCACAAAGAATCAGGTTACCATTCACAGCAGCATATGGATTTAAGCGTAAAGTCCTAATACTGTTTCAAGCACTTTTTTGCATATTGCCCATCATACATATATGCCAATACAATGTTTAGTATGACTGATTAGCTGGTATCAGTCATCCAGTAATGGTGAGGCTCTAGTAAAGCAGTGTAACCTCTGGTAATGTAACACTGTAGGAATTATAATGGATAAATGAAAGATAGCCATAGACTGTTGGCTTTAAACCATTTCCAGAGTGACGGAGGAGTCCCACTTTTCCTGAATGGATAGCTGATTGGCCAAGTGACCGACTGATTGACTGACTTGGCCAGCAAAAGAGACTGACTTCAGTGGCAGAGTCAGCTTTGCAAACCTCATGCAAATCCTGCCTGATTTTGTCCTCTTACACACATGAACACACACAAGTGGTCTGTGTCTCAGTAGAAGCCTTCAGCTGCTAAATGAATACAGCAGAATCAGCAATTGCATAGTGATAGGGGTAAAATCAGGGTTAGTGTTGGCCAACAGGGCTCCACCTACAATAAAAACTAACTACAGCTTGTACTTTACCAATGATGCAGGAGCTATTAAAAAAACCACAAAAACAAGGTTGGAAAACAGACACTAGGCTACATGAACGTGACTTTGAGCAAAAGCTTGACGCACTGCTTTAACAGCGCTACAGCCTTCTCCATAGAGAGGGAGGTATTAGTAACACATTTACAAACAACAAAAAGTTCTTATTTTTGTACATAAAAGTATGATCATCATATGGGCTGGGCAATTTTCATAACCTCAGAAAAAAAACTTTCAGAACACGCTGTATAGTCTAAACACCACTTCCTTGTAATGAATGGAGACTAGCAACAGTCAGGTGTGTGTTTGAATCTGTGACCGCAAGAACCCATCCCGTTGAGGTGCCCATGAGCAAGACTTTGATTTCCATCCAAGCTCTAGCTACACCATTGTGTGAAGCTGAATTTAAGAGGCATAAGAGGTGGTGAAACATGCAAGTATACAGGATATATATTTACTAACAGCTGTCAACCTTTAAACAAACAGGGCATCGCTGAGCTTTGGAGAAATATTACAACTAAAATGATACCTTGACATTTTGACATAATTTCTCAGATCTCAGCCAGGTGTAAATGCAATCTCTTCAGTGTGACCACTGAAAAAAAACACACCCAGCAAGTTGAAAGATCACTTAGCTCTGGCTCTTCCTGCAAGTTCAAACAAGCCTTGTGAAAAGCTACAAACAGCAGAAGTACCTAGCAAGTTTTCTCTCACAAAAAAAGTGATTTAATAATGAATAACACCTATCCTGGGCATTGCTTCCCTTGAACTATTAACAAGTCCACCAGTTTAGTCCAATCACTTGTTAATCAGTGTCATTATACAGATATCCAGATCAGATGTTAATACCAGGTGTAAATACAAAGGCTTCCATGACAGGGACAATCACAGCTAGCTCTACTATATTTCCAGCTGAAACTGGTAAAATCAAGCTCTACATGGGCTATTATAGGTCATAGCAGAAAAAGCACAGGTGTAATTAATACATTAACAACAACTGTTCCATCTAAGTATATCAGTAGGCCTCACCAGTGAGCCAGCAGTGGCATGACTCTGAAACTAGTAAAGCTAAATGCAGTGTAGCCCCTATTATATCATTAATAACAAGTGTGCTTTTTCTGCTATGTCTGTGAAAAGGGCATTTTGATCCAAACTAAGACTTAGCAGTCTCTATTAATTAGAAGTTAGAATTACAGAGCATTTCATTAAAACCAATGAAAAAGCTAAAACATGATTTGAACCTGCACATTTCTTTAAACTAAAAAATAACTATATATAACCATTTTCAAACCTCTCACTTCATACATTATAATTGGCTGACTTGAGTGTGTTGGCTAAATAAAAACTCTAGCTTTTCATCTTTGGCTTGCCTTTGTCAGTCAGACCTCACCTGCTTCAGTTCTGCTTTGATCCCTGTTGAAACATTTCCGACCCTCAGTCAGCCTGCCCGTCCCTGACCACTGTCCACCAGTGCATCTGTCTGTTTGTTTGTCTCTTATAATCTTTTTAGTGTGAATCTTTTATACTGCAACTTGCTGACATACAGACTCTCTTTTACATTTACAGAAGGAAATGAAAACCACAATGAAGAACCAGATAGAGATGGATGAGTATAAGTAGTCACCTTTTTTCCCCTCTCTTAATTCCTCCATTTCCTCATTCCCTGACCGTCTCATTTTCCTCTTCCTCTGTCTCTCCATGTTTCATTATATATCTATGCCTGTTCTTCTGCCCTTAAATCTATACCCTGCCAGTTGTGTGACCCTGGCCTGTCCTCATCACTACTCTGTTCAGAAACAAGCACCGCCTGTTGTTCTAAGAAATGATTGATTTTCAGCCGCCTCACTCGCTGACCTCACACCAATGACATCAACTCAGTCCACAACTCTGTTTCTGCCCCGATGACTCTCTCCCTCTCCCTCTGTGTGTGTGTGTGTGTGTTTTATAAAGCTACCCAAGCCCTTTTGCCTGTCTATCTCCTTTATCACCCATTGCCCTCTCTTCTGTTATTATTCTGTTGTGTCTTTCTGACTCCTTCCTACCACAGAGCTAACTCTTCAGCTGACCTTGTTAAAGTGATATTTCAGCACAGCACATCCACTCATGTTGCCATAAATACCCCATCCACCAGTGGCATTCACACATTCAGAAAGTGCTGCACAGGCCCTTTTGGAGCGACTTGGACTGGATTTTGATTAATGCTGTTTGCATTGCTGTGTTTTGTTTTCTTAAGAGGCAAGACAGGCCTCTCCCTTAAGTCGGCTGTGACCCACCCTGATTTGTAAATATATCAGGATATGACAGGACTGGAGAAAGGACTTTGATAAAATGTTCTATGCAGTGTCAAACTAGCTTGTTTCTGTTGCACTGTGGGTATACTGTAAGTGTTTCATCATTGTCATCTTGGCTTCAATTTTAACAGGGAAGATTTTCAAAAAGGAGGAGTCAAAGCGCTGATTAAGCCTCACAGTTGCTGCATCAATTGTGTGTCAACCCAGCATCGGGCTTCCATGATGAGATAATGTCATAAAAGCTGCTCCAAATCACACGATCACATTCATAACAATAGTGATGATCTAAAGTGGCATGACAGCGATGAAGTAAACTGGCAATTAAGCTTATGATAGGCACACTGATAATGTTAACACTGTAATAATAATGTAAATGACAACCCTGACCTTTAGTGGAGTGAAAGGTCACAGTGATAGAGCCCTCCTGCATGTGGCAGGCATTGAGTGTCTTGGCTTGAGGATACTTCAGCCAAGTGGATGTATGCAAACATGGAGGTCTAAGCCAATGTCCCTTTTCAAGACTCTACCAAACAGGGTAGGCCCCTGTTCAGTAATAAAATGACAGACATCAAGTTGTGAGGAAGTAAAGGAAGCTGGCAAGAACAAAAAGTCTGTTTTAGTACAGTATTTGCAGTGACAGAGAGACTGCAAGAATTGGGGCTTGCCAAACCTGTACTAAGCTACAAAAATGTATATAACTATTGGCATCCTCTATGATAAGACTCTTCGTCTATTGCACACCCGGCCCTTCAAACTGAATTATTATCCTGAACACTGTATGCTAATATCCATTCTCTCTCTATCTCTCTCCCTTCTTTATTTTTTCAAGAAATAATCTAATTTGATTGCTCTATGGTCACAAGAATAGTGAAAAGGCCCTAAGGACCAGACCTTCCCTGTAGAGGTTTGCCATACCATACAGCTTATCAGTGTCAAGCAATGACTGTTCAACCATAAAAACTGTACTGGAGATGTCATCAATATTACACCTGATAGTGCCTATAGTGCAATAATTTTGTGCAGCTGCACTTGATAGGAAATATTTTTAATCAGATTTCTGTGCAAAAGAAAAGATGTCTGACGACATTTCATAAAAATAATTGATTTCATTTCCACTCACCACCTTCAGTAAATGAAGACAGTAGTTACTTTATGAAAACAATAAAATTAAATCAGGACAGCTGGCTACTCATAAATTTGCACAAAGATATTGTCAGTTATCAAATTCTGGCAAAGACATAGATATTGTGGATTCCTACAAGGCCCTGTATCACTGATATTATAGTTGATGCTTATTCTCTGGTGGCTTTACAGACACACTATGTTGATTTCCCAACAAAGGCAGGACTGACCACTGCTGCTGTATTGAGGACCACAGATTGTCTTTACTTCCATTCTCAACCTAACTTCTACCTCCCTCTGCCTGTCTGTAAGATAAACTGATAGAGTATCATTCGCTGATCACTTGTCACTAGCCAGCCTGAGACATGCCTGCAACCTGCTCGACTAGTTTGAACCGAGAGGAATTTAGAAGACCTACCAGCAAACCTGCCTTACAGAGGAACCAATGAATGCCACACATATAGGTATCGATTGCAACCAACATCTGATGAAATCATAACTTAGCTAGCTAAACTAACTCCCATCCCGTGTCCTAGATCAGTACAGAAGCATCACCCCCTCCGTCAAACACAGGTTTTTCTTTCATATTCCTGAATCAACGAGGACCAACCAAACGAACACTTACTAGGCGAAATTACACAAAGTCTAAAAGCTTCCGTGAAGCTCAAAAGTCATCTACAGAAACATTACCATCATAATATCAAACTTATACTCATGCTTAGATAAGCAGTTTCGCTCGCTTACCTCCCTCACCGCGGCCAAAAAACATCAACTTCCGAGCTTTCGAGGGGTCTGAAGTTATCACTCGCCACTTCTGGGAGGTTTCCCAGACACACTGCAGAGGTTTGATATCCAAAGAAAGCAGTAATTGTTGGAGAAATGTTAAAGTTTAGCAGCGGTTCTAGTCTGAGAACCTGTTGCTGACAGCTCGGTGTGTCACACCAACAACATGGCTGACTACGAGTGATGAGTGGCTGTTAACGTCTGACCGGGCACCGAGTGGGAGGAGAGAGACGCAGAAATAAAAGTTCAACAGATGGAGAAGGAGAACAATTGATGGGAGAGCTGATGGGGGAAAGATAAGGGAGAAAGCAACACAATAACAGTTGGGTTTTTTTTTCATTTGAAGTTCTACGTTGACTTCAGCTACCCACGGAGTGCTCGGAGTGTCGACGTGAGGACAGATAGTCATAGTCCTAACCTCATCTGATTTTGGCTGACATTTTATCACTGATATTCTCCTGAGCCAACATTCATACATAATTTATTTCTCCTGAATATTATATTTACATAATCGAACAGACGGTCACAATAAGAATGGCCAGATAAATATGAGGGCCCGCAATACAGTTTACTTCTACATGTAAAAATGTTTTAATTCATGGTGCTTTTTAAAAAATCTGAAGAATGTAAAGTTTCCCATTTTTCCTATGCAATTTGGTCACCCCTCACATGTTCACTACATCGCCCATGGTGCATTGCGGCAGTTTTACGTTACTCCTTGCGACTTCTTCAAGCAATTTCCGACGTGACGTATTACGCTTTACTTCGAGTTTACTACCACAGTTCATACGTCTACGGTGAAAGGAGCGAAATGTTCAACAAAAAGCCCCGGAGGAACTTTCGGCAGAGAAAAGATAGCTCCAGTGACGAAGAGGACCGACAGAAGAACAGCGAAGATGGAGGGGAGACTGAGAAAGCTCCGGCGGTGGTAAATAAACAGTCTAAAGTTGCCCAGGGCCGCGGCATCTCTTGTAGCTCGAAGAAGCCGGACAGCAGTGACGGAGAGGACGAGGAGAAGCTGGAAGTGACTGCCGATAAAGAAGCAAGGAGGAAAGATAAAGGTGGAGGGAAAGAGAAAACAACTACCGCCCTCAGTTTCTCTGACGACAAAGAAGGTAAGTAATATATAAGTAAATGTAGCGTTTTGAAGTCAAAGATGGATCTCATTCAAACGTTCACTCAACGACACCTGGTAACAGACCTCAAAGCAACGGCTACGAACTGCCGTGGGAGACCGTTCCACGTACTAGTTACAATTTACCTTAAATTGCCAGCAGGAGTGAGGGTTTGTAGTGTATTTATGAGGATGATATAGATATACTGACAGAATATATTTGGTTAGAATTGTTAGATTATTGGATTTTACCGCCAGTTACATTGTTCCCTATCATAGTGTCAACTGACCCCATACCTCCAGGGGCTCCTGGGGCCCCCAAAGCCCCAGGTTCACTGCAAGCCAAATTTGATTAAGGTAATTAATTTGATTAATTGCAAATTTGCACGTGCATTAGCTTAGATACTGGCTGTCTTTCATCGGGGTCCTCAAAATACAGTTGAGTTTAAAGTTTATCACAAAGTATTTGACACAGAGACAACCTGTGGCTGGGGAGTTCCAGCACGGGACTAGTTGATTTTTCGCTTTCTGGTCATGTAATGAAGTAACTAAATGTATAATGCTGTGTGCATTGTACAGGGGAACTTTAATAGGAAATCAGCAGCAACTTTTTCCTCATGTGTCTCTGCTTTTCTTCTTCTTGTCTCAGCTGAAGAACCAGCCTTTAAACTAAAGAAGTCCTCTGATAAAGCTGTGCTGTTCCAAGTCAGGAGGAAGGAAGCTTCACCTGCCAAGACTACCTACAGCACAGGTAGGTGCATGGATGGATCATATTAATAATGCAATAAATACATGTTTGGGGGGGGGGGGGTAGAGTGTAAAAAAGAAGTATCACTGGGAAGGCAGAATATCTGCATCCACACAAAAGCCCCCAGTTCCTTAGTCAGTCTTGATTAGGGAAGGGACTTTAACTGATGCATATATTCACGAAATTGCCAGTGTATTAGGGCAAAATGTTCAGGTTTGTGTTTAGATAAAGATGTATACTTTGATATATCTGATATAAACCAGAGCACCTCTTAATGTACTTAATAAATTAGAAACTGAGAGTATATTCTGATAAGAATCCAATTGGTTGCCGTGTAATTTGACATAAACTTATTTATAGATTCATGGAAATGGATGGTAGAATTATTTTGGTTTCAAAAAGGCACTTCTGATACAAAACTCATAATCAGTTGAAAATGTTGAATTGTCTGCTCCCGAACTTAACATGTCTTAGCCATGAATGTAATTAAAACAATTTATAAATTATCATTTTATTTCATGTTATCTCATTATCATCTTACTTCCTTCTTCCATAATTATCTAGATAATAAAGCGATAATGTTGGCCAACATCATTATACTTTGCAATGTCTCCCTCTCCTCTCTCCTAGCCCCAGCTGGTGTAGGTGTCCCACCATCTGGTTCTCCTAGGCAAGATTATGACAGTCAGGCTTCACCACATGGTCTGCACTATAATGATGACAATGATGATGACAGTGAAGACAGTGAAAGTGATGAAGGTGGTGCCAGGTCTCCTTCAGCTAGCTCAGCCTCAGACTCGAGCCGCTCTACTGCCAAACCAGGTATGTGTTTTTGTGGGATGCACATAGATAGTGTGTATTTGGGTGTTTTATCCACCGATGATTGTTACAAGTTTATTACAGTGTGTAAAGAACTTGTTAGATATCACAGTTTTCCTGTGTGTTTGTCTGCATGCCTGTTCCTTCAATTTTATGTCTGTCAAATTGACTTTACAGTAGTTATCCCAAACGCTGAAGAGATCCAAGCAGCCAGGAGGCAGCGTCGTGCCACTCGAGCCCAGAAAGAGTTCATTTCACTGAGTAGAGGTGGCCAGAGCTCTGGTGGTAGCACCCCGGATCACTACAGCAGGGACGATGAAGAAGACAGAGTTGATGATGATGATGATGAGCCAGATGACCATGAGAGAAGAATCGAGTTTGCACCACGATTGAAGAGCATAAGAGAGAGGATTGCTGAGAAACTCGGTAGGAGAGGGAGGTGGAAAGGAGGGGAGAAAGAGAGTGGATTAAAGCAGTTTTTTTTTTTTTTAAATGTAATGTATGTTTTGATTTGTAAATAGATCAGCTGCCAATTAGTAACGGCTTTAAAAAGCAGCAGTATTGGTCAAACATTATTGTATTGGTGATATCTAGCATAACATGGTATTAGCATTTTGTGATTCTTTTTTATGAGCATGTGAATTAGTATAGCTGTCAAACTACAGTAGCAGCAGGATTAAACTGAAGTGGTCTGTTGTTTATGAATTACATAACAATAAGCCTGCCTGATTGTGGGAATATGAAGTCTACTATTTTCTTTATGTTTTTGTGTAATCTAGGAGGAAGTGATGGCAGCCTGTCAGGGACTGATGGGGAAGAGCAGGAACTTTGGGAGGAGACACAAATTGGGAAGGGAGTCAAGAGACGGCCAGGAGAACAGGTAGGAGGTCTTATTGTCTTGTTTTTACTTTTTCTCTTTTCTTTTACTCTGTTTTTCTTTTTGCACTTTTTTGCATATTTTCTCAAATTCTTTCCTTTTTATCTAAATTTTCCCTTTTCTTTCTAGGGTTTTTTTTTTCCTGTGTCACATTCTTTCTGTATTGCTATCTTGTCCCATGTTGTCTAGAACTGGGCATATTGCAGAATACTGTAGTCTCTCTTTCTGAAGAATCAAGCCTCAAGAAGCCTCAAGACTCAACAAGTGTAGCCTCACCCCTCTGTACTGCAGCATTGACATCCTTTATGCTCTTATTTTCTTCTTCTCAGAGCCCATCTGGCAGTGAATCCAGCAGATCCAGCAGATCCAGCAGCAGCAGGCGAGACAGACAAAGACAAAAGAAGAGATCAGGGGTCAGAATCCCAAAGACCCTTCCTTCCATCAGTGTTTCAATGGTCAAGAGGAGGATCACTGGAAAGTAGGTTTTCTTTTTATATATATATATATTTTTTTGCTATACCTGCCTTAATAACACACTGCAAAAATTGAAATATTAGTGATAAAATGCTTTTGTATCAGATGTATTTCCTAACATTTTTCATGCTCATATTTCCTTATACAGTTTCCTGTCTCCTATTTTATCACTTTTATTACTTAATTACACGTAGACTTTCCTCTGATTTTAATTTTTTTTTTGTCCTTCGTCCTTTAGACTGGACTCCCTGAAGGAGGTGCACAGAGCACGGCAGGCAGAGCTGAGGAAGATGGAGGGGGATGTTGAGAGCGCTAAAACCTCAGTGGAGAGTCTGGAGGAAAGTTCCTCAGAGATTCAGCTTAAGTTTTACCGGGGCATGACGCTCTATGCCCACAACCTGGTGGAGTGTCTGCGGGAGAAGGTCAGCAATTAATAAGTCTGTCTAAAGTATCTCTACTTTTAACTGTCTCTTAAAAGCAAACTTGTCAATAAAATTATTAAAGTTAAAAGGGTAAGAAATTTACATTTTTCTCTTCCAAGATGAGGGCAGTTTATCAACCAGCCGTGTGTCTGTCAGAAATGTTGGCAGGGCCCGACTCTAAATTTTAGTGACTGCGGGACCGTTAGCTAGCCTTCAAGATTGGGTGGCCAATGCTGATGAAATGGTTGCCATTTTGATTATTTATAACTGGTGGGATCATGGCTCTGTATATTTATACAGCACTTTTCAGACTTTCCTAATTTGGTAAAATAAATACAATCAATATATCACAAGGAAGTGCCTTACTCAAGGCAAGTGATGCTGAAGAGCCTTAGAATGTGCAAAACCAATTATGAAGAGATTTTGTCTAACACCAGCAGCCTGTAGGGAACATTGATGCTCCCCCTTTGGAAATTAAATAGTGATAATTGTCTGACTGGCAATAATTTGTGGACTGCAGGTTGTTAAGATCAACTCTTTCGAACTGGAGCTTCACACTCTGCTCTCCGACCAGTTGGAGGCACTGTTGGCTCAGAGAAGACAGAAGGTTAAAGAGCAGGCTGACAGTCTACAGCAGCTCAGCTGTGAGTTTGTGCATTTGTGTTTCCTTGTGTCTGTATGTGCATTTGAGATGAACTGTTGCAAGTTTTGCAATGTAAGCTTGTGTGTTTCTTGTTATTCTGGATCCAAGTCAGAGACTAGGTTTGTTACTTCGAAGCCACTGACAAAGTCGAAGTCCTGTGTGACTTTTTAATCTACAGAACATTTGAGAGTGTGGGCCAATTCTTTAGTGAAGACATTGTGTCAATGTAGCACCAAAAGATACAAAACTGTAAAATGAAAATTCCTTTCTTTACATTGTTTCCCAAGAGGAACATTTTAGGCTACAGAATCTCTCTGGTATGGACATAGAAAGTAATAGAATTTTACTTCAGGTTTACAGTGAAAACACTGGAAAGGATTTAAGAAGCCCTGGCAGTTGAAAGTAAAACAGTCACCAGGTTGTAAGATTTAAATTAAGTGGACTTTTCATCTCACTTTTTTAGATAGCACAGATGAGCAGGATGGAAGTTCAGCCAATGGAACAGAAACTCCAGGGTGAGTGTACTTAAATAGCTTTCAAGATAAAGTTTCTTTGGTTTATTATTTTTTCATATGTTATGTTAAATATATTCTACAACAAGATTGCTGAAATAGTCAATTAGAAATGGTAACAAATTGGATCTAATAAAATCCAGTACAAAAATATTACAAAAGTATATAAAAAAGATATGTACTCCACTCTACCCTTACACAGATTTTTGTATATTTGTCTTATGTGTTGCAGTGTGGCAGGCACTGCTGCTAAAGCTGAGGGAGACTTTGATATTCCTGAAGACACACAACCTTCAGCAGAAGAGGAAGAGCAGCTGCAGAAGAAGATGGGTAAGGAGGAATTAAATCTATTCAACTCTCATCTGTTTAACTGAAAGCTTAAATGTTTTCTTTGGAATAATTATTGAATAATAATATTCAATAATATGTTAACAGCACAGCTTTAACACTATAAAGTGTGAATCTGTAAAATTCTGCCAGGCTGCAAAATTAGTCTGTACACTACTTACTGCAAGCTTCTGTTTTCTCTTTTGTTTTCCCTCTTTCTCTTTCACTTTTTATGTTGAAAATTTCAGCAAAACCTAAGTAGAGAAAACAATTTTTTTTTACCTTGTTATGTCTAGGCTGAATCAAGTGATCCACTTGATGCTTTTGTTTCATTGTCTTCTTTCCCTCTCCAGCTGATATTCTGCTGAGGTCCCAGACAGTGTTTTCTGACGTCCAGGATGATTTCTGCAACGTTAAAAAGATTCTGTCTCGCTTTGAAGAATGGAGAAAATCTTACTCTGACTCTTACCACAGTGCCTACATCTCTCTTTGTCTGCCCAAGTTGTTGAACCCCATCATTAGACATCAGCTACTGGCATGGAACCCACTAAAGGTGATTAAACATTTGAACACCCAAACACAGAGGCTTACTTATACATTCACACAACTGGCATTACACAATATATGACATTATGTGTTTAATGTAATGCATGTGTGTATCTCAGGATGCCAGTGGGGACTTTGAAAACCTCCCCTGGTTCACAGCAGTGGAGACGTTTTGTCATGGACACGGTCATGAGGAGCTTGAGCACACAGACAGACGGACGCTGTCTAATGTCATAGAAAAGACTGTCCTACCCAAAATAACTGGTAATACACACACACGCACACACTTTTCCCACTCTTATTCTCACACATGTACCTATCCACTTCTTATTAAATGAGCCATATTTTCAATAGGTTTTATGTGTTAAAATGTAAACTAATGAGAAGGCACACATAAGTTTTGAGTTTGTTTATGGCGGTAGCAATAACGGCACAAGTACCTTGGAAATATGTTTTATAAGTGGAATGCTTACATGTTGATTTTAGTGGCTACTTATTTAACAATACCCTCACCCACAAATTTCACTTAATTCATTGTAGTGAGACTGTACATGATTTGCTTGAGTTATAAAAGATATTTTTACTAGTCACAGTACATGTACCATATTTCTGTCCTCTCTCCAAGGACTAAATGTTTCTCTTCACCCTCTGCCTTCTGTGCGTCTTGCTTTTCCACCACATGCTCCAGTAGCGGGGAGCTTCTCCACAATGTAGACGACGCTAGCATCCAGTTCTAAGTGATTTACCATGTTTGCTATTCACCCATAGTTAAACACTCTGTCCACAAACTTTCCTCACCTCCGTGGCCTGTTTTAGACTACAGATGTGTCAAACTACAGAAGCATCATACTCTGCCTGTCTTTTTGCTCTGCTCTGTTGATCAGCATTTGTGGAGCTGGTGTGGGATCCCATGTCCCACCAACAGTCAGTCTGTCTCTCTGATGTCTGTCACAGACTGAAGGAGGACTATTCCATCTTTGAGGGAGAGCAGAGTAAACCAGTCAAGGTGAGACCAACACTTACACATAAGGCTTATGTGTATTTGTCAACACAGAAATCCTTCTGCTTCTATCTTGCACTACTATTTTAGCTGAATTTTAATGTTTAAAGGTTTTGCTCAAACAATAAGCACCAAGCCCTACAGTGATTTTTAGAATGCCTAATATCTAACAATTAAGGAGTGATATGAAAAACAATGTTAACCTAAAATACATATATAAATAAATATACAATAATTAGCAAGTCAGATACACAATATAAGAACATGTTTGTGTGAACAATGTGTGTTTATATCCTGGGCAGGCATTCATCGAGGCTGTGGTCAGGAGACTGAGGAGCTGTGTAGACGAAGATGTCTTCATCCCTCTGTACCCCAAAAAGTCAGTCTCTTTTATGACTTTGACGGTTTAAGCATTAAGGATTTATTTAAATGACTAACAATGAGAAAGCAGGTTTGACTTCACCTCAGTATAACACATAATGATTTCATGCTCTTATACATGTTCTTCTTTGTTTACAACAGACTTCTCTTCTTTTCCTGATCCAGCATACTGTATAAATGCAAATATGTCATATGTCTCTGCTCAATCACGATAGAAAATTGTGTCATAGTGACCTACTTTGATGTATTTTTTAAAGTTTAGGTCAATAAAAATAGTGTAATATTATCTTATTACATTTATTGTCTTTTCATGTATTATTTATGCTGTTTGTTTTTCTGTCCAGGTTCCTAGAAGACAGGTCGTCGCCTCAGAGTTGCTTCAGGGAACAACAGCTCTGGACGGCCATAAAAGTACTGCTCTTTAACAAATACTTTTTAAAAAAAACACTTTTGTATGTTATATTGTCTCTCCAAGATGCATTTCCTAGTGGGGAGCTAAATTCTGCCAGCTATTAGCCAGAGTTTTTTTGTTTTTATATTAGCTTCTAGGTAACATGGGGAAATGGGATTTGCTGCTTCCTGAGACTGTATTGATGGAACTGATGTTGGACAAACTGCTGAACCGATACCTGATGACCACTCTGTGCAGTCAGACTCAATTTAACAATACCGTCCTAACATGCAAAAAGGTATTTTGATTCACCATTTTAATGTGGAGTGAGTCCATGCACACATCAGTCTTGACAATGATGTTATTGTTGATTGTTATTGTATCCCTCACTTTCTCTGGTGTTCTTAATCCTGCACTACTCTCTTTCTATCTCTCCCTCTCTCTGTCTTTCCAGATAGCAGATAGTCTTCCGCTCTCTTTGTTCAAAGGAGGGAACATTTGTTTGCCTCAGCTACGGAACTTTGAAAACCACCTCGTTCAGAAAGTTCATACCCTCTGCAAACAACAGTCTCCTGAAGATCCAAACACAAGGTAATAAAAAGCAACATGTTCCATAAGAAAGCTTTTGGAAATGCTGTAAGGTTAATTTAGTCCTCTTACATTTTAATTACCTCTGCAAAGGAGGTTATGATTTCACTTGTCTGTTTGTTGGTTTGTTTATTTGTCAGCGGGATTATGCAAGAAGTGCAAACCAATTTGCACTAAATTTGGTGAGGGGATGGGGCATGGGTCCAGGGAAGAAACAATAAAATTTTGGTGCTGATATGAAACAGCCAGATCCAGGAATTTTTTTGTCACTTCCCTTAACATTGTGAGATGGGGTATTTTTTGACAGTTTCATCAATTCCTCCGGTAATAATATATCTTGATGTAAAAAAAATTCGGCATATTAATCATGTTGACATCTCTATATTTGCACAATTCGGTGCAAATCCAGACAATATTCTCATAATCAGATAACCAGTGTAGGACTGGGTTGGTGGATTCTTCTGTTGCTAGACTCATCCTACATGCTACATGCTAACAACATTACAATAGGAATGAAATTATATTTGTTTATATTCAATTTCAGAAGCTTGCAGTATGTGGTAGTTAGGCTGGTGTCTGTACACATCAGTCACAGGTTGAGTTTACTGAAGGGAATATTTCAGAAAGTTTCTTTCTTCACAGATATAGCCTGTGTAGTATCTTTTATTTTTTTTTATCAGCTAAGTAACTAACAAAGAACTAAGAAATTCCTTTAGTTTATTGCCTTTTATTATTTATTTTTATTCTTTATTTTTTAAAAAGAAACATTGAAATACAGTTAAACACTGCAGAACATAAAAACAGTTGGTAACCTTGTGTTTATACAAGCAATTTCACTGCTGGATATACAAGTCAGTTTATATGATAAATATTCAGTGTTCATTTTGTGAGGTCACGTACACATTACATTTTTCCTAGTAGCGCAGGAATTTATCAGTCTGTAAATCTAAAAGTTAGTAAAGTTATTCTTTTCATCCCTTAAATAGTGGTAACAATATCTATCCAGTCGGTCTTTGTTGGAGGTTCGGCCTGTAGCCTTTTTCGTGTTACAGCTTTCTTTCTGGCAGCTAATTATATCTTTAGTAGGTAATTATCTTTGGCCAATAGGTGAGCTGCAATGTTGCCTAAATAAATTGTAGTAAAAGAGCAGTCAATTCCATCACTAAATATATTTTGTATTGCTTGTGTTACTTCCTGCCAATATGACCGAATGGCTGGGCAGCCCAGAATATGTGGACATGATCTGCCAGCTGTTTACCACATTTCCTCCAGCATAGACCTCTTTCCAAAACACCTGTCTGTACACCTTTTAGCTTGGGGCTACATCTTATCTTATCAAATTCCTCCAACGGAACTCTCTCCAAAGGCCTGAACTTGTGGAAGATGATTGGATAGAACACATTCAACCAGTCCTCCTCTGAGATGACAAGTCCACATTCCTTCTCCCATTTTAGTTTAATCTTATTCGTTGAATGTTTCTTTGTAGGTTGAATGCTTGAATAGAGTTTTGGGACAAGTTTCCTGTTGTCCTTATTTTTATACTTGTCATTAAATATATCAGTTAATTTGGTATCACAGTTCCCATTGGGTTTTATCTCTTTGTTAAAGTATGCCCTTATTTGTAAGTATCTAAAAAAAAAAATTCCAAACCATATATGTCCGAGATTTTTTGAAAGGAGTTCAATCCTCCCTTTGATGAGATTCAGCAGTAAGAGGTGATGCCAATTCCATACCAATACTTAAACCTCCCATCTGTCTCTGCTGGCTTAAAGTCTGGGTAAAAAGCAACCCAGCTCAACTGTCTGGACTGTCTTTGAATTAGTGGTCATTTACATTCCTTAAACCAAATTTTGAGAGGAACTGTGGTCCATTGATTGAAGTTATCAGAGTGCTGCTCATATAAAGCTTTGCTACCCAGTAAAAATTGTAAAGGTATATCTGACTGCAAAAGTTTCCAAGTCTTTCCATTTTGCTTTGTACTCCTGTTTACAGCAGCATGCTAAGCATCTTAACTGTTTTCCTTTATAATAGTCTGTTAGGCATGGTAGTGCTCAGCCTCCTTAGTTTATTACCTTTTAAATAAAAATTCGTACTTTTGACTTCTTAATTTATGTTTGTGGTTACTTGATGATGCACTAGCAGTTGGACAGAAAAAAATACCCCCTTATTCCCCCATCATGTGACATCTGCAGCTTCACATGTTTCCAAATGGCAAAACATTACCGATTTTTTAGGTTATTTCGTGGTTATCTTTATAAATTCATGCACTTTTCCTCACACATTTGTTTCCCTGTCTGCTGCAGGTCGGCTGTGGTTGAAGTGATGCAGGTTCTGAGTAGGGTCAGGTGCAATGACTCCATCATGGCCATAGCAGAGAAATACCACTATGAAGATGTCATCTACTCGCACCAGCTGCTGAACCAGGAGACAGTATGAACACTGAATGCTGTGGAATGTGGTGGAGCATTATGTATATGGCAACAAATGGTGCAAATTCATTGTTAAACCAAGGAAACAACCAAAAGGAATTATATGGAATTCCCCTTACCATAATTTTTAGCCATGAACATTTTGTAGTCTGTTTTGTACAGGAGATAACTGTATTTTTATGAATAAATATTTGAATTGTGTTAATATAGCTAGAGTTTTTAGAATCTATTCACTGTCATATTTTAAGTTCTTCATACAAGTGACTTGCTAATACCTATAATCTCACTTTGAAGACATAAAAACAAGTGTATGGTGGAGCCACTTCTTCACTGTAGATACCAGTTGATGGTAATAACAGCTGTCACCATGGAAACCAACATAACAGGCCAGCTCTGGATGTTGTGTATAGTCCGATTTAAGCCACATTCATAATGGTAAGTTGGCTAAGTACCTGGATACATGAGCACATATAGATTTGTGAAATACAACAACAAATCCCATTTAAACATCTTAAAGCCCTTCACTGTAGCATGAAATCCATAATCCCAGTAGAAGAAAAGATCCTGCTTTGATTAACTACTTCAAGTTATTACTCTGTTCCATACACAATTTACACTGAAGAGTCTTACAGGCCAACAAATTCCCCAGTTCAAAAACTCAGCTCGGCTCATTGTGAATCATCATTTGGATGAATGTTTTTGACATGTTATCGCTGTACAACCGAACGGTGAAAAAATAATTATACTACCCATTCAGAATGCAAATGATCTGAGGGCACCTGAGTTGCCTCCACACACACACCATAGGCACAAAAGCAAAGAGAATACTTCCACATATATGGAGTGAGGGATGCAACTAATGATTTCTTGTAGCTGTGTGGTCAGGGGGATTATGGTTTCACTATGCATCTGCCATAATTTTAAACAGTTATTTCTGCATATTTTACCTTCAGATCAGTGCTCTCTGACACAGGATACGTTTTCCAGCCCTGTGCAGGTAAAGTAAGGGTTGAACATGAACACACACAACATTCCTAGACTTATGAGATTTAAACGATACCTGACAAGAAATTAATTATGTGCATTACTGATATGTTTCCATAAAGCTGTGTGAGAAATACTCAAGACTTTTGTATTAGCAGAGTTGGCTTTATTTATAAGGTTCATACAAAGCAAAACACACCAAAACAAAACCCAAAACTTAGCCTGTTGCGTGCACATAAAGCTCAAATGTGAAAAAAGAGTCTGGACTGAGATCAACCTTATCACTTTGAGTGAACTTATTCCAGTCCATATGAGCGCAAAAAACATTAAAAAAAAACCCAACTTAACACACTTGTTAACTAACCAGCAGAGAGGATCTGTTCAGTTTCATGGAGTTACTCATGCTGTTTTGTGCACAAACAACTGGATGCATTTTCTGACAAGGCTCAAAAGCAACCATTTGGATAGGTGAGCCGTTGCAACATTCAACTACAAAATACAGACAACAAAGAAAATAGGATGATTTAGTGATAGTCCAACTACTATCTGTCAAAAACCAAGCAATCAGGATTTTTAACTAACAGGCCAGGCCAGGAAAGACAAGCATGTACGTGCACATACAGCAGATTTCTAATTCTCTATTGACAGCTTCACTCCACTGAACAACACATGTACAACTACCATGTTAGTGTAACTTAGGGATTAATGTCCTTGTGCACATAAAGCGACTGTATGTTACAAGGACAACACATGAAGATTGTAGTTTGCTTTTCTTCCACTGTTACAGTTGCCAGTTGTTTTTTCCTAGGACATATTTTATTACAGTTCACTACATCTGTAGCACTGATTTCAAGCTACTTTACCAATCCTCTATCCTGCCACAGTAAAGATTATCTGGAATCATTATGGTTGATATTATGAAGCTATCAGCTTGCTATACTGTGGCTGTTTAACAACATTGGTCATGAAAGAGAACATGAGATTTTTAACTTGTGATCAACCTGTTAAAGTATCCCAGGTAGATTCCAACATGAAGGTGTAGAAACTAACTGTCTTTTTATCCAGTTTTTGTGAATACAGCATCATTAAAGAATTTTAGATATTAGAAAATTCTTACATTAGCAATAATGATGTCATTGGAGAGCCATGTTAAACCCATTTACACACACCGGTTCTTCTTCTGTCCTTGGCTAGGAAACACTGCCACAGTTGTGCTATTTGTCTTACAAGCAGAGGGTTATTAGTACATTCATGCCAAAAGGAGACTGGCAAGTTTCTGACCAAATGAAGGATAAATGCTGAAAGTACCAAAAATGGTGTTTGATTTTCATCTGTAGGTGTACTCCATCTCTAGTCAAAGCTCTTGTGATTAAATAGCTCTCTTCTAAAGCTGGAAACTTCCCAGTTGTTGTTATGCATATTAGTAAGTGCTCAGAAAAACCTGGAGTACGGCATCAGGGTGGGGACAGACTTTAGATGACTGAGAACTGGATGCCGTGTTTGTTCAGGCGGTCGACCAGGGTGGTTTTTGCAAATGCAGCTCCTGGAGTGTACACTCCTCCCCTGGAAATGAAGGATAAAAACAAGAACTGAATTCAAATCAAAATCAATTTCATACCCAAGTCTCAGAAATTCATGGAAATAATGGATGTTAAACCATTATACTGTAAAAATATGAAATATTTATGATAAAAAACACTGCACAGTAGTAATGTTGTAGCAACATTTGCTCTTGTCTTCTACTTTTAGTCTTCCTTTTAAAATAAAACAGCGTAAACACACTGAATTCCAATTTAGTTTTTGACAGATTATCAATGTCTGCTGTATTTGTATTTGAGTGTAAATTCATTTCCATGTCAGGCAGAAGATGTGCGGTGTGATTACTCACTTCTTGGGCAAGGCTGTGGATTCATTGAGGATTGTTAGAGCAGCCTGTACCATGGCAATGGGCGTGGCCACGTATCCACACTCTGATTGAGATAGAATAGATTAGACACATCAAGCAAGGTGTCAAAGAGGCCAGACTGGGTAACTGGCCTCATTAAGTAACATGGCTAATGTTCTTCTTACTCTACAGCATTTTGTTCCTGTATTTATAAAGGGTTTATTGAAGTATTCTATCATTCTGCTTCATGCATCAAGTATCTTTGTTTTCACTATTTGTTACATCAAGGATAAAACCTTGAATTAACAAGGACTTTAAGTTCCAGTTACCTGGCCCCTGAACCAGCGTGCGGATCTTGCTGGTAGGTTTTCCGTGTGAGGGGTCCTCACCATCAGGATATCCCTCTCCATAGAAGGCAAACTGGAAGGATGAAGCTTCCATCTAATACACACACAACACACATCAGAAAACAGAGCCTCTTATTAGCATGCTGAACTACTTGAACTAAGAACTGCTGCTGTGCATTGACTGTGTCTAAGGCCCTACTTTTCTGTGCTGACAACACTTTACCTGCTTTCTAGTTGGTCCAGCTTTAGAGAAGAGTCCAAAGGAGAAAAACTCTGGGTGCTGAGAAGGTGGGTACAAAAACAGGCAGACATGAACACCAAAATATTTCCCAGCACACAGTATGTATACTCTGATTTCCAACTGGTAGAATATTCAGTTACGGTCAGTTGTGAAATGTAAATTGTATTAAGTCATTGTATTGTTTACCTTGATGAGCAGATTGCGTCCAAAACTGAACTTCACTAAGAACCAGAACATCATGCCAGCAAACATCAGCTTGATAATGTTGCCAATGCCTCCTATTCCTGCATATGCTCCATATTGAACCTAGGGTTGACAAAAACAGATTATTTAATGCTCTAGAAACATAGCAGAGGTGGTAATATACATATTGTTGGTGCCATCTTGATCTGAAAATTATCTGCAGTGAAGGCAAATTGTTTTTCCATATAAACATGCTCATTGGTTTGATTAACACAGCCAAGTTCAAAAATCAGCTTTGTCCAAAAACCCTTAATCATTATCAAAACTAAAGACACAACAACTCCCTACGAGTTCAATTCATATGTGAATCATTAGTGAAAATTAACAAAGTGTGAGACACTGAATGTTAAGAAAGAAAAGACGGGGGAAAAAAAAGACTGACTGGTGTGGCCTGATGTTCCTCCGCCACAAACCGCTGAGTTCTCTTCACAACAGAGGGATCAGAGCCCATGAACGGCACCGTATACTGTTGGATCTCATTACTGAAGAACAGTGTTCCCCTGCAAATGCACAAACATACAAAGAAAAATGTGTTGAGAAAACACAAAATTGTCCGAATGTGGTAAGAGGATTATGCACTGTTCTATCAGGGTGCCAGAACCAAACAGATACACCATCAGAACAGTAATATTTGTTGTAACCATCTTATCACACATACGTCTGTGTCATCTGATTGGTAACGAGAAATTGTAACTTTAATGCCAGAGATATGTTTGAGGTCATTTAGACACAGTGTCACCATTACACAGTTTGTCCACCAGAGGGCACTGACAAGTTTATTTTTAATCTGTAAAATGTCCTGCTCAGTACATATGAACTAATAGCCAAATTTTAAAAATCCTAATAAAGAATATTAATTATCTTGTGTCAAAATATATAAATATTGCTATTGGATTTTTTTAAACTCTCAAATATCAGTATCTTTATTTGCCCCATCAGTCACCAAGTTCTACTAAAATTAAGCTACTGCTCAGTGAGTCTAGAAAACGCTACAAAATGATAGAAAAACTTTGTAATGACATACTGTCTCCAAAATGTTTTGAAATGTGCAGATTAGCTGACACATTTCAAAGTCTACTAGCCTACAATATAGTATTTATCATGAATTTGGCAAAGTGGCTTTGTGAAGTGCCTGTCAGGAAAAGTAAAGGATTTGATTTCTTTTGGAAAAAAGCAAAAAGGCATTACTAATCTACCTACCTGCGTTTAAGCTTAGAGCCAAAAGTAGGGAGAGGTTTGTGATTAAACTTCCTCCGAAGACTCTGGAGCTTATGGCCGTCAGAAAAACCGTAGATGGCGGACTGCCACGTACCATCATGGATACATCCGCCCTGATAGAGGAAGATGGAGTAACACATGTACAAAGGGAGAAATAATGGAGCACATAAACACGGAGAAACAAGATGCATTTGAGAAAAGGAGAAAAATATATGATGACACAGAATTGTAAGAAATTAGTGTACAGAAATGGGGTAGGGGAGTGGGGGTGGAAAGTGGGTGATTAAGGATCAACTGTGTGGACGAATGGGAAATGTAGTTACGTACATCAGGTCCTGAGCTGACAGTCAGGAAGCTCTCCACTGCGGTCAGTGTACCTGTGGATGAATACCCACACACATACACTATATTTTGGCAGAGGCTAATACAACAAAGAATAATTTAATTATAACGACAGAAAGGGAGTCAATTGACCGCTGCATATCAGTGTCACAGGGTGTATGTCACGGTGTGTATGCTGAATATGTATATGGGCATGTCAACATGTGCCTACCCTTGAACTGGTCCCTGGTGTAGAGGACTCCCATGTCTGCAGGTATGGAGTCAAATCCACAGCTCCCAATGATGTACACACCTTTATCAGCTGCCTGGCTGCTGTAGTTCAACTGCATGCCCTCCAGAAACTGTATACAGACAGAAGCACATACTATAATGACTAGCATTTTTTCAAATTAAATCTTGAAGAAACTTCACTATCGCTTTCTTGGACAAGTTCTTTCCCAATGTATTGAGAGTGGTGATTTCTTTTTTGGGTAGTTTCAGAGAGCCATTAGAAAGCAAGCCTGAAAATACACATAAACCTCAAGTTAGGCCATCAGAGTGCTGACTTTGTTTCAGTGTGACAAGCTGCATTACACACATCGGCATCTGACAGTGAGGGAAAACTGCTGTCATGCAGCCAAGTGAGAGATAATTTTGTCTAACAGGCTACAGCATGAAAGTCAGCACGTCTCCCATTTAATCCTAACAAAAACAACAGCCAAGCCCAACGTTCGGACATCTGGGGTCTGTTATTCTGAATCTAACCCTGAACTGAGTTGACTAACCCTGAGATCTGGGTCCAGAACAGCTGATCAGAGTTAGTTCAGTCAACTTTGAATATGTTCACGCTGGGCAAAGTATGTGGTGAACAAAATAAGCCATCAATGGAGCTTCGATACTACGATTCACCATGGCAACTGGCGAATAAAGATAAGAGCCTCAATTTTAATCCAGCAGACCTAGAAATATTGGGTGCCATTACTGCATATTCATCTATCAAAAACAGAGGTTGCTGTCTCTGTCCTCATGATAACCATTTAGTCATAAAAGAGGCAACGTTAATAAAGACTGGTCTTGGGTAACAAACTACTCGCCTATCCAACTGGGATTTTGATCTTATACGACATGAACTTCTACAAATTGATGCGCTCTTATATGTGCTTTGATATGAACTATATGAAAGAAAAGAGCTCCTTCAGGCTTGACAACAAGCAATCTGGTTCATAGAGTAAGTTACCATAGTAACTGAGAACTCAACTCAAGTTTAACAAACTCAGAGTTCTCACAAAACCTGCTCTCTGGAAACCCTTCTGCAGGGAAATGTCCATGCAATGTCCAGTCACAGGAAATATTATGCAAAACGAATAGTGTAGGGAAGTCAGTCATTTCAGCGCCATCTCTATTGTTTTAAAAATACGTGTTTGAGTTCAGAGCTTCAGTTGTTCGAGTCGGGCACATAATTTATGGAAGGGGAAGGACAATTAAAGTGTTCCTTTAGTGAACATGCATGATGAAATTAAAAGCATCTACCTGTTAAGTGTAGGGTTATGTCAAACTAAATGAGAGGGCAAAGATAAACAAATACACATGCATACATTACAATACAGAAATACAGTACTATACATACCTGAGGCTCTCCACAGATGTCAATATGGTGGGCTCCATTCTCCACACAGGCTTTGACCACTGGCTCGCCATAAAATCTGTACTATAGACAGCCAGAGACACACACACAAATTAATTCATATCCTGTTTGTATGCTTTTTTAATCTTCTTCTTTCTTTCTGACTTTGATCAATGGCCAGTTCCCCATTAATTATAGTCCTGGTCGCTACTAAATCCCTGTGGTGGTCTGGAGAGAATGCAGACAAACGCATGTCTCCTTCAATACAGCCATTTATTTTCACCTGGCGGTGTCTATGCCTCTCCCGCTCCACACAGGAGCCACAATGTTATTTGTATTGTCAACATAAAAACACTGAAACTGAAAAGAAAGAAAAAATACTGTAGTCTTGTCTTCTTATGGCTTTAATTTTTTGCCTCAGTTTTAACTCAGCTGGCATAATGCTGCTGTGTGCAATCGTAGTGGCAACTGTAGTGGAGGAATTTGGTTTAAAACAAGAACCTGAATGACACGCAGGACGTGAAGCAGTGGAGCTGGAAACCTACTCTCCATTCGGACTTCCACACAATACGACTTATTGTGTGCTGTAAGTCAGTGGCCTTCATTGTGTAAATGAAGGCGACTCTGTGTGTGTGTGTGTGTGTGTGTGTGTGTGTGTGTGTGTGTGTGTGTGTGTGTGTGAGAGAGAGATGGAGAGAGAGAAGAGAAAGACAGAGGACGAGCGAAGCAGAGAAAGATGGTGATAAGTTGAGCTACACTAATGCCAAAGGAAGATTCCAACATGAAAGATGTTGAGACAATTTGTGCAAAAACTAGATTGTGTCATGTGAAGGAGTTTCTACAGAAAAATAAACACAGGCACAAAGATTCCTGTGGAACTGTCTACTTACAGGCCCCACACAGTTGAGAACAATCACAGCCTGTTTGCACATGGCTGCCAGGGAGTCTGGCTCCCCTACATCTGCCACGATGATGTCCACCTCTTTCCTCAGCTCAGGTTTACCTGTACACAAACACAAACACATGGACACACACTTTGTAAGGACGGGTGCTTTAGTATATTTCAATCTGAAAAGTTTGCCATCCACTTCTAAGACATCAGTATTCATGGTTCATATTATTTAAAATATTCATGATGCTATATTGAGGTGCAATGGCTCCATTTAATTTCACTGTGGGACAGTTAACTCAGCAGTATTACCTATTATGCCACTATTAATACACTATTACTATCCAACCAAAGATGGAAAGCAGTTAACTCTCTATAAATGCCCTCAGCTGTTTTGCCTTATCATCATAAGAAAATGTCTGTTAAAGTATATGAATAGTTTAGGCAATAAAATACAGCTGGCCTCAAAAGTGGACGTAAAACAATTAAAAGTCAAAGAATAAACAGGACTAACACTGGTCAGTGAGAATACGTAGTAGGGTAATAATAGTATTGCATGAAAATATGTGAGGAGAAAAAAAGAAAAAAAAAAAAAACATGAAAAAATACGGAAACACAGATAGGGTCTGTTTTGCTGAAATATGTATAGTTGAGGCATGTCAACATGTGCCACCCTTGAACTGGTCCCTGGTGTATGAGGACTCCATTCTGCAGGTTGGAGTCAAATCCAGACTCCTGCAATGAGTGATACACACCAAGGTTATATCCGTCAATGAGCATGTCCTAGGCTGGCTGGTGTTAGTTCACGTGCGTAATTGCACCTTATCGCAGAAACTGGTATACAGACAGAACCACATACTATAAATGATAAGCATTTTTTCAAAATTAATATAACGAAGAGAACTTCATATCGCTTTGCTTAGACAAGTTCTTGCTTCCAATGTATTGAGATGGGTGATTTCTTTTTTGGGTAGTTTTTCAGAAGATGCCATATATAGAAAGCAAGCCCCTCCCCCCAGTCATCCCAAGCAAGTACACAATAAACCTCAAGTTAGGCCGATCAGAGTGCTATCCGAAACGTATGGTGTTTTCAGCATGTGTGACAGATGCTGACATTAGCACATAATGGGCATCTGTACAGTGAGGGAAAACTATAGCTGTCATGTGCAGCCAAGTGATGAGATAATTTTGTCTAACAGCGAGGATACAGCATGAATAGAGATCGTTGCACGTCCTCCCATTTAATCCTACAAAAACAACAGCCAAGCCAACGTTCTGGAACATCTGGGGTCTGTTATTCTGAATCTAACCCTGAACTGAGTTGACTACCCCTGAGCATCTGGGTCCAGAACCAGGCTGATCAGAGTTAGTCGATATCACAACTTTGAATTATGTTCACCAGCTGGGGCAAAGTGATAGTGGTGAACAAAATACAAGCCATCAATGGAGTCGATCTTATACGTAGCGATTCACCATGGCAACTGGGGCGAATAAAGATAAGAGCCCTCAATTTTAATCCAGCAGACCTAGAAAATATTTGGGTGCCATTACTGGCATATTCATCTATCAAAAACAGAGGTTGCTGTCTCTGTCCTCATGATACCATTAGTCATAAAGAGGCAACGTTAATAAAGACTGGCGTCTGGGGTATACAAACATCTCGCCCTATCCAACTGGGATTTTGCATCTTATTACGACAGAACTTCTACAATATTGTGCGCTCTTATATGTGCTTTGATATGAACTATATGAAAGAAAAGAGCTCCTTCAGGCTTGACAACAAGCAATTGGTTCATAGAGTAAGTTACCATAGTAACTGAGAACTCAACTCTCAAGTTTAACAAACTCAGAGTTCTCACAAAAACCTGCTCTCTGGAAACCCTTCTGCAGGGAAATGTCCATGCAATGTCCAGTCACAGGAAATATTATGCAAAACAAATAGTGTAGGGAAGTCAGTCATTTCAGCGCCATCTCTATTGTTTTAAAAATACGTTTTGAGTTCAGAGCTTCAGTTGTTCGAGTCGGGCACATAATTTATGGAAGGGGAAGGACAATTAAAGTGTTCCTTTAGTGAACATGCATGATGAAATTAAAAGCATCTACCTGTTAAGTGTAGGGTTATGTCAAACTAAATGAGAGGGCAAAGATAAAACAAATACACATGCATACATTACAATACAGAAATACAGTACTATACATACCTGAGGCTCTCCCACAGATGTCAATATGGTGGGCTCCATTCTCCACACAGGCTTTGACCATGGCTCGACATAGAAATCTGTACTATAGACAGCCAGAGACACACACACAAATTAATTCATATCCTGTTTGTATGCTTTTTAATCTTCTTCTTTCTTTCTGACTTTGATCAATGGCCAGTTCCCCATTAATTATAGTCCTGGTCGCTACTAAATCCCTGTGGTGGTCTGGAGAGAATGCAGAACAAAGGCATGTCTCCTTCAATACAGCCATTTATTTTCACCTGGCGGTGTCTATGCCTCTCCCGCTCCACACAGGAGCCACAATGTTATTTGTATTGTCAACATAAAAACACTGAAACTGAAAAGAAAGAACAAAATACTGTAGTCTTGTCTTCTTATGGCTTTAATTTTTTGCCTCAGTTTTAACTCAGCTGGCATAATGCTGCTGTGTGCAATCGTAGTGGCAACTGTAGTGGAGGAATTTGGTTTAAAACAAGAACCTGAATGACACGCGGACGTGAACAGTGGAGCTGGAAAACCTACTCTCCATTCGGACTTCCAACCCATATCGACCTTATTGTGTGCTGTAGTCAGTGGCCTTCATGTGTGAATGAAGGCGACTCTGTGTGTGTGTGTGTGTGTGTGTGTGTGTGTGTGTGTGTGTGGTGAGAGGATGAGGAGAGGAGAGAGAGAAGAGACAGAGGGAGGACGAGGAAGCAGAGAAAGATGGTGATAAGTTGAGCTACACTAATGCCAAAGGAAGATTCCAACATGAAAGATGTTGAGACAATTTGTGCAAAAACTAGATTGTGTCATGTGAAGGAGTTTCTACAGAAAAATAAACACAGGCACAAAGATTCCTGTGGAACTGTCTACTTAACAGGCCCCACACAGTTGAGAACAACACAGCCTGTTTGCACATGGCTGCCAGGGAGTCTGGCTCCCCTACATCTGCCACGATGATGTCCACCTCTTTCCTCAGCTCAGGTTTACCTGTACACAAACACAAACACATGGACACACACTTTGTAAGGACGGGTGCTTTAGTATATTTCAATCTGAAAAGTTTGCAATCCACTTCTAAGACATCAGTATTCATGGTTCATATTATTTAAAATATTCATGATGCTATATTGAGGTGCAATGGCTCCATTTAATTTCACTGTGGGACAGTTAACTCAGCAGTATTACCTATTATGCCACTATTAATACACTATTACTATCCAACCAAAGATGGAAAGCAGTTAACTCTCTATAAATGCCCTCAGCTGTTTTGCCTTATCATCATAAGAAAATGTCTGTTAAAGTATATGAATAGTTTAGGCAATAAAATACAGCTGGCCTCAAAAGTGGAAGCGTAAAACAATT